>NC_143483.1:38082770-38457348 GCF_027475165.1 Benincasa hispida | reverse complement strand
ATAGTTTAACTGACATATAATATTTATTGTTTGAATCCTTTACATTATATTATACTAAAAAAATTGTTAGATATCCATTATTTTGTAGTCAATAAATGACAATTAACTAGGAATATTTTTTTAAAAAAAAAATTGAAAGATAGACATGTTTTTCACATTTTATTTAACAATGATTTCATTAAAGAAACATTGAAAATCTTAATCAAATTTAAAATAATAATAATAATAATAATAATAAAACTAACAAAATAAAAGAAAATAAAAACCAAGTTTTTTAAATTACTTTTTTTTAGATTCTAATTTTTTTCTTTGACTAAATGTTTCTTTAAGAAATGTGAAAACATTAAAGGTTTCTTTAAGAAATATGAAAACAATACTAAAAGTAAAGGGGAAAACAAGCATAGATTTAAAAAAAGAAAAATAAAATAAGACGGAGAAACTATAAATGTATCAAACAATGCTTTGTTTTTTTTTAAAAAAAAATTAAATTAAATTAAATTTGTAAACAGTACTTTCACATGTTAATTTCATTATATCGTTATCTATTTTTTAAAATTATTTTAAAAAATAAAACCAAGTTTTAAAAACTAAAAAAAAATAGTTTTTAAAAGATTTCAAATTTTTAGTTAGGAAAGATAAAAACTATGAGAAATAAGTTATATGAAAAGAAGCATAATTTTCAAAAACCAAATGATTATGAAAAGACCTAAATTATCTTTTAAGGAATTGAACGAGATCTTCGTACGTACGTATGTATATGTAGTATTTCATTGATGTTTATTGCAGTAGAGTAATGAGAGAGGGAGATCAAGGAAAAGGGGAAATGATGGTACGATTTAACTTTTATTGTAAAAGGGAGAACCGATGGTCTTATTTTGCTTGATTGGTGCTCCTTCTGCCGAATTTGAAAGCAACACCACTTTCCTTTATTCTAAAACTTTAAAAAAAAAAAAAAATTAAAAATGTGTGAAAAAAACAAAAGAAAAAAATATATATATAAAAAAAAAGGAAGAAAGGGATGGTAAGAAAAAGTCTTGTTGCTTTGATCACAAGAAGCTACCAAAACTTTATAGAAATGAGATGTTTGCTTGCTTAAAGTTTGACCTCTGATGACATGATTATATAATATATAGTTCACATATTTAAATTTATTTATAATTTTCATTTTATATGTAACGTAAATAAAAGCTCTTTTCCTTTGGTGGGGCTTTTCTTGCACTACTTAAAAACACCTTTCTCTTGGATCCTCATAATATTCCATCAATTACCCTTTTTTTATCCATTTCAATTTTTCACTTTTGCCCCAAAAGAGTTTTTTCCATCTCTTTTTTAATATTTTATTATTATTATTATTATTATTATTATTATTTTCTATTTTTTTAACTTTACCCCAATTGATAATTTGGGTTTTTAGTGGATAATAGCTACAACTTAAGTCAATAGATTGGTGTTTGACAGTTCATCATCCTACTTGGAAGTTTTTTTTTTTTTCTAAACAAAAAATAATGGTTTCATTTTAGTCTTCAAACTCTTTAATTAATTAGTTTTTGTAGTATAAAAGTGTAACCATTGATTCCTAACTAGAATAAAGAAAAGGATTGTTTTTATTTAAGTTGTAATATATATAATTTGAAGTACCCTTTCATTACCATTAAATACATTCGTTTGTTAAATATGTTTTTCATACATAAGTTGCTGTCGGATCAAATTTTGAATAAAAATTTTATCTTACACACATTTATTGTTATGTTTTTAAAACTATAAAGATTAAGACAATGGTTGATTACAAATAAATATATGAAGATCTAAAATCTCGTTTAGTAACCATTTCAATTTTTTGAAAATTAAGCTGATTTTCTCCTATTTCTTACCATGATTTGCATCTTTCTTAAGTACAATGGTTGAATTCTTAGCCAAATTCCAAAAACAAAAACAAGTTTCTAAAAGCTACTTTCTTTAGTTTTCAAATTTTGATTTATTTTTTTAGCTATTGGTAAAAAGAAGATAACAAAAAAAGAAATTTTGAGGTAGAAGTAATGTCTATAGGTTTAATTTTTAAAAATGTTATCAAACGAAACTTAGAGATTTAGTTGACAACCATTGGTATTTTTGAGAAGACAAAAAAAAAAAGTCTATTTTAAGTATTGTATTTTGGTATTAGATTCATTTTGTGAATTATAGTTCACTCTACTAGCTATCATTGGTAGGGTTTGGCAAAAATTGTTTAAAAAGACATAGGGGTTGCACTTAGTAGGGTACAACTTTTTCCTCACCAAGGAACCATAAAAGTGTCATCTTTTTTATAATCAATGTTAAAAAGTTCAAATTCAAAAAGATGGGATTCTAAAATATGAATTATTTATTAGTTCACTAATTTAAAATAATTTTTTAAAACAAAAAAAAGGGTTTAAAGTGCTGATGTCACCATTAGTTTTGTTCAAAAGTGGAAGGAATTATTGTGCAGATCATAGCTAGAATGATAATCATTAAACTATTCAATATTGATTTTTTTTTTTCCGAGTCTATTTTTTTCAATTCAAAGTTTGGGCTATCCCACTCCTGCCTTTTATTCTTTTTAATCTATTCTGACTTATTAAATAAAAGTTTTAGGGTTATATTAATATATGTTATCTTTATTAATTATCAAACTTTAATTTTATACCTTTAAGTTTTGAGTTTATTGTCGGACTTCAATAGAATTCAATTAGTTAAGATATTATATCTTTGATCAAAAGGTTACCCATATGTTAGAAATAGAAAAAGAAAAACAATTTATAACCCTAAATTTTTAGTTCTATCAATTCAAACCCTCCAAACTAATAATTTTATCAATTTAAATTCTCAACATTCAAAAGTGAATCAATTTAGATCATCTTATTAGTAATTTATAACTATTTTCACTTTTATTCCACTTAAAACCAACCCAAAATCATCTAAGTAGAAATACTTTTCTTCCAAAATCCATTCAAAGTAGAAAAGAAATGTATAATTTTAGTTTTTTTCAAATAAGTAAAGGGAAATTAAAAAACAAACTCATGAAAGAAAATTGCTAACTTTTATTTGATTCTAGCATTTTTCTTTAATGTTTCATTAATATCTACATTTAAAGAAGGGGTTGTGTAAAATTAGAATCTTAAAAGAGGGTATTGTAAAATTGATTCACTTATGAGAACCGATGATTTTAATATATTAATACAAGCTTCCAAAGTTGGTATAAATTGAATTTCAAAAAAAGAAAAGGAAAAAAGAAAAAGAAAAAGAAAAGCTGACTTAAAATCTAAATTGGAAAATCTGCTAAATTCTAATAGAAAAAAATAATCTAAAGTCCATCCCAAACAACAAACTCATCCAAACTCAAATTCTCTCTCATATTTCTCCATAGTGAGAGTGTCAATGGTATTAACTATATGCAATCATATTAAACTACATTTAGTCTAATACTAATTATTATTCTTTTTAAATATTGATTGGGAGGAAAAAAACATAGAAATGGAACAAGGGAAGGCATGTTTCCACCTAAATTTGTACCCCACCAACTCCAAAACTACACATCTACACAATTTTGACTAATTCACATTAACAATGACTTTTTAGCTCAAAACCATGCAATAAAAAAACATTGACAAATTTCTTTGGTTTTTATTTTTATTTTTTTATTTTATTTTTTTTTGGAAGAATGAAGAGAATTATTGTTCATTGAAGTCCAAAAAAGATGCAAATAGTGAAATGGAAATTTGAAGTGTTCACAAAAACTAATGATTCATTAGACTTTTGTTTCATATGAATTTAAATGCATTATTTTCTCTGGTTTGATTTTTTTCAGCTTTGGAATATGTGGAAAAATATAGGCTTGAACCTTAAGACTTTATCTAATTTAATCTTTATTATTCATTTCTCATTAATCATTTTACAAGATATGAACTCGTTTTGGGAGTTGACAACTATATAACTTGTTATATACGTAGTTATAAACACTTATTCATTCAACTCAACTTAAACTAATAATTCTATCACACTTATTCATTCAATTCAACTTAAACTAATAAATCTATCAATGGTGAAAAATAAGAGGATAATATAGCACACAGTCACGAATGTTCAAAACAATGTTGTAACACTTTGCAGAAAAACATAGATAAAGGTAGAAACAAAAACACATGCAAAACAGAAAAAACCTAATTCAGTGAAATACCGCCTAAGTTGAAAGGACAGTATGCCCAAGAAAGATAAATGCACTAATGCAAAGTAAAACAATTACAACATTGTATTTATCTGAAAAGACAAAGGTATAATAGTGTGAGACACGAAAAGCTTGACTTCTTGAATTAACACTTAGACTCTCCCTAAATGGGAGACTCTCTCTCAAAACACCATAGGTTTTCCCTAAGTATGGTTACAATAGTAGATGAACACTTAGGCTCCCCCTAAGTGTGAGATTCTTCCTCACCAATAGGTTTATATTTCTTTCTTCCAATGAAGCTCACTCCACTCTATGAACTTAGGATCTCCCTAAGTTAGAAAATCCTCTCTTCTTTTTACACAGACTTGATCACTACTATCTATCTGAGAACTATCAAGATCTCACAGGCTTTTCCACGATAGTCACACACTTGCAACTCACGTTGAAATCACAAGACAACGACGATAATGTTCTCCTATAAAAAACTCGCCTACCCTAGCAAACACAATAACAACCTTTAAATATGCACAATCGAATGCAAAATGAAACCTTAACAAATTATTTGAAGCCCAATAGATGGGAAAACAAAATCAAAGAGAATAAACTAACATAATCTTCTCGATAAGGAAACTATCGATATGCAGAAGCTGCATCTTGACATGAGCACTTGGCTGTCAGAAACCACACATGTTAAGACATTATGAAAATAACAAGATATTGACGAGTTTTTTTGGTAAGTAGTCAAGAAACACACACGTCTAGATAGAGTTTTTGCAGATAGTGGAAAAAGAAAATGTCGCTAGTGTTCAGTTTGTCATCGACTCAAGTCATTCATTCATACGTCCATTTCCAACATGGGTAGTCTCTGATTGTAGGGCATTTCAGTCGTGTAGGTCTCCAATTTGGAGGATTTGTGTCAATGGTGGTTTTGGAGGTTGATTCCGAACGCTTTGGTCTTAAATTAGAGGTCGATTTTGGCGTGTGGTTTCTCAGTATCAGTGGGTGTATTTTGCTGGCAGTAAACTCAGGTTTGACGAAGATTGCTTAGGCAATTGGTCTCGGTCAAGAGGCCAAGAAATCGTGGTTACATTCTTCTTAAATGGTTAAATTACAAATTCTTGATTCTTGCATATTTCTATAATTGTAAACTTTTGATTGCTTTTAATAAAATTATTCCAAGCTGATTCTCAAAGTAGATGTAGACTAAAATAGTCAAACTATTATATATCGTTGTGTTCTTTATTTACCGAGTTCGATTTATTTTGTTGGTTGTTTGCATACTATTTGGGCATATTTAGAGTTTGGTTTATTTTATAGTAACTTGACAGTAGAAAATAGTAGAGGGTTTTAGGCATACATTCGACCAATAGCTTGGGTTGTTTATATAGGATAGTAAAGCATAATTAATGTTCAAGATCATAATTGTCACTCTTAAATATTCTAACAGTTGAGTTAATACTCGCTAGACAGTTACACCATTCTTGCAATGAACACTTAAGTGCACCATCCACTCAGATTTTCAATGTTTCTTTTATGGCATGTCCGTTATGAATATGGTTGGTTTCGGACTCAATCACTTTGAGGTCTCCACCTAGACTCTCCCGATGGGTCCTTTTTGAGATATCCTAGGCTTTTTCATGGGTCCTCTTAGCTCTCTTGGGATCTCTCATTGGTCCTTTGAGATCTCTTAGATTTTCTTATGGGTTCTTTCAGCTTCACTAGGCTCTCTCATAGGTCATTTGAGCTTTCCTAGGCTCTTTCCATGGGTCCTTTGTGAAGGAACTCTTATCAAAGAGTACCTATGAGCAGAAGCAAGATCGTTCCAAATTCATTGTGACAAAAATACCTCATTCACAATCAGACATACAAGTTATGCATTTAACAACAAATTACAGCATGCTTTGAACAAAACTTAAATGCAAAGGAACGAGAGACATACCAGTTGAAGAACTCTTTTTCTCTTTAAATCTCGATCTCGTCAAGCCAGCAACTCTCATTGTCGTTAAGATCGTCAAGTCTATCGTCCACCAAATCTCACTGTCGTCTACCATCGAACGAACTTCTTAGAAAAAAAACAGAAAGGAGGACACTACCATTTGGTAACCTTGGTATTCTCGGAATGATAATCTAGGAACTGTGGGCTTTGTTAGATTTGGTAGAGGGGAGGAGGAAACGACGATAGTTTACCATGACCAAGTAAGTGGAAAAGGTATGGAGTCTATCGTATAGACGGGTGTTTGATCGTTTAGCAAAAGGTACACGATCGTGTAGTAAAAATGGTTGATCGTTTAGACGATCATTTAGTAAAATCGCTCAAGCGCGCGATCGTTTAGAAAAGACTATGCGATCATTTAGGTAATCCGCGCGTGTACACGATCGTTTAGGACAACTTAAACTATCGTGTAGGCTCTCATTTATTAGACGATGGGCAGTGTACTAAATCGTGAAGCGATTATCCAATCACTCTGCAGAATGAAAACCATTTTCATTTTATCCTTCAGTTACTAAAACTGAATGCAACCTCCCACTATCTCATTCGGTTATGGAGAAAAAAATCGCCAACAATTATCTTATAATTGTTTAATTAGAAATAAATATAATCATACTATATTTATAACCTATAGTTTAATATCACATCATATGCAACATATAAACCATAGTTCTTTTCTCCTCCACTAGATATAAATCATATTTATATCCTTTTTCCTCCAGTTAATGTATCTCATACATCATGTCAACTATATCATATATAATTGACCAGTTTAATCATATCATATATAATCAACCTCCATCTTGTCAATTTGAACACTTCAACTGACCCAAAAACTAATTCTCAACTTGAATCCATTGAGCTACTAAGGGGACCTTATGGACCTGTGGCTCGAAGCTCCAACGGTACGTGAATAGCTTACTAAACTCTTTAACCATGAGATCCACCATCCATTAACTGTCAGACATTCTACTAAAGACCAACAACTACACTCTTCTCACTACAGATATATTTCTGTGTCCATCGGATATAACCAATCAGTAGTATGATAACCCTTCACAGATGCTCGTAAGTACAGTTGGGACAATTTACCGTTTTTCCCCTGTAGTTACATCCTTAAGTACCACTTATCTTTCTATTGAATAATATAACATAGTCCTACTATGTGTAGACACCTCTCGGGCCATGAGAAGGTGTATGGCACCACATCGTTCAAGCCTCGGAATCAATTCTTAAGGGAGCAATCTATCTACTTACCCCTGCTTTGAGGAATGAGGGAATTCCATCTTGTGTAGTTGAGTTCCCAGCTCCCAAATCAGACGAATTCCCAAAGTGGTAGGTTTGAGTCAGTAATCTGGTCACTCGCACCCATGTAAATCAAAGGACTGCCCTCAAAGGCAGGAGTTCCCAACTCACTCAAGATTAAGGTCATGTTACATATGGTCATCCTAGTGAAGTGAAGTCTCTATCAAGAATGGTGTTATATAACGAGACTATAACACTTCGTGGTCCGATCTTATACAAAATCCTTTGTATAGGACGCCCCCGCTCGCATGTCTCTATATAAATGATCAGGGTCAGACCATCTGTAGCAAGTCACAACACTTGTAACTTTTCTACAAAGTGGGCCACATTTATAGCATCACCAAGGTAAGGTTTTCCTCCTATATCCATATACTATAAACCATTTTAGTTATCACTTAAGACGTGATCCACCTATATGTCTCTACATACATGCTTAAGTTTTAACAACAACCAGGGATCTTCGTTTATTGGTTTGTGGTAAAGCAATTAAAACATCCAATGTTTCATAAACAACAGTAAAGAAAATATCATATTTTATTACATCACAAGCGTTTGTTCAATACAGTGTTTACAAACTACAGGACCCAACGAGAGTTTAGGGCATCAACCCCAACACTTTGAGCTTCACTAGACTCTCCTATAAGTTCTCTCAGCTCTCTTAGTCTGTCTCATTGGTTCTCTAAGCTCTCATTAACTCTCCCGTGAATCCTTTGAGCTATCCTAGGCTCTTCTCATGGTTCCTCTAAGCTCCACTAGGCTTTCCCATGAATCCTCTGAACTCTACTAGGCCCTCATATGAGTCATTTGAACTTCACTAGACTCTCCTATAGGTTCTTTGAGGTCCACTAAACTCTCGGTTCTCTAACTTCTCTTAGGCTTCCATGGCTTCACTAGGCTCATCCCATGGGGTTCTCTCAGCTCCACTAAGTTCATTCCATGGGTCCTCCAAACTATTTTAGATTATCTTTTGGGTCCTTTGAGTTCTTTTAGGCTCTCTCACAAGTCCTTTGAGCTCTCCTAGGCTCTTCTATGAGGTCATCTAAGTTCCACTATGCTCTCTCAATGGGTCATCTAAGTTCACTATAAGCTCTCATGAGTTCCTCTAAGCAACTAAACCTATGAGTTCCTCTAAACAACTAAATCTACCTATAACTATATCTTTTAGGTTGCTCTCTAAAAAATTAATAGTTTTCCTTCAATTTTATCAAATAAAAATGACTAACACTTTATATTTCTGCCAAGTTCATACATTAGAACAAAATGTTTTTAAAACGTTAATTAATCAAACATATATATTAACTAAAATTTTAAGAAGCGAAGTAGATCTTCATTACAAATAAAAAAGGCACTCTATGAACCAGAACACTCTCCGAAAGCTTTTGTATTACTCACACTATTTAATTCCACTCTCAAACTAGAGAATACAAAAAGGAATTTTCTAGCCCATTCAATTTTAACGTGTTTCTAATTGGAACTATTTATAAAACCAAAGTCACAAGCTCCTTTCATAATGTTTGAAGTCAATCACTTCCTTAAATCTTTTCGATGTAGAACAATCACTCTTCTAATATTTTACCAAAATCCAACCTATCAATTTTAAAGATCAACCATTTGAATCTCTCTTTCTTCTACATTGTTTGAACAATTATGAGATTTTTTTTTATTGGACCTAATGGATACAAGCAAATTTCATCATTAATCTTCTCATTTATTTTTCTTTTTTTATGAGCAAAGAAGAAATGTGGCTTTTAAAAAGAGGATCCACGTTAGGTGTAAATTTTGATTGAAAAAGTTGTGTGTGTGTTTAGATTGGATTAAGTTGAGGTCTTTAAAAAACGCGTAAGCCCTAAGTCAAACTCACCAACGCGTGCGCTTTCAAAAAGCTATTTATCATCATCATTTTTATTATTATTTCTTTTTCCTCCCTCTCTCTTGTGACTATGATTTTTTTTCTTTTTCATATAATTTTAGTAGATTTGAAAAAGGATGTTGATTTTTTATTATTATCTTAGAAAAAAAAACATTTGAGGTCAAGAAGTAATTATTTAGACCACTCATTCTAATATAGGAGATGATATAATTTTTTTGATTTAAAATTATGTAAAATACATCTTTGGTCCGTCGACTATCTATTTGGTTCTTATGTTTTAAAATGTTATATTTTTAGTATAAATTTTAAATTTAATTTCAATTTCAAAATATAATTTTATCCCTGAGATTTGAGTTTTGTTTCAATTTGGTCTCTAGATTTCAAGATTACTTTTAAATACTCATTTTCAATATTTAGTGTTAAAGTCTATTGATTATTGTAAATGAATTAAAAGAATTATAATTACAGTACAAGAAAAATGGACTCTCTCGACGCCTAAAACGACCGGAGGGAGATAAATCGAATGGAGAGAGGATCTCTTCCAACTACGTAAGGGTGGCGTCGAGAGCGCTCGATAACTCTCGACGCATAAGTGAGGCGTCGGAAGTTGGTAAGAACTCTTGACGCCCAAAAAAGAGGCGTCGAGAGATGGGAATAGAAGACCATTCTCCACGAAGGATCTCCCGACACCTCCTATGACCATTAAGAGATATAAAAGAACTCTCGACGAATAGAACAATTTGTCTGAAGTTGGGTGTGAGAGTTTGTCAACACAGACCAAACTCCCAACAAGTTGCCCATGCCCCTCGGGAGATTAGCCAAACTCCCGATAAGTGCATTAATTCGTCAAGAGTTGTGTGGGAACTCTTGACGGGCATCATTGTCCGGTGGGAGTTCTATTATAAAACCCCCAAATCGAGTCGATTTTAGATTTTTCTTTCTTCTTCTTCTTCAAATCCTAGCAAATCAGATGTGTGAAAACCCCAAATCAAGGTTGCGGGAAGTATGTACTAATGATTAGGAAGTTTATGGTTCGAATTTCATTTCATTGAACTAAAAAGAAGAGTTATTAAATTGGAAAAAAATCTATAAATGGATTATTTAAAAGACAAAGAGTAAAATATTTATCCTCACTATTTTTAGTAATTTGGAGGTATATTAGTTTACTATCAACTCAACTTGATAGAAAAATATCAACTTATTTATAGAAATAGAAATAAAAAAAATATTGATAGACACTGATAAATTTCTATCAATTTCTATCCTTGATAGATACTAATAGACTTCTATCAGCCTCTATCAATCTCTATTAAAGAAGATTAAAATTTTGTTATTTTGGATAAATAGTTCTCTTTATCTTTCTATTTTTTAAAACCCCTTTAAAATATAAGGAAGCAATTTTAAAAGGGTAATTGTTTTAAATGATAAAACTATTGAAAATATTTTCAAGTAACAAAAGGTAAGTGTCTATCGGTAATAGACCGTGATAGACTTTTATCAATGAGTGACAGACTAAAATTCTATCACGGATAAATAATGATATTTTATTATATTTATAAATAAATTTACTCATTTTTTATTTAAAAAGGACCCATTTTAAAAGGTAGGAAAGTTGACTAATACATTTCTTAATTATTGAACTATTATAAAAAAGAATCCAAATCAATAAATCATAACAAATCAGACCAACAAAATGCTAAAACATGGCCACATAAAGGTCTAAATCTAGCCATAAAACACTCAAAATTAAACCAGAATTAAAATCAAGAAACATACAAGGAAAAAACACAAATCCAACTAAAAGTAGATAAGGCATATCATTATTATTTTTTGTAAAAAATAAAATAAAAATAAAAATCACCCAATATCATTTTAAAGGTTTATGACTCGATTTTCACCCAATTGTTAAACTAAAAAAAACTTATTGAGGTATTAATCTTACCCTTTATTCAAATTAAGGTTTTAATTTTAGGATATTAAAATTTATCGCAATCATATTTGGCTAGGTAAAAAAATCTTTTTTTAATGTATAATATAATTTTTATTAAATTAAAACTTTAGTGTCCAAACTAAATTTTTAAAAGTTTGTAAAAGGTCTCTGAACTCTTAATTTCGTGTTTAATAGGCTCTTGAATTTTAAAAATATCCGATTGATCCTTAAAATTTAAAATATCTAACAGATTCTCTAAACTTTTCAATTTTGTGTCTAATAGAAATCAATGACACATATTCACAAATTTTGAAAATTAGTTATTGATCTATCAATATTAGTTATAATCTTGAATTTTATGTTTAATAAAATTCTAAACTTTCTATTGTTTTTATCTAATAGATTCGAGAATTTAAAAGTATTAAATATTTAAAATCTACGTACCATACTCAAAATTTAAAATTTACACATCAATTAAAATTTTAACAATCTATTAGACATTTTTTAAAAATTCATGGACATTATTGGACATAAAACTAAAAGTTAAAGATTTATTATATACGGTTAAAATTCAAAGACCAAATAAACATGAATCTAAAAGTTGATGATTGACAAAGGATATAAATTTCTAATTTACATAATTTTTTCGCATCACTTTGACTTTTGTCTGAATTTACACATTTATTATAAAAGTCAAATTTTTATTTTTCATAATTTTTCTTTTTAAATAAAGAATCACTCTTTTTAGATTTTAAAGAAGGATGAAAAAGTAAAAAATTTGTGAATTTGAGGAGCACAACGTGAACACGGATACTAATAAAATATAATATTAAAATAAATATAATATAATATAATAATAAAATAAATTAATATTAAAATAAATTAAACATAATCTATAAATAAAAAAAATAAATTACCAAAATATAAAATAAGAAATTTCTATAAATTCTCCAAGTTCTCCAATTTTCATGGACTTTGCCTAATGTGTGTCTTCCAAAACCCACCAAATGCCACTATTTATTGATAATTTGGCAAGTAGGAGGTGGATTATATGGACACTAATAATGTGTAATGTTGAGACACATGGACAACACTTTTTGAAATGAGAGAATGACAGATGGTCAATGAAAACTAAGCATGAATATCTAATGGGCATATATTATCATAATATTTATAATACTCCCTCTTAGGTGCCCATTATATATATGAAATGTGCCTCGTTAAAGCCTTACTAGGAAAAAAACCCAATGAAACAAAAATCATAGTGAAGAGAAAAAAAATACACATTTCATATAATTTATACCCCTAAAAAGTATATTTACTCCCCCTTATGGAAACATCACTTGAAATCTCTAAGTCACTGCATTTCAATGTTGTGAATCAGTTTTTCAAAGATTGCGGTAGGTAATACATTTGTAAATAAGTCTTCCAGGTTATCTTTCGAACAAATCTTTTGTACAGTGATGTCACCATTTTCTTCAAGGTCTCATGAGTATAGAAAAGCTTCAGTGAAATATGTGTTGTTCTATCTCCTTTAATATATCCTCCTCTGATTTGGAATATGCATGCTGTGTTGTTTTCATATATTATTGTTGGAAGATTTTTATTAGAATACAAATCACATGTTTCACAAAATGTGCTGAGTCACTGATCTTAGTCATACACATTTTCGACTAGTCTCGTAAATTGCAATAATTGCAATAATATCCTCTGTTATGGTCCGTTTCACTAACCGCCACGATACAAGTAGTTCCTCCATATGTGAATAGATAGCCTGTTTGAGATCTAGCTTTGTGTGGATCAGATAAATATCCAAAATATGCATAACTAACTAGATCAAAATTTTTTGGGTTAATGCCCTAAATCTCGTAGGGTCCTATAGTTTGTAAACATTGTATGAACAAACTCATTATGTGATTAATAAAATATATGATATTTTATTCACTTTGTATATAAAAATATATAATGTTTTAGTTGCATTAACCATAAACCAATACACTAATATCCAAAGTTATCTTTGTAACTTAAACATATATGTGGAGACATATAGGCGGATCATGTTTAAGTGATAACCTAAATGGTATGTAGTATATAGATAAGGTCGGGTACTTTATCCTGATGACACTACGAGTATGCCCTACTTTGTAGGTGTTATAATTGTTGTAAAGTGCTACAAATGATCTAATCTTGATCATTCATGTACTAGACATACAAGCAGGAATATTCTATATAAAGGAGTTTGTATAAGACCGAACCACAAAATGTTTAGCCTCACTATATAACACCATTCATAATAGAGACTTACATTTCACCAGGATGACCATAGGTAACATGACCTGAATCTTGAGTGAGTTGTGAACTCTTGTCTATGAAGGTGGTCCTTTGATTTGTAGGGGTGAGAGTGACCAGATCGCCGACTCAACAAGCCTACCATTTTGTGGATTCGTATGATTAAGGAGCTAGGAATACTGCTACACAAGATGAAATTCACTCCTTCCTCGATGCAGGGGTAAGCAGATAAATTGCTCCCTTAAGGGCTAATTCCGAGTCTTAAACAATGTGGCACCACACTCTCTCCTGACCCAAGAGCGGTTTAGTCATAGTAGTGAAGGAACACTTAACAAGAGAACCCGTGAGAGGAAGTAAGATCGTTCCAAACCCCATTGTGAAAGAATATACACATTTACAATCAAACAGCACCAGTTATGCATAAACTTGAAATTGCAACATGTTTCATCAAAATAACAGTAAAGATCGAGTGAACATACCCTTGAAGAACTTTTCTTCTCGTATCTCTCGATCAAACAGCACGAACGCTCAACCGCACAACAATATCCTCGAACAGCAACGAGTAACACTCGACCCTCGATCCTCGAACTTGCAAGGAAACACTACCACGAGGCTACTTTGGTATTCTCGGTGTGAGAATCCAGGAGTTGTAAGCTCTGTATGGATTTAGTAGAGGGCATGAGGAATTGAACGATTATGTAGATGATCGAGTAAGTGGGAGAAGATAGGAGTTTATTATGTAGACTTGGATACTCGATCGTTTAGTGGTGAGCGACTATCGTATAGAAAACTCGATGTACGATCGTTTACTCTCTCAAGCTATCGTATAGCTTTTCTTTAATGTGCATTCGATTATCGTTCAATCATGAAAAAATGAAATCGATTTTCATTTTATTCATCAGTTATCATAACTGATCACTTCGGACTAAGTTGGTTATTAGGAGAAAAAATCGAAACAAATTATCCCATAATTGTTTTAACTATAAATAAATAATATATCCATAACCTATAGTTTTAATATCACATCTCATGTAATATATAAACCATAATTTTTTTTTCTCCTTTATGGCATTTAACATTAATTCTTCCAATTACTGTATCTAATACATCAAATCAATCATATCACATATAATTGAAGCAGTTTATTTATATCATATATAATCAAATTCCCTATTGTTAATTTGAATGCTTCAAACTAACCCAAAAACTGATTCTCAACATGAATCCATTGAGCTATCAATGAGACCTTATGGACCTATCACTTGAAGCTCTAACGATATGTGAATAACTGACTAAACTCTTTATCACGATATCCACTATCCGTTAACTGTCAAACACTCCACTAAAAACCGACAGTTGCACTCTTCGCGCTGCAGATGTATTTCTGTGTCCATTGGATATAACCAATCAACATATGATGACCCTTCACAAATCACTCGTAAGTACAGTCGGGCCAATTTACCATTTTGACCCTATAATTACATCTAACTCTTTAAGTACCACTGATTCCTCTAATGAACAATACATCATAGTCCTATTATGAGTAAACCCTTCTCGGGCCATGAGAAGGTGTGGTGCCACATTGTTCAAGCCCTGGAATTAACCCTTAGGGAAGTAATTTATCTTCTTACCCCTGCTTTAGGGAAGAAGTGAATTCCGTCTTGTGTAGCTGAGTTCCCAGCTCCCAAATCAGACAAATTTCCAAAGTGGTAAGTTTAAGTCGACGATCCTCGCACTTATGCAAATCAAAGGACCGCCCTCGTAGGCAGGAGTTCCCAACTCACTCAGGATTAAGGTCATGTTACCTATGGTCATCCTAGTGAAATGAAAGTCTCTTTCATGAACGGCGTTATATAACAAGACTAAACATCATGTGGTCCGGTCTTATACAAACTTCTTTGTATAGAGCATCCTCACTTGCATGTCTAATACATTAATGGTAAGGATCAGACCATTTGTAGCACTTTACAAAACTTGTAACATATACAAAGCGGGCCACACTCGTAGCGTCACCAGGATAAGATTTTCCTCCGTTATCCATATACTACAGACCATTTAGGTTATTACTTAAAGACGATTCATTGTATGTCTGCACATACATACTTAAGTTACAACGACAACCAGGGATCTTAGTTTATTAGTTTGTGGTAAGCACAACTAAAATATCTCATATTTTATAAACAGTAGTGAATAAAATATCTTATATTAATACATCACAAAAATTTGTTCATGCAAGTGTTTACAAATTATATGACCCTACGAGATTTAGGGTATCAACCCCACTAAGTAGGACTGTGATTTATTGTTTATTAGAGGGATCAATGGTACTTAAGAAGTTAGATGTAACTACAGGGGAAAAACGGTAATTTGGCCTAGCTATTCTTACGGGCAATTTACGAAGGGTTATTGTATTGTTGATTAGTTATATCCAATGGACATAGAAATATATTTGTAGTGCGAAGAGTACAACTGTTGGTCTTTAGTAGAGTGCTCGACAATTAATGAATGGTGAATAGAATAATGTAATTAAAATGTTTAATTAATTATTCATGTATCATTAGAGTTTCAAACTACAGGTCCATGAGATCCCCTTGGTAGCTCAAAAGGATTTAGTTGAGAATCGTTTTTTGGATTAATTTGAATTGTTAAAATTAATATAGGGATTTAATAATATATGATATAATTAAATTGTTTCAATTATATGTGATATAATTGTCATAATGTATTTGATACATTATAGCTTAATGGGAGGAAATAAATATTTGAATGAGATTTAAATATATTTTCTATGAATGTGATTCATTGTTGTTAAATTTAATATAAATAAGATTTATATCATGCCATATAATAGAGAAAAGAATCTATAGTTTATATTGTATGTGATACAATATTAAAACTATAGGTTATATGTTATATTTGATATAACAGGTAATTTAGTATAAATATAATATGATAAGTTAGTTATCATATTTATTTATATTATATTATATTATTATTTGAATAATAAAGAATGGAGTTACTACTCCCTTCTCTATCTTTTCTCTCCACCCACTTGTTATGTTTTTTATGGTAAGAGGAATAAAAAAATATAGTTTTTCTTTCTCTTCTACAGTACGATATGCAATTTGGCTGAACGATTGAGAGAAAGTTACAGAAAAGTTCTGTGAATTTCTTGTGTGATAACTCTTCATCTTCTTCCTCCACACATTAACCTTTCCCTCTAAACCAAAATAATCAGAGTCCACCACTTCTAGGTTCTCACCCCGAGAATACTAAGGTAGCGTTGTGGTTGTGTCCGAGTTTTGGTTCGAGAAATTCTTGAAAAAGGTCTTCAAGTTGTACGTGACTGTTCGAGGGAGTTTCACGAAGAAAGGTTCCTCAAATGTGAGGTTTTTTACAACCCTTTTTCTTGAATAGCATGTTGTAGTTTAATTTAAATGCATATATGTTTGTATGTTTATTGTAAATTTTGCATTTGATAATTAATGGAATTTGGTCAATCCGCTTCCACTCAAGGTTCTCCTCACTCGAAGAGTTCCTTCAATTGGTATCAAAGCTAGGTTGTTGGTTTCTGATTCCAAATTCCATTCTTGTATTGAATCGTTTACAGTAATGGTGGGTTTTATAATCTACATTCCATTTATATGATAAATGTTTGTGGATAATATTGTTGATGGATGTTTCAGGATAGAACTCTCAATTTAAAGGCTTTCTTTAAATTTACAAAGTTGGTTTGTAAAGGGCCCTTGCGTTTTTTGGCATGATATTGCAATCAAGATTGTATTAGTTAGTTTTGAGTCGCTTGTGGTATTCTGGAAGCTTCAAACAAGGGTTGCAGATCGGAGTTTTGATGGATAAGATAAAAAAGAGGTTCCAGATCGTGTAGCTAGAGCTAATCGATTGGGTAGCTTTTTTCTATGCGATCGTATAGATTTTGCTACATGATTGTGTAACATTTGTTAAACGATCGCATAGCTAATACTACGGAATCGTGTAGAGTTTGCTACACGATTGTGTTGCGTTGGCTACATGATCGCATAGGCACTCGCTTGCTGAACGATCATGCAGTATTGGATACTCAATGCTTCCTTGTGTGTTACACGATCGCGTAAACTATCGTGCTCATCGCATATTCATTAGCTATGCGATCGCATAGTGTTGTATACTCAACACATGGTGCGTTTGCTACACGATCAACTGCAAGGTGTTCTTTAAGGAGAGGTTCGGGTCAAACGATTCAAGACCCATTTCACTTATTCCGAATCGGTTGACTCAATTCTTGTAATAGTTAGCTTTTTTTTTCTTTTTAGAGAGGTTCTATCCTGATCCATCAATTTTTAGTATAAATATACATATGATGTATGTTTTTATTATATGTCATAATGTATGTCATATAGCTTTAAAACCCACTATAGGTTATGCATTTATTTTCATGCATCATTTTATATTATAAGTGTTATAACATCTAGTATGCATGATTTAATTACATAAAGCATGCTCATGCATCATATAATATAAGAGTTATATATGTATGCATGCATTATAGCATATCTATGTATCATTTATATTATAAGTGTTATAATATAAGGTTGAATGGTTGTATAGAATGTATGTTATAGCATGGTTCATTACTTAGTTATATAAAAGTTATATATTAGTAATGAATGAACATTGCATGAAGCAGGACATTACCTTAGGTTAATTTATAATTGTTATAATTAACTTATGTATGTCTATCACATAATAGTTGGTTTTAATTATTTCATTTATTTATAATTGTTATAATTAAATGTAATTAGAATTAAAATCAATAGTAAGGAGTTGCATACAAAACTTAGGCAATAATTATTTTTTAAAATTGTTTTAAAATACGATTGAGATAGACCTAAGATCACATTTCTAATGAGATTAGAAATCTAAATTGAATCTTTTAAATCGATTTAATAGGATTAAACTGATTCCTAATAAAAGATTAAATATGTAACAAATATATCTATAAGGGACCTTTTGTCTAAGGCGGGTTCTGGCTAGGCTGGGGTACTTAAGTCGATGGAAACGACATACCCCTACCTGGGAACCTACCTGGAAAGGTGAATTAGATAGATTTATTACATGCATGCAAGTTTGATGAAAGTTTATTAAAGAGTTTAATGAGACCTAAATCAAAATTGTTTAATCATCAAACACAATAGTTGTTTTTTAGCAAAATAAACAAACACTTATCTAAAATCATTAGCCGAATTTTCCTAAGTTAATTAACCCTAGGTAGAACACTCAGTGGGAGGAAAATGGGGTATATGATACTTCAATTTTACCTCTGCACGTTTCTCCCTAAAAGTTCACACCATGAAATCTACTCTCGACCTCGAGGCACCATGCGTGTCCCCCTACAGGTGGCATTTAGGTAGGTCAATAACAAGGTGAATGGAGAGAGTGTTTATAGTAAGTGGGAGTGGGACTTTGTGACAACACATCCCTTAGTCTCTCTCATTAGGTTGGATAAAGTTTCATGCATCGCTTCGAGGCATCGTGGGTGTCCCCCTAAAGGATGGTTGTATTACATGACGTTGTATTTGATCTCCAGAAATGGATAGGGTTACTTTGGTCACTTATTCCAATCGGATTTTCCTGAAAGTTGGCTCATTAGAGCGGGACTCTAAAACCTAAAATGAAGGGTTACACTTACACATAATTGTTAAGGATGTTAACAAATTCTGGACCGAACAATGGTCACTATTAATTACGGTTACAAGGAGTTGTTTCTGTTTAATGGTTGAGAATGTCTCATTTCAGTGAAGGGGCACTTAATCACCCTACAATGACTTTTGTCTTGCCTCACTGAAGCATCATTGCAAAATAGATGTACTTAGGGTACATTAAAATATTTTTCTAAAAACTTGATTGGTTTTCTAAAAGTCGCTTATTGCAAGTAGACTAAAAATAAGTTTGTTCTTTTCAGAAATTTAAAATGGCTACTGCTACTCTTAGTTTACTAGCCATCGATAAATTAATGGGCTAGAACTACGCTAGCTGGAAAAACACGATCAATACTTTTATCCTGATGGAGAAGTGTCCTCTCATTCCACCTCTTAATGCTCCTCGAAACATTCAGGAAGCATACGAACGCTGGATAAGGGAAAACGAGAAGGCCCAAGCATATATCTTGGTAAGCCTTAAGCATGAGCCCATGCTCACAACCCGTGAGATCATGAAGTCCCTTAGGGGAATGTTTGAACAACTGTCTGCACAGCTCAGGCACGATGGTCTTAAATACATCTTCAATGCCCGTATTCAAGAGGGAGCATCTGTCGAGAATACGTTCTCAACATGATGATCCACTTCAACGTGGCAGAGATGAACGGGTCAAACATCGATGAGGCCAGCCAGGTTAGCATAATATTGGAATCTTTACCTGAAAGTTTCCTGCACTTCCGTAGTAATGTTATTTTGAACAAGATTGACTACAATCTGACTACCCTGCTCGACGAGCTGCAGACTATCAAATCCTTGTTCAAAATCAATGAGAAGAAAGGTGAAGCAAATGCTACTTTATCTTCTAAAAAGGTCCACAAAGGTATGACCTCTGGAACTAAGTCTGTACCTTCTTTCTCTGGCACCAAAAAGTGGAAGACGAAGAAGGGTGGAAAGGGGAAGGTTGTTGCTAACCCAAGAGTTGCTACCTATCGCTTAGTAAATTGAGAGACTATAGATAGCTCACATTTACTACACGGTCGCTTACACATGCATGCCATCTTCTAAACGATCGCCTACCTTGTACTAAACGGTTGTCTAGTGCTAAGCTTTTACTAAACAATCGTATAAACGATTGTTGCCCTTTTCCTACACAATCCATAACCCACAGGTCCCAAGATCGTAACCTGGCTTTGATACTATCTGAAAGAACTCTTATTCAAGAGAACCTATGAGCAGAAGTAGATCTTTCCAAAGACATTGTGACATAATTACCACATTTACATACAAACAAACAGATATGCATCATACTATAAAATTACCGGCATACTTTAAGAATAAACAACAAATAGAACAAGAAAACTTACTAGTTGAAGACTCTCTTCAGCAGAAATCTTGCTCTCTCCAAGGAACAGGTGCTCTCGCTTTCGCTGGAACGTCAAGCTATCGTTTAGTAAAACTTCGATTGTCTACCACGAACGACCTCCACACGAACAGATGAAGATGGGGACGACCCCCACTTGGAACCCTTAGTATTCTTGATGTGAGAATCGAAAGAGTGGGCTCTGTTCAGAATTGATAGAGGGGAGGAGGACAAGAGATCGTATACAACAATCAAGAAAGTGGGAGAAAACTAAATCCATCGTATAGAAAAAGTGCTTTATCATTTAGATGAAGTACACAATCGTGTAGGAAAAGGGCAGCAATCGTCATACGATCATTTAATAAAAGTTCAGTACTAGACAATCGTTTACTATAAGGTAAGCGATCATTTAGAAGATGGTGCGCGCGTGTAAGCAAAGTGTAGTAAATGTGAGCTATCGTATAGTCTCTCAATTTACTAAGCGGTAGGCAACAAACACTTTTGTGAGCAATTAATAGTGTGTCATGTGCAAAATGAAAACAATTTTCATTTTATTCTTCAGTTATGAAAACCGATTGGAACTTCCCATTAACGCACATTTAAGGAGAAAACGGCGGCCAATTATCCTATAATTGTTCAATTAAAAAATAAAAAATATAATCATATTATATTCATTAACCTATAGTTTAATATCATATATCAATCATAGTGTTTTCTCCTCCACTAGATATAAATCATATTTATATCCATTTTCCTCCAATTAATGTATCTCATACATAAAGTCTATCATATCATATATAATTAACAAGTTCAATCATATCATATATAATCAAACTCCCTCTTGTCAATTTGAACATTTCAAACTAACTCAAAAACTGATTCTCAACATGAATCCGTTGAGCTACCAAGAGAACCTTATGAACCTATGGCTCGAAGCTCTAACGGTACGTGAATAACTGACTAAACTCTTTAGCCACGAGATCCACCATCCATTAACTTCCAGGCATTCCACTAAAGACTGACAGCTGAACTCTTCTTACCACAGATATATTTATGTGTCTATCGAATATAATCAATCAACAGTACAATAACTCTTCACAGATGCTCGTAAGTACAACTAGGCCAATTTACCGTTTTTCCCCTGCAATTACATCTAACTCCTTAAATACCACATATCCCTCTAATGAACAATACAACATACTCCTACTATGTATGGATACCTCTCAGGCCATGAAAAGGTGTGTTGCCACATCGTTCAAGCCCTAGGATCAGTCCTTAAGGGAGCAATCTATCTACTTACCTCTGCTTCGAGGAAGGAGTGAATTCCATCTTGTGTAGCTAAGTTCCCAACTCCCAAATCAGACGAATCCCTGGTAGGTTTGAGTCAGTGACCTGGCAACTCGCACCCATGCAAATCAAAGAACCGTCCTCAATGGTAGAAGTTCCCAACTTACTCAGGATTGAGGTCATGTTACCTATGGTCATCCTAGTGAAATGAAGTCTCTATCATGAACGACGTTAAATAACGAGACGTTAACATTTCGTGGTCAGGTCTTATACAAACTCTTTGTATAGGACACCCCCGCTCGCATATCCCCACACGAATGATCAGGATCAGACCATCTGTAGCAAGTTACAACACTTGTAACCATTCCACAAAGCGGGTCGCATACGTAGTGTTACCAGGATAACGTTTCCCTCCTACATCCATATACTATAGACCATTTCGGTTATCATTTAAGATGTGATCCACTTGTATGTCACCACATACATGCTTAAGTTACATAATGACAACTAGGTATTTTAGTTTAGTTGTTTGTGGTAAAGAAAATAAAACATCCAATGTGCAAAATCGAGTAGTGGAGAAAATATCATATATTATACATCACAAGTGTTCGTACAAAAGTGTGTTAACAAACTACAGGACATGAGACTTTAGAGCATCATCCCCAATAACTACTGAATCTTCAGCAATAGTTGTTGAAAAGCCTAGTACCTCAACAAGAGTTGTTGAAGTAGGTTCATCTAGTATGTCAAATCCACCTCAAGTGTTGAAGGAACCTCGACGTAGTCGGAGGGTTGCGAACCGACCTATTCGCTATATAGGTTTAACTGAAGTCCTAGCTATGGTAGCTGATGGCGAAGTTGAGGATCCATTGTTTTATAAGAAGGCAATAGAGAATGTTGATAGAGATGAATGGATCAAAGCCATAAATCTCAAAATGGAGTCTTGTACTTCAATTCAGTATGGGATCTTGTAGATCAACTTGATGGGGTAAAACCTATAGGTTGTAAATGAATCTACAAGAGGAAATGGGGTGTAGATGGGAAGGTGCAAACCTTCAAGGCTAGACTAGTGGCAAAGGGTTATACCCGGGTAAATGGAATCGACTATGAGGAGACTTTCTCGTTGTTGCCATGCTAAAGTCTATACGGATCCTCCTATCCATTGCCTCATATTATGACTATGAGATTTGGCAAATGGATGTCAATACTGCTTTTCTGTATGGCAATCTTGAGGATACCATTTATATGATGCAGTTCGAGGGATTCATAACCCAAGGTTAAGAGTAAAAGGTTTAAACTTAATCAGTCCATTTATGGACTGAAACAAGCATCTCAATCTTAGAACATAAGGTTTGATACTGCAATCAAATTTTATGGCTTTGATCAAAACGTTGATGAGTCTTATGTCTATAAGAAGACCATCAACAGTTCAGTAGTTTTTTTAGTGTTGTAAGTAGATGATAACCTACTCATTGGGAATGATGTAGGTTTACTGACTAAAGTTAAGAACTGATTAGTAACTCAATTCCAAATGAAAGATTTGGGAGAGGCTCAGTTTGTTCTGGGTATTCAGATCTTTCAAGATCATAAAAACAAAATGCTAGCATTGTCTCATGCGTCGTATATTGACAAGATACTTGTCAAATATTCGATGCAGAACTCCAACAATGGCTTATTTCCTTTCAGGCACGGAGTTACATTGTATAATAAACAGTGTCCTAAGACACCTCAAGAGGTTGAAAAGATGAGACGGATCCCCTATGCATCTGTTGTAGGCAGTTTGATGTATGTGATGTTATATACTAGACCTGGCATCTGCTATGCAGTGGGCAAAGTCAGTAGATATCAATCTAATCCAAGATTAGATCACTAGGTAGCCGTTAAGAACATCCTCAAGTATCTACAGAGAACGAGGAACTACATGCTTATGTATGGTTCTAAGGATTTGATCCTTACGGGATACACGGACTCTGATTTTCAAACTGATAGAGATTCTTGAAAATACACATTAGGATCAGTGTTCACTCTTAACGAAGGGGTAGTATTATGGCAAAGCACCAAGCAGGGGTGCAGGCACAAGACCTTTGAATGCAAACAAAGAATAGCGAGACTGCATATCAAAAGGTTTGGAACCCAAGCTGACCTTATTATTATTCAAATGGGAAGTTTTGATAAAGGGTAGTTGGTATAGGGGGGGCTCAAGTGACCTCGGGCAACACATCGTAATTTACGATTAAGCACTAGATCAGCTCATAACAACATACCAAAAAGAAGAATGTGATGAGTTCATATTCTCCAGATTCGATTATAAAGCAGATAGTGATGATGGAAAAAAAAGAAGCAAAAGGCCCTTACTACACTAAGCGCTACGAGAGCCCCCTACACGGAAGGAGACTCTATTTTGTCAAAGATGCTCGAATTGAATCTATCAAAATGCAAACAAAAAACCCAATCAAAACGTGAGATGCTTTGGAAAGATTATAGTGAAACAAATGGAAATCTACAATTATCTGAGGAACTAGATTTCAAACACATAGTAGAAAATGTCTTTATTATAGACGAGTCTTTGCAGACAAATCCAACATTCGAAATACGACAATCAAAGCATCAAGACTTCCGCTGACTCCACCATGAAGGCTGAGTATGTAACGGCTTGTGAAGCTGCTAAGGAAGCCGTTTGGCTCAAAAAATTCTTGACTGATCTGGAAGTTGTTCCAGACATGTCAAAGCCCATCACACTTTATTGTGATAATAGTAATGTTGTGGCTAATTCCCGAGAGCGGTGTGATGAAAATTATTAGAGAAGCCATGGTAAAAACTCAAAGGGAAGTTGATCAATGGATTGTATATTTTGAAGGGGTCAACCATTCTTGGAACAGCAGCAGTTGATCATCAAAAGGACCAAGGAAAAGCCAAGTTATAACATGATAGACTTGGTCATGTCAGTGAAAAAGGACTGATGGAATTAAACAAACAAGGGTTTCTTGGATTAAATTCCACAAGTTCCTTTGGCTTGTGCAAACACTGCATCTATGGAAAAACCACTCGAGTATTCTTTAGAAAGGGAAAATATAGCACCACAGACATCTTGAAGTATGTACATGCTGATCTATGAGGGCCAGAGAAGACTCCCTCACTTAGTGGAGCTAAATACTTCTTTTCAATTGTAGATGATTATTTGAGGAGAGTTTGGGTCTACCCACTGAAATCTAAGGAGGAGATCTTTCAAAAATTCCAACAATGGAAAGTACTCATAGAAAACAAGGTAAATAAGAAGCTGAAATGCATTCGTACTGATTATGGACTTGAATTTGTGAATCAATAATTCAAGGACATGTGTAGAAAAGAGGGGATTGAAAGGTATTACACTGTAAGAGGCACACCACAGCAAAATGGAGTAACTGAACGCATGAACAGAACACTATTAGAACGTGTCAGATGCCTAAGGTATGCATCTGTTGATTTAGTATACTATACATTAAATGCTGAAATGCTTGAAGTGGATAATGATCCTTTAACTTACAATGAAGCAATAAACTCACCTGATTGTGAAAAATGGATGTATGCTATGAAAGAAGAAATGGAATCCTTACATAAAAATATACCTGGACCTTAGTTGATAAACCAAATGATCATAAATTAGTTAGTTGTAAGTGGATCTTTAGATAAAACCAAATGTTGATGAAAAAGAGCCACCTAGATTTAAGGCTAGGTTGGTAGCAAAAGGATTTACTCAAACTTAAGCCATAAACTATGGGAAAAAAATTTTCATCGGTTGTTAGGCATACATCTATCAGAATATTATTGTCTTTAATGGTTACTTTTGACTTTGAATTAGAGAAACTCAATGTTAAAACAACCTTTTTACATGGAGATATTAAAAAAACTATATATATGTCACAATTAACTGGATTTGTTGATAAGGGGACTAAGAAAAAGGTATGTCTCCTTAGCAAATCTTTATATGGTTTGAAGCAGACTCCAAGGTTATGGTATTTGAAATTTGATTCGTTTATGGTTTCTTGTGGATTCTCTAGAAGCAGACTTGATCACTGTGTATATTTTAATCATGCTGAAGATAGATCACCAATTTTCTTGTTACTTTATGTAGATGACATGTTGATTGCTTGTAAGGATAAACTAGAGATAGAGAAACTAAAATACTAGTTGAAGGAAAAGTTTGAAATGAAAGAACTTGGACCGACTAGAAGAATTCTACACATTGACATTAGAAGAGATAGAAATCAACGAAAGATTGCATTATCCCAAGAATTGTACTTTACTAAAATACTTTCTAAGTTTAACATGTCTGATTGTAAAGGAGTTACTACTCCTTTAGCCAAGCATTTTAAACTTTGTATTGAACAAACACCAAAAACTGAATAAGAGAAACTTTACATGACTGATGTACCTTGTGCTAGTGTAGTTGGTAGTTTAAGGTATTTGATGGTTTATACCAGGCTTGATTTAGCACATTCAATGAGTGTTATAAGCAGATATATGAAAAATCCAAGTAAAGAACATTGGAATGTTGTCAAATAGATAATGAGGTATGTAAAGTCAACTCTATTAGTAGGTTTGTTGTCTACACAAGATAGTATAAATCAAAGTCTCTTGGATTGGTTATGTGGATGTTGACTATGCAGCAGATTATGATAAGAGGAAATCACTTTATGGGTATGTTTTCACCTATTTTGGAAATTTAATTAGCTGGAAAACAATGTTACAATCAGTAATAGCCTTATCTACTATAGAAACAGAGTATATTGTAGCCAGATGCTTTCAAGGAAGCAATATGGTTGAAAGAAATCACAAATGAACTGATGCATAATGAGAGTGTGGTCAAATTTTTTTGTGATAGCTAAAGTGCTGTGTATCTGTCTAAAAATCAAACTTTTCATAATAGAATGAAACACATAGATGTTCGATACCACTTTCTTAGAGATATTTTGATGAGTGGTAAGTTTACATTAAAGAAAATAAGCACAAATGATAATGCAACAAATGCATTTACTAGGGTATTACCATTGAGAGTTTAAGAGTTGTCTAAAAACTCTCAAAATATATCCTGTATAAAGAAAGTTTTGTGAAGGGTCATTTTTATTGGTATTTTAGAGAAAATATAGAGAAAGCTTTTAGCCATCATCCATGGAGAGTGGAAGGTTGGTTCACTTTCTTTGAAGTACACACTTTGTTTAGGTAATTGGATTTTTTTTTCTTCTCAATGATCCCTATTTTGTATCATGTATTGTAAGCTGCTAAAAAGAAACCTAAACAAAAGTGACTATAGTGGATGTAGATCATGATCAAACCATTATAAATCTCTTGAGTTCCTTTCTTCCTCTCATCACAAATCTCTCCACTACTTTTGTGTTCTCGGTGATATTCTGGTATATTTGTTATCTTTGAAGTAATTATACTCAACAGACTCCCTTCTCAAGATATAGTAGAATGATTTAATAAGATCTAGAGAACCATTCAAGATCGACAGTAACAAAAGCTTCACAATTACATGGATTGGCACACTTGTATTTATGGTACAAACAAAAGACAATGACTCCACTATTCTTCAAAGCGTTAATCCTAAAAAGAGTATAGCCATTAGATATGTATAGTAGAAAAAAAGGAGAACCAAATCCAAATCACAATCCATATAGCTCATAAAAGGAATAAATCCGTGAGAATAAACAACCAGTTTTTTCCATATAAGGAAAATATATTCTAAAAGATCAATATTCGAAGGAACATCTTAAATAACAATTCAAGAGACAAACTGACAAACATCTCAAGAAATAACTGCCACAACATTCTTAAGAAAAATTGTCAAGACTAAATCTCTAACCAAGATAAATAACATTATGAACTCAACTAATGCTATAATATATTATTGTTACACAGTACGTAAAGTCTACCCATACTTTAAAATAATGATCCATTATAAGATACAACTAATTTTTTTTTTTTTTTTTTTTTTTTTTTTTGAGAAAAGAAAAATGAGAGTGGTAATTGGGAAGCAATATGGGGTTTGGGAATCCCCAAAAAAGTGTGATTATCATTAGTAAGCCTCATATTATTGTCCTTTAGTGAAATGCTCTTAAATCAATATTTAAATGAAGGAATGTAAGCATGATTGAGTTTATATTATCAAAAAATTTATTAAAAAATTGAGAAAATGCTTGCCATTGGAGCATGTTTCTTTAATTTGCTTTGGTTTCTTTTTGGGAAAGCTTTTTAAATGTGGGTGCCAATGCCCCAATTGATCATATATAAATTGGAGTGTGGTTTGGGATAATGAGCCTTGAAAGATTACATAATCAACTATGGGAAATTAAATATATGTAACTAATTAAACTAAAGTAAGCTTCATGGAAATAATTAATCAATATATAATTAAATAAAAGTAGTTTCAATTGAGTGAGCATATTGAAAATGCCAACATAGAGGCATATATATATATATATATATATATATATATATTCTTTACTCAAATTTGGATACAATGTAAGATAAGGAGAATATAGTTTCCACTTAGTGACTTTATCACTAGCTCTACCTTTTTATCTTAAAAAAATTACTTATTATTTTTTACGTTCAAATATTTTTGTATGAAATTCTTAATAATGAATAAATTAAATTTTAGATAATTATTTTAAATGATAAAATTAATATCATTTACTATTCTTGATAGACCATCGTGACATTTTACTGTGTTTATAAATAAACAGATTCTTTTTTTATATTTAAAAATAATTCCAGTAATTTCCTCTAATTTTTAAAATAACAAATTTCTCTTTCACAAAAAAAAAAGGTAGATTTTTTTCCAACTCCACCTCAACCCTAGTGTCATATCCATAGTTAGATATAAAGAAGATTCTAACTGATTATTTTTATAAGAACAACATCTCTATTTTCTTTTCTTTTTCTCTTTTTTTTTCCCTTTTTTTTAACAAAGATCCATAAATCTAACTAAGAGATAAAAACATTGCTATTTTTAAACACGTAAAAAGTTAAACCAAATATATTAACTAACCACCTCACGGGATTTAACAAATGAAACGTTCTCAAAATAAAATATTTGCAAACTATTTGATTTTTTAAAAACAAAATAAGTCTATAAATATCTATTTTACAAAATTTTTAATTTCTTCTTTACTTTTTATCAATGTTTTCAAAAATTAAGTCAATTTTTATTTATGTTTTTAGAATTTAGCTAAGAGCTCAACTCTTTTACTTAAGAAATATGTAGAACGATTAAAGAAATTTAGAAAAAATGGGTTAATTTTCGAAAACTAAAAACCAAATGATTACCTAATAAAACCAAAACGATCCCAATCGCATTTTCCCTAAAGAATTCTAACAAAGCATGCTCGGAATTTTCTCATGTAGATTAAAAACCTTTCAGACTTTCACCTTCATCTAAAAAAATAAAAAAGAAAAAGAAAAAGAAATCGTTTTGGTACTTAAGTTTTAGGTCAAGTTTTCATTTCGACCATATACTTCAAAATGTTACACTTTTATTCCTCAAGTTCTGTATTTGATTTCAATTTATTTCATAGATTTCAAAATTTGATCATTGGATTTCAAATTTTACACTTTTAACCATGATTTTTTCCACTAAATACTCACTTCAATCTTTGACGTTAATGCTCGTCAGTTAATTTAAAATAAATAGGAAATGAAATATAAAAATAAATTAATTTTATAAAGATAATAAATAGTTAAACTTAATTAATTATAATTCTTTTAAATTTTAAATTTAATAAACGTACATTTAACACTAAAGATGAAAGTGAATATTTAGTAAAAAAAAAATCAAAGAAAAAAAGTATAAATCTTTAAACCTAAAGACTAAATTGAAATAAAACTCCAATCCCAATAGTACAATTATAACATTTTGAAACTTAAAAACTAAACTGAAATCAACCTCAAAACTTAATAACTAAGGTTCCATTTAGTAATCATTTGTCTTTTTGTTTTCGTTTTTGAAAATTAAGCTTATTTCATCCACATTTCTTATAATGATATGCATCTTTCTAAAGTACAATGGTTAGATTCTTAACCAAATTCCAAAAATAAAAAATAAAAAATAAAAACTTTTTGAAAGCTACTTTTTTTTAGTTTTCAAAATTGAGCTTGGTTTTTAAAATCATTGGTGAAATGTAGATAACAAAGGAAGAATTTTGAAAGTAGATATAGTGTTTATAAACTTAATTTTCGAAAACAAAAATAAAAAACAAAATAATTATCAAATAAAACCTAAAAATATAACATTTTAAAACATACCAGAAGAAAAATATTTGTGGATATGACATTATTACAATGATAAAAAGAGACTCATTGTCGTAATAGTGCATTTGATTTGATTTGATTTAAATTAAAGTTTTAAAAAAAAATGAAAAGAAGGAAGAGACGTAAGTGGTACGTAGTTGAGGGAAATTGAAAATGAAAAGTTGAAAATGAATGAAGAAGACCGACCGACCTAACCTCCTAATAAAATAATAATAATAATAATAAAAATAAATCAAATTCATAAATTCGAAAGCTTGTAGGCCATTTTCCTTTTCCCTTCCTTTAATTTATTGCTCACTTTGCTTCTCACCTATTTTGTTTCCATGCATTTATTCCTCTTTCCTTTTTACTTCTTTCTCCATCTCTTTATATATATCATTAATGTATTTGACCCTTCATTTTTCTAAACAAATTAATCATTTAACTTCATGTGTTAATTTGTTGGGTCAATCTTAATCCACCATAAATTTTCAATTTTGTAAACCTTTTCCTAGATGAGAGATCATATACGTCGATAATTAATGTTGTATCCACATAACTATTTTCAGATGAAAAATCTTGAGTACATCTTCGATTGCACCCATCTTTGTGTAACTCACTCAAATGTCCAAACATAAACTTTTTTATTAAAAAATATATATTTTATAGTTTTTTCTTTATGATTGAAGGGGTGCATGGTGATGGACTAGTTTGAGTTATTTGTAGAAACTTAAATTGAAATGACTATATTGCTGGAGTTTTTAGTTCATGGAAGATTCAAATTTATGATATTTTAGTTAAATGTATATAATTGAACTAGTTTGAGTTATGTGTAGATCGACAATATTAGTGAAACAATTTAAAAACATCTTTTAAGCTTGTGGTTAGTTATGGGTAGTTTATTGAGGTCAAAGTGAGATTATTTTTATGGCAGTTGGTTCTTTTAGATCATGTTGGATTTTTCAAAACTAGAATTTGAGTTTTTTTGTAATTACGTTTTTTTCCCCCTTTTTGTTGACTTGATGAACTTTGTGGTAATTACAAGAATTTCTTTTCATTAATTTTTTAAAAAAATATATTGGGGATATTTTATTCAATACTTCAGCTTTTTGCATATGCTTAGAGAAATTGTGATGTCGAGTCAGCAATTGTTAAGTAGGGGTTTTTTTTTTCTTTTTTTATAAAAAGAAAAGATATTGAACTATTAATTTATAAGCATAGCTCACTCGTTAATACATACACTATTTTTTTCAATCCTAAATTATAAAAATGACAGAAATATACATTTAATGTTATAAATGTGAAAAATAAAAAAACTTTAACGCTTGGTGCTCTAATTAATGGTTAAAATTAGTTTTTTAGGATAATAATTAGGGAAGATTCAAACCTCTCACATCTTATGCCAATTGAGTAATGTTCATGTGGAAAAAATTAGTCTTTTAGAATCAATTTCTAATTACATGGTATTAAATGATTATGTAACATTATGTGAATTTATTATTTGATTATGTGACAATTATGAATTTGTACATAATTTTGATTAAATTATAGAAAAGACCTATGAACTTTGTACTTTATTTCAAAAATACCAACTTTCAGAAATTTCAATAAGACTATTAAATTTTAGAAAACATTCAAAAAATATCATTGTCATTAGTTTTTGAATGGAAAGAGTTAACGTACTTCGTTCTATACATATCTTCGAACTTTCAAAAGTTTATCTCTCTCCTTTGCTTCAATCTATGACCTAACACTTCCATATGTTACATCTTTTTGCCCTCTCTTCTTCAATACCTCTTAATCACATTTCTTAGCTCCAATCTCTAGACCTATTCTCTTCAATCAAGATACATAAGCTATAATGAGAAAAAAGAAGAATAATACATCACCTAATAATGGACCTTAGGATTTAAATGTTTTAACCAATGTTGTACATTAATAGTTGTGTGCGAGTTAATTCATTTGGGTTGCATATATCAAAAGAGAGAAACATTGAGAATTTTGATCTTAATTTTGAGGGTAGTCAGAGGAAGGGAAAAAGAAAGAAACATGTGCATTACCAAATTTATGTAACAATGAAAATTTTGTTGATTCTTTTTACTGTTCAAATTAGTTAATTTGTTGTGGTCAACTAAGGAGGTTCCCATGATTGCATATGGTGTTCCTTTCTTAGCCTTTTTGTATTTGGTGATTCATGGTTTTCTTAGATTTTGATGATTTTGAGATTGTATGAGATTTTTTATACTTAAACTTAAAGTTCTTTTATCCTATTTGGTTGCTAAGAAAATTGATGTAAGTTTAGGAAAAATGAAGAAAAAGTGTGAGTAAATATATGAAAAAAAAATGAGATAAATTGTATGAATTGTTTTCAAATGGGTTCTTTCCCAATTGAAGTAATTTTTCAAATAAGTTGATTATTTGGAATGTTGAAATGTCTTATATTTATATTGGTATACTTAGAAATAAGAAAGCTCCTCTTGTTTATGTAAAGTTATGATATTTAAGAAGAGAGAAAAAAAAAAGTACGAGAAATTGAGGAAGTTTTAAAGATTGAAGAATGAAGAGGGGGATAAAGAGGGTATTATAGAAATGAAGAAAAAATAATGAGAAATAGGAAAGTGTTAGGTCATAGATTGTAATAGAGGAGAAAGAAGAAATGAAGGATGGAGGTGATTAACATCCATATAATAACGCTAAGGATATTTTTTAATCTTTCGTTTTATTGAAAAATTTTTGAAAATTTAGGAGTATATTATTTTTAACGAGGTAGTAGCGGTTTTCATCCATATACTAATGATAAAATAGTATTTACAAACTTTTTTCTCAAAGTTTAAGGATATTGATGAAAGTTTTGAAAATCTAGAAGAATCTTTTCGAAATAAAGTACTAATGGTTTTGATAAAAAAGTAATCGTAAGAGTATTTTTTATTTTTTTTAATTTAAGTATATTCAGTTAGGAAAGAGAGGTTGAAGAATATGACTTGATTCACGCTGCGGACGATAGCACTTAGACAAAGTAAATGATAGCTCAATCAAGTAGACGATAGGTAGCAAATGACAGTGGCAAGCCAAGTTTTCCTTTATGATTTATTGTATTTGAAATGTACATAAGTGAGGTATTTATACAATATGGAATCCCTAATTTGGGAATGCAAAAATAACTCAATAAATACAAATGGTTAGAGATTTGTTTGTAACCAACCTATTCCTTTGGTAAGTCCTATTCTTTTGGTAGATACGCAAGACTTTATGTGTTGGCATCCTTAATATCCTTAACATCCCCCCTCAAACGAGAGGGTAGTTCTACTACACCGAGTTTGGATCGAAGGTGGAAGAACTGTGAGTGTGTTAAAGGCTTGGTGAGGCAGTCAGCGATTTGGTCAGAGGATGGGACATAATGAACATCAAGTTGACCACGGAGGACTTGATCACGAACGAAGTGAATGTCGATCTCAATGTGCTTGGTCCATGCATGAAACACCAGATTGGCGGCTAGAGCATCAGCGCTGAGGTTGTCACACCACAGGACTAGAGCCGACTTATGTTTGACACCAATCTCAGATAGTAGTTATTGCACCCATATGATTTCTACAGAGGCATGAGCAAGCGCTCTATATTCAGACTCTGTGCTGGATCGTGCGACAACGGATTGTTTCTTGGAGGACCAGGAGACAAGATTACCTTCAAGGAAGATGAAATAAGCAACAACTGATTTTCGATCTTCTATGTTGGTTGCCCAATCGGTATCGGAGAAGGCCGAAACAGAGAGGTCAGACCCATGTTAAATATAGAGGCCAAAGTGTCGAGTGCTACTGACATATCTTAGAACTCTCTTCACCGCTTGCCAGTGAACGTCCGTAGGTTGCTTTAAGTACTGGCTTAGATGATTAACCGCATATGTAATGTGAGCTTTCGTGGTGGTTAAGTACTATAGGGCGCCAATCGTGCTCCGATAGATATAGGGATTGTCAAGAGAAGTGCCATCAGAGATAGAAAGTTGCTAGTTTAGAACACTTGGAGAGGGTGTCGGTTTTAGATCTCTAAGGTCAAGACAGTGAAGTAGGTCCTCGACATACTTTTCCTGATTCAGTAGAACTCCATTGGGGACATTGTGCAGTTGGATTCCAAGGAAGTAATGAGGTTGGCCAAGATCTTTTAGAGCAAACTTGGAGTCCAAGGCTGTTATAAGCTTATTGATTGCCTGCTGATCATTGTCGATGATAATTACATCATCAACATATACTAGTAAGAGTATCAAGGTAAAAGTGCTCCTATATATGAAGAGAGATGTATCAAACTTAGCATTCTGAAAGCCCCCACTACATAATGTTGTTTTCAGTGTGTTGTTCCAGGCCCTTAGTGCTTGTTAAGGCCATATATGGCCTTGTGTAAGCGACAGACGTGATTTGGTAGTTGAGAATCAACAAATCCCTACGGTTGGCGCATGTAAACTTCTTCATCGATGACGCCATTAAAGAAGGCATTATTGAAATCTAACTGTCTCAGTTGCCATCCTTTGGATACCACAAGGCTAATGATGATCCGGATGGTAGATGCCTTGACCACTGGACTAAACATCTCAAAGAAATCAATGCCTGGGTTTTGATGGAAGCCTTTTGCTACGAGGCGTGCTTTGTAGTGTAGAATGGAGCTATTAGGACTCCGTTTGATTCTGAATGCCCATTTATTGCCAACAACGTTCATTGACGGTGACGGAGGAACCAAAGTCCAGGTCTGATTGTTCACTAATTTGAAATTCATCACTCAATGCTTTGTTCCACTGCGGGTTTTGAGCGCATCACTGACTCAAGTAGGTTCGGTTATGGACCAGTCTTTTTGGGTTTGAAGATGTCTGCCTTTCCTCGGATAATCATGGGATGAGTAGACACGAGCACAGGGTGTGGGTCAGTATCGGGTAAAGATTGTGCAGGGGATGATGAAAGTGAACTATCAGTGGGTTGGGCGGTAAGTGATGGTGAGTCAGGTGGTAAACAATCGGAGGGTACACGATCCGTGGGTATATGATCGGTGGGTAAGTGGGTGGTAGGTAAATGATCCTGGGTAAATTATCGGTAGGTGAACGATCGTTAGGTGGGTGATTGCTGGGTAAGTAACTGGTGGGTAGATGATCAGTGGGCTGGTCACTAAACGATGAGGGTAAACGATCGTCGGGTACACAATTGGTGGGTAGACGATCAGGGGAAGGATGTGGGAAGGTTGGGCTTTCTGTAGAGGTATTAGTTGGTGATTGAGTGTGAGTTGTTCTGACAGTTGGTGAGAGTGAGGTTGTGGATGTAGAAGGCATGGAGTCACTATGCGGTGTGACCTGACTGAGGGGCAGCCAAGAAATCAGGTGGACGGCAACTGCTTACTTGGCTGGTCTGCAAGCTGAAGAAGACACCTGACAAGGAAAGTTCGTTTCATCAAACACAACATGTCGAGAGATGAATAGCCTACCCTGGGGTTGAGGCATTTGTAGCCTTTGTGATTCACAGCCAGACCGAGATAGATGCACTTCTCTGTGCGATAGCTCAACTTATGTGAATTGTACGATCTCAAGTAGGGGAAACATGCACACCCAAATATTCGAAGCTCCTCGGACCTAAGCTTCTTTTTAACATCACTTCCATTGGAGATTGTCCATTTAGGATAGGGGTTGGAAGGCCATTAATCAGCAAAGTTGAGTATAAGAATGCATCCTACCAATGATGTAAAGGAAGATGTGCTTGTGCTAGTAGGGTTAGCCCTGTCTCAACTATGTGTCTGTGCTTCCTCTCAGCCCTTCCATCTTGTGCTGACGTATATGGATAGGTGTATCTAGAAGTAATGCCAAGCTGATGACAGACTTTGTGTATCTAGACAAATTCTCCGCCATTATCCGACTGTAGGGACTTGATCAGTGTATTAAATTGAGTTTGTACCATGGTGAGAAAATGTTGAAAAGCTGCCAGTGTGTCACTTTTTAACCTCAGAGGATAGATCCATGTGTATCTGTTGTGATCATCAACAAAGATAGCATAATATTTATACCTATCTGTTGAAAAGAGAGGAGCTGAACCCCACAAATCAGTATGTATAAGTTCAAAGGTTGCAGATGCTCTTGAATTAGAGTTAGGGAAGGCTAAAGAATGTGATTTTCCATAGCTACAAGAATCACAAAAGTTAAGCTCTTCATTAGATAACATAGGAAGATTACAGTTTTTGATAATAAACTCTAGTGTTTTTGACGAAAGATGGCCAAGTCTTCTATGCCATGTAATCTTAGACACCCTATGCTTCGAAGATATGCTAAAAGCAGACAGATTTTTATTCTTGTGCACTGGTTGCGATGGTACTCCGTTTCCTACCGACTTCGAGTTGATTTATGCACCCTCTAACTGATACAATCCATCTTTAAGCATTCCCTTCATTACCGTTTATCTCATACCCTTGTCCTTAACAAGACAGTAATCTGTGTGAAATTCAATAAACACGTTATTATCTTTTGTTAGCTTAGATATACTGACCAAATTTTTTGTTATGGCAGGCACATATAACATATCATTCAGTTTCAAATTGCAGACATCACTAGACAGACATGCAGTTCCAACATGAGAAATTTCTAGAGTATTACCATTAGCTATAGTGACTGCTTCAGTACCTGAGTATTCATTCGGATTGTCAAGATTGTTAAATTCTGAGGTAACATGATTGGAGGCACCACTTTCAGCCAATTTGCATCAGTCATGTTTTCTTGTCTTGTTAGAAAGGGGTTAATCCCATAAGCAATGGCTAGGGCTATTGGGCGAGGTTGTGTGTTTTTGGTCTGATTGTTAGGGAAGGGTTATCCCTTGTTTTGAGGAGAATTGGGAACAAAATCTCTATTATACCTGTTGAAGCAGTAGAACGTTATGTGTCCCACCTTCCCACAGACTTGACACACAGGTTTATTGTTGTTTCTTCCCCTGCCTCGACCTCTGCCATGGCCATCACCACCTCGTTATCCTCCATCAATAGATTGATTGCTACTACTAGACTTGTTGTTTTGGTCGACATGTCTAGTGTTTATCATATTCACTGATGCATTACTGAATTGGTTGAAGCCTACTGTCGTCTTTTGGTTTGACTGATGTTTCAATCTCCTTTCATACAGGAGAAGTTTTGACTGCATATCAAGCCACGACATGTCCGCTCTCCCTTGGATCGTGGCCACGATGGCATTGTATTCTTCATCAAGTCCTAGTAGTACCTGTGAAACAAAGGCTCTTGATGGCACAAGACTACCAGCTTGCTCGAGATTGTCAGTATTAATTTTCATAGTTCGAAGGTACTCTTCTATTTTCAAATTACCTTTTCTGGTTGTTTAAAACACATGTCTTAGATAATCTTCTTCAGTTCTGGACTGAACACCAAAGTTGTTGAATGCTGGTCTATAGATCCTTTGCACATTCACATCCCATCACTTGAATGGCAACCTCTGGTGTCATGGAGTTATATAACTAATTGAGGAGAAGTTGATCTACAGCCATCCACACTTCATATTGAGGATTTACCTTAAGTGCTGTCGATGAGTTGGAAGTACCACTGCCGAAGCTTCCTTCTGTGCTGCGCGGAGTAGCTCCTGCTCTAGTCGATCCAGTCGATATGCTCTCACTGACTGTAGGTTGCAGAAACATTGGGGGACAAACTTTTTGTCTGGTCAGGTGTCCTTCGAGTCGATAACTCCGAAGGATTGGAAGCGCTAAGTTTTTCCATAGGAGGAAATTGCTACAATCAAGTTTAATTGAGGTTATCTGATTGAGGAGTTGGTTCAAAGGTGGGCCACTGAAGTTGGCTGTGCCGATGGTGGCTCCCAGGTTTCCTTGATTGACGTTGGTCATTATGTGCTCTGATACCAAGTTAGGAAAGAGAGGTTGAAGGATATGGCTTGACTCATGCTGTGAACGATAACACTTAGATAAGGTAAATGATAGCTCAATCAAGTAGACGATAGATAGAAAACGACAGTAGCAAGCCAAGTTTTCCTTTATGATTTCTTGTATTTGAAATGTACATAGGTGAGGTATTTATACAATATGGAGTCCCTAATTTGGGAATGCAAAAATAACTCAACAAATACAAATGGTTAGAGCTTTGTTTGTAACCAACCTATTCCTTTGGTAAGTCCTATTCTTTTGATAGATAGACAAGACTTTATGTATTGGCATCCTTAATATCCTTAACATATTCATATAACTTTTAAAGTTTTAGAGTTATTTGGAAACAAAACATAAAATTAACGAATATTTTCTATAATTTAGCCTATAATTTATTTTCTCTTGCCAAAACTTTCTTTTACTTACTAATAAATGTTAACGGAACATCTTTCTAACAAATTTCAATTTATTTCTTAATATTTGAAAAAAAAAATTATTCTATTTTTTTATTATTTCAAAATTCTTAATTAGATAATTCATTGTTAAAAATTTATTGAAATATAGTTTTTTAAAAGAAAATTTAAAAAATGTCAATTATTTATAGAAATAGCAAAAAAAAAAAATGTCAGTAAACACTAATAGATTTCAATCAGCGTTTATCAGTGATAGATTTCTATCAGTTTCTATCACTGATAACATTGATAGACTTCTATCAACCTCTATGAGTCTCTATCAAAGAATTAAAATTTTGCTATTTTGTGTAAATAGTTTCTCTTATTTTTCTATTTTTGAAATTATCACTTTTTTAGAAAAGAAAGAAGTCGATGGATAATCAAAAGATTAATTCGCTCATCCTCAAAATTAGACCTATCTATTAACAAATCTCAATGTCCTTATAAAATGACATGCTCAACTAGCATAATGTCATGTGTCACATATGTTAACAAACTATTTAGAATTTTTCAAAGATAGAAAAAATGTCAAAACTATTTACAGAAATAGCAAAAAAAAAAAAAAAAAATTGATAAACACTTATAGACTTCTATCAACCTCTATCAATGATAGACTTGTATCAGTTTCTATCATTGATAATATCAATGATAGACTTCTACTAGTTTCTATCACTAATAGACACTAATAGACTTCTATCGGCCCCTATCTATCAGCCTCTATCAATGATGGACTTTTATCAGTTTCTATCACAGATAGACATTGATAGGCTTCTATCAGCGTCTATCAATGATAGACTTGTATAAGTTTTTATCACTATTAGATGTTGATAGATTTCTATCAGCGTTTATCTATGATAGATTTTGATAACAATTTATCACAACCATAATTAAATTTTACTATTTGTGTTCTTTTATTTTTTATTTTTGAGAAAACCCCTAAACTATTACTTTGATTATACATAAACTGTTGTAAAATTTAATAAATATTTGTTCAAATGACTTCATTGAGAATTTTCAATGCATTACGGATACAATTGAGAACTATAAAAAAAATTAAAGAGCTAATCTGAAATTGTGTAAAAGATTAGGAATTGTGATACACTTAGCCTAAATCAAATAAATGTATATGATAGGGATAGATTTGGACTCCAGGAGAATCGGGCTCAAATGAGATAAAAGGAAAAATTCAAGATTGAAGTACCCGACTCAAGACTCAAATGGACCTTGGACCGGGCAAGCCACGAACCGAGGCTCATGAGGAGTTATCCTCAACCTCCACCTGAGATGAGGTCGAGAGTGACCCTTCGATTTGAAAGTGGCGATCTGCACACCAATAATTCAGATCAAAGGGAAAATCCTGACTCGATTGACCAATATATATACATATCACTAGAACTTCATAAAAAGTAAGTTCATTCTTGTCTCTAAAACTCTTGCTACAATTAAAAGTCTCTTACGAACTTAGACATCAAAGGTATTGTGGCAAGTACTACACTAGTATCTAGATTCTCCTTCTTTTACAAAGTCACATCTTTCCTATATCACAAATTCACTGTTGATGTACATTTTTCTTTTCAAATTTTAGCATCAATAATATACAAATACTCATTAGCTACATATCTTTGTAGACTATATATTAGAATTATATTTCTATCTGTTCACATAATGTAACATTCTACATAAAAACAAAGCAAAGATATGGGAAATAAAATTTTCATTATTGTTACTGATCAACCAATATAACAATTAATTTTTAATATCAAGATTAATATTATTGCCTTCTTTCTTTGTTTTTTTTTTTTTCTTTTGAAGAGTTTCTATTACCTTCATTTTTAACTTATATATTGCATTCATTTTCTTTATTTCTTTAGATATATTTTCCTTAATTCTCTTAAAGATTTATATTTACAACCATAAAAAATTGTCACAATTGAAAAAATGAATCATACAATGGGACAAATGATCATTATTATCTTCCTTTCTTTTTTCTTCCTAAATTTAAAACCGATTTTTCTTTCTCTTGCATAATAGAAGGCCTTTTTGAATTTAATAATGTTTGTTTTTTTGTGCCCTATAGTTAACAAATATATATATATATATATACACACACATATATCAACCCATCCCATCTTTAATTTCTTGATCAAAAGTATATATCTTTATCAATAAAGTTCAAATTAGTTCAAATTAATTATACATGGAATTATTATAAAGATACCTTTGATTAAATATAAATTGTGACATAAACCCAACAAGTGTATTTATTCTTGAAAACCAAGTAATGAGAAACAGAAATATTTATTAAACAAGCCCCTGAAATTCCTTCTAATTTTTTTTCTTTCCATTTTGGCCCATATTATTTGAATAATTTAAAGGTGATATTGTGTGTTTTCTCCTTTTTTGAGATATGGGTGCAATTGAAAAGGTGACATGTGTTCACTTCAATTTGCTCAAGTCCCAATTGTGTTTTTGTTTGCTTCCCTAGAAATGAGGGCGATTCAATGTTTGAGATCTTTCTTTTTCATTTCAAATATATCATAAATATCACATTTTTTAGATAATAATTCATAAATTTTATGAATCTAGAATTTTCCACTATATTGTTATTATTCTTTTATTAATAACTTTTTCCTAACCTTTGGTTAATTTTTTTTAGGGTTTATATTTCAATCCATTATGTATTATAATTTTGTTTTTGGTATACATTAAGGGCCATTTAATTAATTAGATTTGTGGTATATATATATTTATGTATCATAGGTTATAAATTTGTTATTTAGGCTTCATGTAAAAATTGCATTTATAAATTTAAAAAAGAGGATACAAATCAAATACAAATTACATAAATTAAATTTGTAAATCTAAATATAGTGCAACTAGATAGGACATTATATTTTCTATCCAAATATTGGATTTTTAATCCCACTTCTATATGTCTAATGCTAAAAAAAAAGTTGCATATTTATATATAACCTAAATATATTTTACATTGTACAAATTCATGTTCCAACTTTATATCATTATATAAACACAAGGTTATTAAAATTTCAAACTAAAATCCCACTTTATTAAATGTATCATAATTAATACCAGTATAATTTTCTATCTAATAAAATTCTTTTATAATAAAGTGGTACATGTAACATATTCTATTTATGAATAAACATGTAAAACTTTTTCATAAATCATATATGTTACTTTATTTTGTCTAATTGTCTACTTTCTTTTACTCGCCTTTTCTTTTAGTACAATAGGATTATGAAGATTCGAACTATAGATCTCTCGACCACTAATGCATTCAAATGTTAGTTAAGTTATGCTTACTTTGGCTCTTCTACTCAACTCTTCATAATACCAACAGATAAATATTAGTTCAATATGGATATACTATATCATCATTTAGTTATCGAAATAAAAACAATAAGGATTTGAGATTCGGTTTTTAGTTAAAAGATCAAATATATACACACATAACCCATGGAAATCAACAAATTGAATACATAAAAATAACACATTTTTCAAATAATAGAATTAATTAGAAATTATTTGCTTTGTTTATTTTAAAAGAAAACCCAAAAATTAAATTTAAGTTTTCTAGTATAGTTCAAACCTTAAAACTCGTCCTAGCCATTACTATAAGCTTAAGTTTGTTGGTTGATTGCATTGTGGTATATGACTAAGTAAAAAAAAAGCATTAAGAAAGAAATACGGTGATTTTTGTTTTGCTTTGTGTTTTTTCTAGTAGAAGATAATTTAAAGTTGTTATGTGAGGTTTAATTAAAAAAAAAATACTATTTGAAACAAAGTTGAAATCAAAGAGATTGAAATGAAACTTTTGAGCCAACGTGAACATATAATTCAACTAAAGATGTATTCTTTTGACCAAAATGTTAGATGTTTAATTTGAATCTCCACCCTTCACATTGTTGAAAAAAAACAATAATAAAAACTTTTAAAATAATAGTGACCCGATTGAAACTAGAAACTAAATTTATAAGTCAACCTAAAAAATGAACTAATTGGATCAAGAAAATAGTGTTGAGATGTGTAGAGCTCTTTTCGCATTTTTAGGCCGTGAAAAGCAATACAATGTATACTATATTGGCAGTTATTCCAAGTCGAGGGGTTTATTTGATTGTTATATCATAAACTATCAAATGTAATGCCTTGAAAATGTGAGGATTTTCTAATCTCTATTATAGTAGAACACGTAGTTCTAAGTTTGAGGTGAATTAGTATATTTATTATATATTTTTATGACTTATTATCGTGATTTACTGACTTGATTACTTTGCTTGTAGTTTGGTTCTTAGAAGTATGACTAAAGTTCCACATTCATTAGATAAGGAAAAAATCGTAGGCGTATAAGTAAGGGACAATATATTATTAATATATATGAGACCTTTTGGAGTGAAATTAAAAGCAAACTCCTGAAAGATTATGTCCAAAGTAGTCAATATCATACCATTTCGTAGAGATTTATTGTGATTTCATCATCCCTAACATTGAATATCTTTTTCATTTTTATTGCATATCAGTGTGTTATTCTATGAAAGACGTCATAAATATAACTACTTCCTAATAATCATGAAATTGATCCTATTCAAAATTTATTTTTAACACTCATAAAATAAATATTTAAAATACCTTTTGAAATTTTCTTTTTAAGTATCCGAAAAATATAAAACTAACCATAGTTAAATGTATCTTTAGTTACATCTATGTTTGTACAATCGATTACAATAGTAATAAAAAATAAAATATCTTTATTTTTTTCAAATAAAATTATCAATTTAATCGTAACGATCAGCGAAACGAGATAGAATGAGAGAGGTGGGGAGATTTAATTGTAAGGAAAAAAAAAGGGTAAGGGAAAAATTTAAAAGTTAGAGAGAGAGATAATAATATGATTAAGAGAGAGAAAAGAGGAAGTTAAAAAGACAGTGCAAAGTATGAAAAGGCGAAACCCGTGCATTGCCTTTGCAGCGATTGCGTGTGAAAAGCTGAAATTTGGTGCACAAAAAAAAAAAAAAAAGGTTTTTGTTTTAAACCCAAATTTTAGCGCGTGTATCCACGCTAACTGACTCCAAATGAAACTCAAAACCCCTAAAAAGGCGCGTGAGATTAGGTTCTAATTATTATTTTATTGAAAAACTATTTCATTAATTTAGTAAAATTTCATATAGATTATGAAATTTTACTATATTTAATATTATATTTTTATTTATTAATTTTTTAATTTAATTTTAATGTAGTTTCTAAATTCTAAAAGGTTACCCTTTTATCTTTTAAGATTTTAAATTTATTTTAAATTAGTTCCGTCTTTAATATGTAAGATTTATATTGGTAGATTTTAATTTTTACTAGATATTTATTTTCAGTCTTTGGTGTTAGTATTTATAAATTAATTAAAAATATTTTTAAATTAATTTTAATAATTATAAAAATATAGTAAAATTAATTAATAAATATCAACATTAAAGAATAAAAGTGAATGTTTAGTAAAAAATCAAGTTTATAAATATAAATCTTCAAATTAAGAGACAAAATGAAAATAAAATTCAACTTTATTAAAATCAAATTTAAAATTTAAAAAGATGATAATTGTAAATTTAAAAACTAAATAAAAATGAAAATGAAAATAGAAGGATAAAAAATATTTTGTTCACAATAAAATTATAAAGAGTCAAATCCAATAAAGTCCTAAAAAAAAAAAAAAAAAAAGCCTTAATCCCCATTTTCTCTCTCTAAAAAAGGCAGTATCTGACCCCTTCTCTTTCTCTCTCCATTATCTCTAATATATTGAGACAAAACTGGTTTAAAAAAGCTTCTTCCTTTACATTCAAGAATATATTTTTCATTTTTTCATTTTTTTTTTCATTTTTGATTTATTTTTAGTTATTAATCTTCTTCTTTTTTTTTTAATGACACCAAAAGAAGAGCTCTTTTACTCTGCCCAAAAAGCATTTTCCAGAAATCCTTGCAACTGATTATATAGTACTTTCAATTCCTTCATTTTCCAGAAATTCTTTCCTTTTTTTCTCAAATTTTTACTCACTTGCCTCTGTTTTATTCAGATTTGTAAAATCATATTTCAAAAGATGAAACTCATGAGACCCCTTTTTTCTTCTTCTTCTTCTTCTTCTACTTCTTCTTCTTCTTCACATTTCTGTTCCTTAATTTCTTTTACTATTTCCAATTATTACTCAGGAAATTTTGTCTAGGATATTTTGGGTTATTCTTCCAGATGGATGCTGATAAAAAAGTTGTAGAGAGAGAGAGATTAAAAGAAAATAAAAAGGAAACAGATAGATGTTCTTGTGAATCAGGGGATCTTTTCTTTCTTTCTCTCTGTTGAATTCTGACTTTGCTTCCCCCTTTGCTTTTTCTTTCTTCTTCTTACACTTGGTTCTGATTCTAAATGGATACTCTCATGGATTGATCTTTATAATTTCATAAATCCTTTAAGCTTCTTAATTTTATTTTTCCCTTCTTGGGTATGGGAATTTCTTAATTTCATCTGCTCATTGACCTTCTTCATCTGGGTTTTTCATCTTTAATCTTTGATTTCTTTCATTCCTTTGGTTTTTGAGCAAATTTCGGAACTGGGTTTTGTTTTGTTTCTATAAATGAGAGCTGGGTTAAGTACGATTCAGCAGACTCTTACGCCGGAGGCGGCGAGTGTGCTGAATCATTCCATAGCTGAAGCCGGTCGCCGGAACCATGGCCAAACGACGCCGCTTCATGTGGCTGCAACGCTTCTCTCTTCACCGAGTGGGTTTCTCAGGCAAGCTTGTATCAAATCCCACCCAAATTCCTCGCATCCCCTTCAGTGCCGAGCTCTTGAGCTCTGTTTTAGCGTTGCCCTTGAGCGGCTTCCGACAGCTCAAAACGCTAGTCCCGGCGCTGAGCCGCCCATTTCCAACGCGCTTATGGCTGCCCTTAAGCGCGCCCAAGCTCACCAGCGCCGTGGCTGTCCGGAGCAACAGCAACAGCCGCTCTTAGCCGTCAAAGTTGAGCTCGAACAGTTAATTATCTCGATTCTTGATGACCCAAGTGTGAGCCGTGTTATGAGGGAGGCTAGTTTTTCTAGCCCCGCTGTTAAGGCCACCATTGAACAATCCATGAATTCACCGGCCCCGGCAAGTTCTTCGCCGATTGGGGGATTGGGGTTTCGACCTTCTCCGGTAGGACCGCCGAGGAATTTGTACTTAAATCCACGGCTGCAACAGCAGGGGAGCGTCGCCCCACCGGTGCAGCAGAGGGGGGAGGAAGTCCGGAAGGTGTTTGATATATTGCTCCGATCAAAGAAGAGGAATCCGGTGCTCGTGGGGGAGTCGGAGCCGGAGGCCGTGGTGAAGGAATTGTTGAGGAGAATTGAGAATAGAGAATTGGGGGATGGGACACTTGGTAATGTTCAGATAATTCATTTGGAGAAGGAGATCTGTTCTTCTGATAGGTTGCAGATTGCTGGTAGGCTTAAGGAATTGGGAGATTTCGTGGAGAGTAGAATGGAGAATTTAAATGGTGGTGGAGGGGTTATTCTTGATATGGGGGATTTGAAATGGCTGGTTCAGCAGCCACCTGCAACCGGGGGTGGTTCGGGGTCGGGTGCGGTGCAGCAGCAGGTTGTTTCGGAAGGTGGGCGTGCTGCAGTGACGGAGATGGGGAAGCTTCTTGCCAAGTATGGCAATGGTAGCGGTAGTCGGCTTTGGTTGATTGGTACTGCGACTTGTGAGACATATTTAAGGTGTCAAGTCTATCACCCTTCCATGGAGAATGATTGGGACTTGCAGGCTGTGCCCATTGCTGCCCGAGCACCTCTTACCGGATTGTTTCCGAGGTATTGTTCACAGTCTTTGATCCATTTCGACCTGTTAACGAATAGCTTATTCAAGTTTTGCCAATGTTTTTTTGTAGCTTTGAATTATTTAGCTGTGGTAGTAGTTTGCATCTGATTTGATTAAGTGGTTAGGAGTTGACCGATATGATTCGAATTGCCAAATTAGATGAAATTTTGATTCTCAATCTAATTAGAAAGATACTTCTTCATTTCTCAGATTCAACTTGAGTTTAGAACAGCTGAAGTTCTCAAATTCTGTCGTTGGTTTATATTGAATTCTTCAAACTTAATCTGTGTCCTGTTTATTAGGCTTGGTACCACTGGGATTCTTAATAGTCCGATTGAATCATTATCCTCGATCAAGGGATTTCCGACAGTCACCACCATTCCGATGCGACCAGTGATGCATGAGAACCTGGATTCTTCTCAGAAAACAAGTTGTTGCTCTCAATGTATGCAAAATTATGAACGGGAACTGGAAAAATTTGTGGCCAATGAGCTGGACAAACCATCTTCTGTACCTAAAACGGAAGGAGCCAAAGCATCCACTCTCCCTCCGTGGCTGCAGAATGCAAAGGCCCAAGATGAAGATGCAAAGAAACCCGAAACAACCGATGTAAGTTCTACTACGATTCTTGTTTTAATCATTTTCATTTCTCTTTTTTATTGTAATCATTATTGGTAATCTGCATTTGTTAAATGAGCAATCTTTCCTGTTTCAGAATTTGGATAAAGAACTGATGCGAAAGCAAAAGACTCAAGAACTACAGAAGAAATGGCACGATATATGCTTTCGTCTTCATCCTAATTTCCATAATCTGAACAAGTTTGGTTCAGAGAGAACTGTACCGGTGTCTCTTCCTTTAACAGGTTTGTACGGTCCGAACTTGCTCGGGCATCAACCTTCCCAACCAAAGTTACAATTGAATAAAGGATTTGGTGAAACCCTGCAACTGAAAACAAATCCACTTCTGGCTAGTAAACCATCTGAAAAAGTTGTATCGATTTTGCGACCGAATAGCCCTGTAAGGACAGAGTTGGCTCTTGGACGAAAGAATGTTGGTGAAATCTTGGCTGAGGAAACACACAAAGAGCGTGTGAAGGACTTTCTGGGTTGCATATCTTCTGAACCCGAGAACAAAGTCTGCGAACTACGGAGTAGTAAATTTGTCAATACATCGGATATTGACTCGTACAAGAGGCTTTTTAAAGGTATACTGGAGAAGGTATGGTGGCAGCAAGAAGCAGCATCTGCTTTGGCTACAAGTGTGACTCAGTTCAAATTGGGAAATGGAAAACGACGAGGTACGGTTCCGAAAGGAGACATGTGGCTCTTGTTCTTGGGTCCCGACCGAGTTGGAAAGAAGAAGATGGCAACTGCTCTTGCAGAGCTGGTATCTGGGTCCAATCCTGTAACCATTTGTCTTGGCTCAAAACGCAGTGATGGAGAATCAGATATCAGTATCCGTGGTAGAACCGTGTTAGATAGAATTTTGGAGGCGGTTAGAAGAAATCGATTTTCTGTCATTGTGCTTGACGATTTCGATGAATCTGATCTGTTGGTCTGTGGAAGCATAAGAAGGGCCATGGAGAGAGGTCGGTTCACCGATTCTCACGGCCGTGAAATCAGTCTTGGTAATATCATCTTCATCCTTACAGCAACCTGGGTACCGGATGATATGAAACACTTGTCTAACGGGAATCAGCTCGAGGAAGAGAAATTTGCTAGTTTAGCAAGAAGAACTTGGCAGTTGAAACTATCCGTTAGTGAGCAGACAGTTAAACGTCGAGGCGAATGGACGCACGGTGAAGAACGGTGTTTGAAACCCAGAGTAGAAACTGGTTCAGCCATAGCATTTGATCTCAACGAATCTGCAGATGCAGAGGATGAGAAAACAGACGGATCATTGAATTCCAGTGACGTAACAACTGATCACGAAACCGAGCACGGCCTCAACACTCGACAATTATCATTCATGACTCATTCAGCATCACGAGAGATGTTCAATACAGTCGACGATGCAATCGTCTTCAAACCAGTGGACTTCTCTCCAATCAAGCACAACATCACAAGCTCCATCAACAAGAAGTTTTCATCCATTGTTGGAGAGAAGATTTCACTTGAATTACAGGAGAATGCTCTTGAGAAAATCACTAGTGGGGTATGGCTCGGGAACACGAACGTCGATGAATGGACCGAGAAGTATCTCGTTCCAAGCTTGAAAGAGCTCAAAGCTCGCCTTCCGACTGCCAATGCCTTTGAGTCCATGGTGGTTAAGCTGGAGTCCGACAGCGACTTGGGTTGCCGGAGCTCAGAAAGTCAGCTGCCTTGTAGCATCAAGGTGGTTGTGGGGGAAAAACTGTGAGATGTGCCGAGGTTCATAGCAGTTGGAATTTTGTAACTTTGTTGGATAGAGATGTAAATATGCTTGAATGGAAGGGTAAAATCGTAAAAGAAAGAAAAAAAAAGAAGTTAAAAGAGCCATATGAGGGAGCCTGAGAGGGCTTAGGCCAAGTTTACTTTTTTCTTTTTCCCAATATTTTTTCTTAAATTATTTGATTTCTTTATGTTTACTACCTCCAAATTTATAGGAATTAAAGAATTATAGATATTATTTTATTGAATTAATAAGGTGGGTGACGGTTAATAGTTTCCAATATAGCTCAAGTTTCTTATTTTTTTATGGGTTACAAAGTAAGGGTAAAGTTGTCATATTAGTTACGATTTCAAAATCAAATTTCTTTGATTTGATGGTCCATTTAGGTTTGCTTGGTAATTTTGTTTTTCGTTTTGTTTTTTAAAATTAAGCTCATTTCATTCCAATTTCTTTCAATAGTCTGCATCTTGAATTCTTAGTCAAATTCTAAAAACAATAACTATTTAGAAAATTATTTTTTTTATTTTTAAATTTTGGTTTGATTTTTTAAAACATTGGTGAAAAATAGATAACAAAAGAAGAAATTTGGAGAGAAAAATAGTGTCAATAGATTTAATTATCAAAAATAAAAACAAAAAACAAAAATGTTTTCAAATGGGTCGTAACTTTTCTTTATTTCTTTTCTAATCATATATTTTGATATAAGTAAAACTATACATTTAGCCTATGAATTTTGACCACTTATGGCTGTTTTTTACGAACATGAGGCTTAGAAAATTAAACATCTAATTTCTTGAATTAATTGTATATGTCTAAATTATATTTAAGCTGTGCATTTATGTCTATTTAATTTTTATAAGTGTAAGAAAATTGAATTACATTCATGAACTTTGATAATAAAATGTTGATATGACATATTTGCTTTAAAGGTGTGACATAACTATATATTAGATTAGAATATAGTTAATTAAACTCAACTTTTTAATTGCTTTAAAGGTAGATGTAGGTTGAAAAGCATCCTAATTATTAAAATATAAGAATTCTAAAGTGTTTAGTGGTGTTAAGTCAACTAAATTGAAAAGGGTTGATATCTCTAATCAAATTATACTTGAGTCTCATTCGGAAATTTAACTATGAAATAAAGTACTCTACAACAAAAATGATTTTTTATAGTATAAGGATATAGCCAATTTAAGTAAAGAGAGGATAAAATATCATAAATACTAAAAAATTTACTTTCAGTGAGAAAACGTAGAGATTTTTGTATTTTAAAGCATCACTGATTTATGACTATTATTAACATTCTTTTTATATATATATATATATATATATGCTTTTTCTAATTAATATACAGAAGGAAAAACAAGACGATGATAACTTGTCATAGTACGATTTGACAGTTGACAATTTACAATTGTCAAGTAGTGGTTTATTGTTGACAATGAATTTTTATCATTAAAAAGCTAATTATGATATTTTTTAAAGTATCGTTAATATTTTTACTTTGATATACAATACAATAATTGAAAATAACTGCCACAAATATTAGTTACGACAGTTTTTAAATATCATGGAATGTCGAATATTAGTTGCAACAGTACTTTTTAAATGTCATGGAATATTTTTTTGTAGTGACTCTAAAGGCAACTTGAGAGTTTTTATCAAAACGAGTCACAAATGCAAATCATTTTGTATTCTCATTGATGCACAAAAGGAGTTTTGTAATTTTTAAGGAATTTAAAAACATGACACTTGTATGCTTGAGATTGTTCAACCTGATTAATAAATAAACTCAATTGAGCACTATTGATTGTTGTGTCATGATCACTGTGAAGAAAGTAAATTTCAATACGACTTTGGTACTAGATCATTTTTTACTAGTTGGTTCCCAAGGTTAATGCAACACCCTTTTCAAATGTGCATCTATCTAAGAATGATTGGAATCAAGTGGAAACTTTGCTAAGATTAGAATGAAAATAGAAAGAAAGACATTACCAAAAGCTAAGAGCCTTCTAAAGAACTCAGACAATCACTTATAAAAACCCAAACCAAAACATTTTTTTATCTAAATTAAATATAGAAAATGTTTCATATCAGAATTAAATACAAAAAAACACTTCATATCTCGATTAAATACAAAAAACATTTTTTGATCTAAATTAAATACAAAAGATGTTCTAGATCTAAATTAAGTAAAGAAAAATGTTGTGCATATCATAGGGAATTAAAACACTTATAAATATTTCAATGCAGAACAAAAGCAAATAATAATTTTATGACCAATCATTCCAACAATTGACTAGTCATTCTCAACAAGCACAAGTGAAGGAAATTTTGAAAGAATTTTACGCTAATGCTTTGACTAGTTGCAGATATACTAATCATATCCAAAGTATAGCAAATATAACACTACAAGAGAATTTGCAAATATAATAAAATTTAGATCCAGCTCTAGGAGTCTATCAAGGATAGAGTTTATCACTGATAAGTTTTACTTGCAATTCTTTAAAAATATTGCTATACACTTAATTATTATCTCTAAAAGTACTACATATTGTAATTACCTTCTGAGATCTTTTTACAAGACATTATTCTTGATATAATCATTTGATTTTCTTTTTAAGAACTATTTGAGTTTTAACCATATAAAAACAGAAGCCCTAACTACTTTATGGACCATTTAGTCTACTTTAAAGAATAGAATCAATTATGAGGGTGTTTCATTCACTAACATGAGTTAAGTTGAGTTGGTAAAATATACCAACTTAATGTTTGGTCTACCAACTTTCACCAACTTTAAATGTTGGTGGAGTTGAGTTGGTATATTTTACTAGCTCACCCCAAATCTTTCTTTTCCCAATGTTTTCCACTACATGAAAAAAAAAAAATGCTTGCCATAGCTTCGAAAAAATGTTATAACAGATCTTTTATAGCATTTTATTCAAAGTTGCGGCAACCCATGCTATTAAAAGTTTGGGGCTTTTTATAGCGTTTCTAAAATGCTATAAAAAGTAAAAAAAAAAATTATAACATTTTGTTACATGCTATAAAAATTCTTCTTTTATAGTACTTGGTAAATGCTATGAAATGCTAGGCTTTTTATAGCCTTTTGTAAAAGCTATAAGGATAAGCTTTAAATAGCACATTTGATCTTTGTAAAATGAAAGATAGCATTGAAAAAAAACTATAAAATTGTTTTTGTCAAAATGTTTAATATTTTTTTCTTTTCATAGCTTTTATAAACTTTTATAGCCTTATTGAATACTTATAATTACATCTTTTATAGCTTATCAAATATATATATTCATATTGATATTATTGTGTTTTATACTTTGCTATACATAAAAGATCATAAAAAATATTTGTAATCCACATAATCAAAATGTATATATTTAAACAAGCATTCACACACAATTCATGTTGAACAAAAAAGAGATATAGTATGAGTATAAGATATTTGGAGAGGAAACAAAACATACTTTATAAATTACAAAATATGTTTATATAAAAAATCCAAATAACTCCAACTTAGTTGTGTTAGTGATTTAGACATTGCATGCACTATTGAGTCCATCACCAACCTATAAAAAGTCAATAAATAATAAAAGTTAAGTAAAATTATTGAAATAAAGAAATAAAATAATAAAAACTTTGTTAGAAGGTCATGAAATTGAACTACCGATTGCATTTTCATTTCTGAATTTGGCCTTCATGAATTGCATCATGTTTTATTGGCAAGTCTACCTTCTTACTAATTAAAAAGAAAAGAATTTGGTCTCCTTTAATTGTGTCTCTTCTAAAAATGAAACATAACAAATAATCCATACCAACAAATTCCAAAAACTTAACACAATAAGAAATATCTGCAAAGGGCATATTTCTAGGAAGAGCAGTCACTAACAAAGTTTTCTAAGCATAGTCTAACAACTCACACAACAAAATTCTAAAAAAAATCAAAATGCCACTTTACCTCTAAAAACTATCTAAAAAGTGCCCAACACTTTCACTCTCAAGACTTCTTAAAAAGTGTCGAAGTGTCATCACTAAAAATCAATATTATGATAAGTAATCCATTATGATGTAATCAGTTTATTGTTGGCCATTCTTCATCATACCAGAGGGAGCCTTAACACACATGAACACAACAACATCCTAAATAAATAATTGACAAGAAGCAGATAAATAAATTACATAAGCACCTATAGTAAAAATATTTTAATACATAAAGTACAATACATCTTCAATATTTAGCATGACAAGGTTTTCGTCTTCGTTTTTTCATTGTACTTGTGCTTCAAAACTATGGGAAAAGAATGCTCCTAGAATTTTTTTTTTTTTTTTTTTTGGTTAAAGTAAGCCACAACTTTGTTTTGGTCGAAAAGTGCTATAGTCAAAAGCTATTAAATGTGATCTTTCTTGTAATGTTCAATGGCTCCATTCATCAACCACCGTCGCCGACTACCATTGTCACACTTCGATGACCATTTTCACACGGCCAACTCTGACAACCACCCCTCTGACGATAAGCTCCGACAATTATCTGCACATGACCAACTCCAACAACCAATTCTGGGCTCCGACAACCACCTCCAACAACAAACTCCGGTGACCAACTCCGACGACTATCTTCATGTGACCAACTTCGAGTTTTGATAACCATCTCTAACTACAAACTCCGACAAAAATCACCTCTGATAATCAACTTCAACGACCACCTTTGTTTGACCAACACCAACGACTAACTTCGGGCTCTGACAACCACCTTCGACGAAAAACTCCAGCGACCAACTACAATACCACCTTTATCTGACAACTTTGGGCTTTGACATTCCCAGCACAGTCTAGAAAGAGGTATTATTTGCATCTACTTGGTAGGACTGACCAACTTAATTAACTATTTTAATGAACTATCTTTTTTTGTATGCTTGAAATTGGCTCATTGTTGGCTATGATTATATATATATAGCCTATTATTTGTGAACATGTAACTAAACCCTAATGACAACCCTATTTTTGTGCACGTTCAACTCATATGCTCCATGATTGTTAAAGTATGCTAAAGTTGTTGATTATATAAATAATAATATTTTGTTTACAATAAGTGCAATATTTATATGAATTGTAAAGTACATTTTTATTTAATTGAATTCACATAACAAATGAGTGTTACGAATTTAAAAAAGTAAGTATGTAGTTGAACGGTGGAACAAAAAGTTGAGAAAAATGAACAAAAACAAAAGCAAAATAAAATTAATAAAATTTAAAAAAAATATGGAGTTTGTTTCTTGGAACATTTTCTAGCAAGAATTAGCGAAAATTTGGAATTTGTTCTCTAATGGTCCGCCAAAGTTGGAGGAATTGAAAGTGGTAGTGTTAAAAACATGTGGTGACATTCCATTGACTGTTGAGATAGGAAAGATTCAATTTAAAAAAAAAATTCATGACGATAGAGAAAAAATACATAACAACAATAAGAAAATGAAGAAAATGAGAAAATGATGATGATGATGAGATTCATGAAGAAAAAATAGGAATCAAAAGTTTTGATTTCTCTTTAGTTTTCCATTTTATTCAACCATATTCCTACCAAAAATGTAGTTGCTTAATTGTTGTTTATTTAAAAAAAAAAAAAGAAAAATTTTAAAAGGTGAAAGAAAAAGTTGCAACCCATAAATTATACAAAATATTATATTAAAGATGAAAGAAAATAATATATATTATATTATAAAACAATAATTATACAAACTTATTAACATTAAAAACATAAATTAATTAGTAATAATTTATATTCAACCTAAAATGTAGTGAGTAACTATAATTAGTCTTATAGTTCAGGAATATATTATCTAAAAAAGTTTGAAAAATGTTTAAATTAAAATTGAAATTTCGAATTTGTTACCAAACACATATATGAAAATATGATATATGCCTTTGATCATTGAATCCATTGTTTTCAAATTTTTATTTTCAGATTTCCAAATATATAGGTCCTAAATTTTCAATTTCATTATATGGATCTTAAATTTAAGTAAATGTTGCAATTTTTTATTTCGATTTAGTTTTCATTGATTTGTCCATTAGTAAAAATCAACTCGTTAATTTCAATAAAATAAAGTTTTGTAAAAAACGTTGAAGAGCTTGATCAAGGCACAAATTAATCCTTGACTAACCTTGCCAAATTTCATAAATTTCAACCAAAAAAACCTCTAATGTCACCCCCCCCCCCCAAAAAAAAAAATAAATAATAAATAATTTATCAATCCAGTATCTTCTTTAGTTTATTGAATATATAAGAAAAAAATTGGGGGTAATTAATTACTAAATTGATGAGTTTAATTGATACAACAAAAAAATTTAGAGATATAATTAATTTGATATTTTTCTTAAAAAACTATTTTAGATATATGGACTCAGCATTCCTATTATATAACCCTCAAAATTAAACAACCATGTAATTTAACTAATAATTTATATATAAAAATTAATGGTAAGTACAAAAATGTTTCCAAGGCAAAGTTTCCAAAGTAAGACATAAAGTTTTCAAATTTAGGGACTACTGAATGCCTCAAATATGTTATTTGGTGCTCTGAACGATCAAGTTGAATTCGCATTTATGTTATTTAAATTATTTACGATTTTTGACCCTAAGATTTAGAGAAGTGCATTATATAAATTCCTCAATTCTACTAGCACTTCTTGATTTATATTTTGATTATTCTCATTAATAATAAACTATTCTCACCCTTTTTCCATGAACGTAGTTAACAACATACTGTTAGTGAACCATATAAACCTTTGTGTCACTTATCTACTGTTTACGTTGTTCTATTTTTTTTCTTAACGATTTCATAACACAAGCAAAAATAGATTTCTATAAAAATGAACTACCAAAATAGAATTTTTTTAAAAAAAAAAAAGCACTATTGTCAAACCTAACTACCAATTTGAAAACAAATGCAATATGTAATCCCCATGCATATGGTGATGTGGATGAGGGCAACAAAATTTTGAATAGAAGAAATAAGGCATAAAAATGAAAGGAAGTGCATGTTCAACCACCCAACCCACTTTATTAGGCCAAAGAAAAAAAGGGTCATTTCATTTCTCATGTTTTTCAAGTGAATATTGACAAAATTATTTTTGCATTTTATCAATTATATATATGTGTGTGTGCTTCTAGATTCTTGATTTGACCCTCATTGATTGACATGCATGTGTTTTCATTTAATACATACACTTTGCTTCTTCTTTTTCTTTCTTTTTTTTTTTAAAAAAAAAAAAAAAACTCTTTATTTCATTAATTAATTGTATTTTGTTTCTTTTTTGAAAGATTGGTCAAATTTCAATTTCCATCTCTATCCCTTAATTTTAGCTTCCTCCATTCACACTTTAAATGTTGGAAAATTAATTTTGAATATGTTAAGCCATTTTTCTTTTTCTTTTTGGTATGAAATTTAAAATTAATTGATGATTATGTATTTTTGCAATATGTGAAACAAAACTCGTGAAAATAGTAATTTTTTTTTTTTTTAATTTTGAGAACTAGGTGCACTTTACCTTTGACATTTTATTTTATATTTTTATTATTTTGTAGGATTGATTGACTGTTTCATCTTTATTCCTTCATTTTGTAAGATGTAAAAAAAATTATTTATATATAGGAACTAAAATGTAATTACGAAATATGAAACAAAACATATAATATGTTATAAATATAAATTTTTTTAATATATGGATTTGATCAAACTAAGATATTTGTGATTAACCTTAAATGGTAACAGTAAATGTGACAGATTTATATTTTTTTTATACTGTAACACAATACACTAACATAACGATAACGATAACGATAACATAATTTTGAAATGCAAACGAGTTGATCACCCTTCTCTCGTCAATCAGTTTGCATTCTTTATTATAGATTGGACAGTGGACCCCACATGTCAGTACAAGTAAGAAATACAAGGTAAACATCAACAAACATAATTCATTGAGACCAACTTTTTAAATTACTATTCATTTATTACTTTTTTCAGAATGAAAAGGGAGATTTTTAAAAATAGAAAAATAAGGGAAACCATTACACAAAATAACAAAATTTTAATCTTCTTTAATAAATGCTGATAAAGGTTGATAGAAATTTATTAGTGTCTATCAGTATCTATTAGTGATAGAAACGGATAGAAATTTATCATTCATACTATGTGATAGACGTTGATAGAAGTCCACCAGTGTCTATCAGTATTTTTTATATTTCTATAAATAGTTTGATATTTTTTCTATCTATGAAAATTTCCCTAATGAAAAATATGATCTAAGTTAAAAAAAAAAAAAATATGATTACCTGAAACAAATTAAAAATTGGAAAAAAAATTATATATATTAAAAGGAAAAAGGTGAAAACTAAAGGGGTTGATCAGTTTGACTTTGGAACTAAACTTTTTCTTAGCAACTTTAAAAAATAAAAAATGAAAAATAAAAATAATAAAAATAATAATCTATTATTATAACCTTTTGATCATATAAAGATGGTTTACCTTTGCGTGTTTTTGAATGTTTTCTAAAATCTCTAATTAAAGCCAAAGTAGGTTAAAAAGGTAATTGTATTTTCTATTGTTTTTTATTTTCCTTGGAGAAAGGCAAATTCTTAAAGGGAATTTAAGGATTTAATTAATCTTTAAAATTTTATATTATATTGTTTTCTAAAACCTATTGTTAAATTCAACTTTACCCAACTAATCTTTGCTAGTTGGGTTATCACCAATAAGATAACATATACATTATTCTAACCTAATAAATATTATATAAAATAAAAATATCAAGAAAGTTAGGATAATTAATAAAATATTTATCACCACACGGTCATAGTTTTATAAATCAAAAGGTTTAACATTGATAAAGATATCAAATTGATATTTTTAAAATAGAAGCATATTAAAAAAAAAAAAAAAAAAAAAAAATTAGCAAAAGTATTATCGAATATAATATTAGATCAAAATCACTCTTAGTCTTTGAACTTTGATGAAAGTAATAATTTAATCCATAAACTCTAGTTTACAACAATTTATTTTATGTACTTTGAAGTTGGTACTAATTTAATTCTTCAACTTTAATATGTATCACTTTAGTTTTTATAATTTAAAATTTTAACAATTTCATCCCCATCATGAAAAATCCAAAAAAAAAAAAATTAAATATCAATATTTATGATGTAACCCTTAGTTTTTTTAAGCTAATAGACTCATTTAGTTTTTAAAATTAGTTTATTGATTTACATCGGTTAGAAACATCACTAAATTTTAATAATATTTTTTTCCTATAGAAACTAAATCTGTTATATATTAAAATTTAAATATTAAATGGTTAAAAAGTTAAAAGTACATTTTAAATTTAAAAGGTTAGAAACTTAGTTATTATTTTTTAAAAAAATTAGGAATAAAAAATGTTGTTAAAACTGAAAATAAAAAACCTTATAATAACTGATTTAGAAAGAGTAAAATACTTCTTTTCAATTGAAGTTGCTTTTATATTTTTGTTGATATTCTCATAATCTTCATGAGATATATATTATGATATTTCCATCAAAATATTCTATATGTTGAGAAGTTGAAATATTAATAATTATTTTTTTCGAAGGAAATTTGAATCTTATGTTCAAGATAACACCTATTGCATTAAAAAGAGGTTTATTTTTTACCTAAAGCAAATAGTTTGTGGACATCCATATATAGACAATAATGGATTATCTCTTTCATCATCCTTCACCAAGTAAATATATTCTAACTAAAATATAATAAAGTTCTTATTGTGGTTAACATGAGACTCTATATAATAATATTATATGAAATAAAGCTAAACATTGTCATATTGCTTAAAATATTCACAAAATTTTAAAAAATTTAATAATATAGTCAAAACTTTATTCCAAAGTTTTGATGATGATAATGAAAGAGCATGTATATCTCTAAAACACACCCATTATCTTATTATAGCCAAAAAGTTTCAATCATTTCATTAAAGAAATAAATGTGCATAAGCCCCCCTTTCAGCCCAACCATGCATGTGTTCTCCTTCATTTTATTAGATTTCTCTCTAATAAATAATGGCCCCACTTCATTATGATCAATTAATCATTTTTTTTCTTTTTCAAATAGAAACTTTAGAGATAAAATTTAATTCATATGATGTACAATTGAGATGAGATTATATAAACTTATCTCTTGCACTATGAATCTGTTGGTCATATTCAAGCTTTATAAACTTAAAGGTCTCTTAAATTGACAATTCAAATTTATTGGATTCTATAAATATGTATGGTAGATAATCTAAATTCTATTTTCAAAAAATTCTACAATCTAAATAGTGTAATTTTTGAAAATAATATTCGATTTTTACCGCGTATTCAAATTTTGAATTTGAAATTTTAAAATTTACAATTATATTTAAAAATAAAAAGATAAAGACATTAACAAAGATAGAATTTCATCTATTAAACGTAATCATTTTTGTTCATTAAAATATGTATATTAGAATATATTAATTATATGATATTAAAAAAATTTAACATAAACTAAGTTCATATATTAATTATAATAATTTTTATTTAACCTAATATTTAGTTGATAACTATAATTAATTTTATGTTTATAAATATATTATCAAACAAAATTTAAACAATTGTTTAATTTGGAATTTAATTTTCGAATCCATTACCAAACATATATCTAAAATCACATGAAATATTAAAAAAAAAAAACACACACACACATGAAATACAACTCTATTTTCAAATTGTCGGCCAAAAATACCATTTAAGTTTCTATAACTAATTTTTCTATCTAGTTTAAACATAGATTTATACTAAATTTATTTTTCTCAATCTTAAACTTATATAAATTAAAACTTACTAAAGATGTGAGTTAGAAATTCCTTATAAAGGGGCTTTTTATATCAACTACATTTTTGTTTAGTTAATTGGTTTCTTCATCTATAAATGAACAATAAGAACAAAGTACCAAATTGGTTAAATATGACCTTCTATGATGGTCCTTATCTATTCAAAATCATAAAAACATTCCAACAAACTAATAAAGTAGCCCTACCTCTCATTTTTAGTTTCAAAGTACATATAGTATTAACATTTGGTAAGAATATATAAAAAGATAGTGTTTGTTAACTTTAGGAAATAATTTTTAAGGGGTTATTTAAAAAAATAAAAAAAAACAAATTGTAATTGTTAATTTTATGATAGACCAACTACAAGAAGAGGGGAAAAAAATACCAAATTAAAAAGAAATGGAAATACCAATAACAAATAGGTAGTCCAAGAGTGTTGTAAAGATGCCATTTTTAAATTAAAAAAATAGTACTATTTATGAAGAAATGCATAATATTTAATTATACCAAGTTTACTCACTTTTTTAAACATAAAATATTACATAGATGCAATCACAAAAAAAAAAAAAAAAAAAAAAAAAAAAGAAAAAAAAACAATAATAATATGCTAACCACTAGCAATGAATTTTGATTTTCATCCAAACAATTTTAACACAAGTGATAATGGTCGGATGCACTCATCTCTATACTTTCTCATTCTTCATTCACGTCAAAAAAAAATAAAAATAAAAATAAAAATATTTCAAAAAATAAATAAAAATAATTTTTCACAAGATATATTATAATTAGATAATTTGATGAAGTGGAATCCATTTAAATATTTTTCAATTACAAAATAATCCAAAACTTTTAGAGGGAGAAATTATTATTATTATATGTTTGATTTAGTTGTATGGATGTGATGTGACCAGAAGTGCTTTGTTGTTATCCAACTATTATTAGAAAAAAAGCAATAATAATAGAGATGTGACTTAAAAGTTCAAATTTCTTTGATTGATAGATATATTGTCTTATTTTAAACTTTTTGGAGTGCCAAATACCCATTTCTAATTTTTATTTTTTTATTTTTTTGGAAAATCTCTAATTTTAAGTTGGTCATCAAGTAATTAAATATCTTTTAATTTGATTTTGGTCCTCAAAATTTTAAAATATTATATTTTCACTTGTAAATTTTGAAAATATGTATTATAATTTACAAAGACTCGATAACTATTTAAAGGTCATTTGATAATTAATTGGTTATTTATTACAAATTTTTAGTTTTTTTAAAAACGGTCTGTCAATTGGTAACCAATTAAGTTTTCTATTTTTCAAAATTTAAATACGTTTTAAAAAATGTTTACAAATTTTTTTTTAAAAAAATATTTTCAAAAATGGTATTTTCGATTTTTTAAAATACACACATTTGCTTTATATAAAAAAGGATAGGTTTTGGATGGAGTTTTTTTTTTTTTAATATTGTGATTAGGAAAACAATTTAGGGAAATATAGTGGTTTTGAAACTATTTAGAAATCTATGGTTGTTTTGGAGTTTTCGAGGTGGGGATTTTGTTTAAAATATTTTGTCGAGGGTTCAACCCTCAACCTGTCGAAAATTAAAGAAGAGATTGAGGGTTTGACCCTCGACCTAAAGAAAATTGAGAAGAGGACGAGGGTTCAACCCTCGACCTGTCGAAAACAAAAGAAGATTTGTGAGGGAAGAGGATAAATTTTGAAAGAGGTTGAGGGTCTATGGAAAATTATAGAACAAACCCTCCACCTAAAGGAAATTAAAGAATCGTTTAGTAATTATACACGATCGCACACAATCGTTTAGTAAAATTACTATGTAATCGTTTAGTAATTCTTTATTAACGTAACAATAGGTGCAAACTTCGGGAAAGAACAAGTGAACGATGAACAACTTCTTTATTAGACGATAGAAATCAAACAAGATTAATCGATCACTTATGAGATGCAAAACGATCGTTTACAATCTCTCCACGATCGCTCAGTATGACTAAATGATCACTTACTAAATCTTCTGCGATCGACCACAAACTCCTATACGATCACTTAACTATTACTATAACACGCTCACCTTCTCAGAACCTATACGATCGCATACCTTTTACTATACGAACGTATACCAAGTGCTACACGATCGTTGAGCTTTACTACACGATCGCCTAGTGGAAGTAGATGATGAGCAGCACGCTACGATGGCCTCTCCGCGACAGCGTCTTCTGAACTTCCACTCTCGAGAGCTCTCTTTCCTCACTACACGATCGCCCACAAACTCTTACACGATCGCTTAGCTATTACAATTAGACGATCACCTTCTCAAAACCTATATGATCGCCTACCTTTTACTATACAATCATGTACCAAGTGCTACACGATCACTAAGCTTTACTACACGATCGTTGAGCTATACTACACGCTCGCCTAGTGGAAGTACACGATGAGTGGTATGCTGTGATGGCCTCTCGAGAGCTCTCTTTCCTCATTACATGATCAGCCACAAAATCCTACACGATCGCTTAGCTATTACAATTAGACGATCGCCTTCTCAAAACCTATATGATCGCCTACCTTTTACTATACGATCGTATACCAAATGCTACATGATTGCTAAGCTTTACTACACAATCGCATAGTTAAAGTACACGACAAGCAGTACATTGCGATGGCCTCTTGAGAGCTATCTTTCCTCACTACACAATTGCCCACAAACTCCTACATGATCGCTTAGCTATTACAATTAGACAATCGTCTTCTCAAAACATATATGATTGCTACATTTTACTATACGATCGTATACCAAATGTTACACGATCGCTAAGCTTTACTACACGATCGCATAGTTGAAGTACACGATGAGCTGCACGCTGCGATGGTCTCTCAAGATCTCTCTTTCCTCACTACACGATCGCCTACAAACTCCTACACGATCGCTTAGCTAAGAATCTGAATCTCTGCAGCGCGCGTCAAAGTGATTTGAATTGTTGACCTCCTTTAAAATGAAACCGAATCTCTGCAGCGTGTCAGCATCTCGTCCCGTGCCATCCATATTATTTTCCCAACGCTAGACCCGTGGGTCGAGTTTTGAAAACTCGACCTTTTAGTTTATAACCCCACCCTCTCTTCTCATTTTCTCACACTGCTTTCGTTCCCTCATTCTCCTTATTGTCTTTTGGCCTTTAAGATCAGCCTCTCATTTTCTCCTCATTGCCTTCGTTCTCTCATTCTCACTGCCTTCAGCCTCTCATTTTCTCACATTTTCTCACTGCCTTCAGCAAATCTTCTTCTTCTTCCACATCCGTCCATTAAATTGTGAGGTTTCTACCTTTTACTATACAAAATTTCATTTTTTTTAAAGAACTATACATTTTGTTCCTATTCTCATACTATTATATTTTTTTTTATATAGTTTTTGTTGCTATTTGGAAAACAAAGAAAAAAAAAGTAAGTTAAATTTGTGAGTTTACTATTTATTTATTACTAGTTTTATTATATTTAGTAGATCTATCATGTTGAATTCAATAATATTTACATATTGATGTTAGTAGTTCTTTCTCTATTAGTGTTAATCTTAGTAGTTGTTAGTGTTAATCTTATGGCTGGGATGTTATACCAATATGTTAATCTTATTTATATTTTGTTTTTTTTTTTTTTGTATTTAAGTATAGTTTATTGTTATGTTTCTTATGATAACATTCCCCCATTAAATTGTGAAGTTTGTACCTTTAATATTTTTAGTTTAATACAAAATTATTATGATTTTTTTAAATATATTTCTTATGATATTTGATTTTTCTAGTATTAACTTTGAAGATATAGTTTAAAATAGTTTGAAAAAGTTTAATTTAATTTAATTTTTTATTTGTATGAAATTTGAACAAATAGTTTTAAAAAGTTTGTCTCATTGTAATGTTTAAAAAGTTGATATTTATAACTTAAAAACTTTAATATTTTTAGTTTAATACAAAATTATTGTGATATTTTTGTATAAATTTCTTATGATATTTGAAAAGTTTAATTTGTTGTTATGTTTAAAAATAGTTATAAAATGTTTAATTTATTGTTATGTTTAAAAAGTTGATGTTCATAAAACTTAAAAAGTTGATGTTTATAAATTAAAAAGTTTAATATTTTTAGTTTAATACAAATTATTGTAATTTTTTAAATATACTTCTTATAAAAAATATAATATAAAATTATTGTGATTTTTCTAAAAAGTTTAATATTTTTAGTTTAATACAAAATTTAATATTTTTTTACCCACAAACTTTTTATATTTCCTATATATATTTCTTATTGTGATTTTTATTGTGGTTTGTTTTTGTTTAAGTTTGATAATTAGTAGAACAATTAGTAATGTATTGTTTGTCTTTTTTTTTTTTTAAAGAAAATAGCGGGCAAAATGCTTGGGATTTTTGTTGTTTACAAATGGTAATATGATTGATTGTATTGATAAAGTTGACTATGACCAACCACCAAGTGGGAGTTTTAGCATAAATGTGAACTGTGGAATTGTATTTGAACAATTCATTGAAATGGTTGGGATGTCACTTAGTGTAGATATGGGAACAAATCAGATAGAAATAATATATAGACATCCTAACCTAGAACCATCAAGATCGATAAGGTTTATGTCATTTCCTATTTCGAATGCACAAGCTATGAACTTGATGTTCTCAATCGCAATACCATTGCCGAATTTAGTATATTTGTATGCAAATGTAAATAGGATAGGAGTGGATATAAACTTGAATACATCATTTTGTTAGTTTGAAGATCCAACTGAATGTATTGATCCTGATCTGGAGTCAATTGCATCGCTATGTGATAATGAAGATATGGAGGCTAACAACCTATATAGAGATTTCAAAACTGAAACGGACGATGAATTTGAAGAGTTGGATTTCGATGATCGTGAACATGAGTTACTTTTAGATACATTCAACGATTTGGATATGAATGTACTGGATAGCATTCGAGAACATGACCCAATTGTAGTCCTTGTGGACGTTAACAATACTCAATTGTATAAAGGGATGATTTGTTAAGATAAAGAAATGCTACAACACGCAGTCAAATATTTTGCAATTAAATGTTACGCACCATATGAGGTTGTGGAATCGACACCGACGATTTGGACAATTCGGTGTAAGAAGTGGGAGGAAGGTTGCAAATGGAGACTTCGTACAATAAAAAAAAAATCGTATGAGCAACATACATGTTTTTATTTAGAACTGAATCAAAGTCATATGCAATTGGATTCATCAATGATTGCACTAGAGTTCTGTGATATCGTAAGAGAAAAACCATCTATGCACAAATGTAGTCCGACATCAAACGAAAGTTTGGATATCATGTTCCTTACCATAGGGTATGGGAGGGCAAAAGAAAAGTGTTGGCTAAAGTGTTCGGTGATTGGGATGAGTCTTACAAATTGTTATCTAGGTGGTTGTATATGGTTAAGTAGACCAATCTCGGAACACGTGTAGAGTGAAGAGTAAAAGAAATGCTTACTGAAGGCCATGTTATCCTAACTTCTGTATTTTGAGCATTTGGTCATTGTATAGAAGCTTTTAATAAATGTCGGCCGATAATTCAGATAGGTGGCACACACTTGTACGGCAAATATCGAGGAAAATTGCTGATTGCTACATTAGTTGACTTGAACGGACATCTTCTTCCACTTGCATTTTCCGTTGCTGATGAAAAGTCCGCAGACTCATGGGGATGGTTCCTGAAACACTTGAGAGAAATTGTAACACACGAAGAGGTGTGTTTAATTTCAAATCGACATGTTGGCATAATCACAGCAATAAACAATCTAGCAAATGGTTAGACAAGACCAAAATGTCACCATCGTTTCTGCTTACGATATATCGTCAGCAACTTTAATAAAAGGTATAGATTTAATACATTGAAAAATTATGTTTATCGTTTCGGGTATCAGTTTCAAATTTGGAAGTTCAATAAAGCAATTGAAGATATCAAAAGAATAAATCGGAGTTGTCTGAGTTTTTTTTACAACATTAGTTTAGAGTAATGGACTCAAGCACATGATAAAGGGTTCAAATATGGGTGGATGACGACAAATCTATCAGAGTGCATAAATGGAGCCTTCAAAGGAGCTCGAATGTTGTCTATAAATGCACTTGCTAAAATAACATTCTTCAAATGCGTGAATTATTTCGAGAAAAGAAGAGAAGAAATAAAGATGCATTGGCGTCAAGATAAATACATCCGATAATATTATATATATATATATATATATATATATATATATATATATATATATATATTATTAACAATTTATTTCAAGCATATTTTATAATACTAAATGGAGTAAAAATCCAGGTACGTACACGAGAAAATAAATAAATGGGCTGCAAGATCTAGTAAACATGAAGTACAATCATACGATCGGTATGAAGGTGTGTTTCATGTGAAGACCAGACGTCATAGTCTCAATACCAAAGGAGGAAATGTTCAAATATTGAGGCTAAACAAGTGTTCATGTAACAAGTGGCAAGCATACGACATTCCATACTCGCATTTTATGACCGTTTCTCACATTTTAACATGAACTATGAAAACTTTATTGAGGACTACTATAAATTATAAACGTATCCTGAATATTACTCTCTTCAATTTCAACCTGTACCACATGAAGACTACTAGATCACGCACCCTAATATGCCCGTCTTACATCCTGATCCATCGCTGTTGAGAAAACCTGGTAGACCAAAAAGTTCACGTTATCACAACGAGATTGATTGGACAGAGCCAGTCACTCGATAACAATGTGGATTTTGTAATCAATTAGGCCATAATCGAAGAAAGTATCATTCATTACTAAGACGGGCTCCAGATAGTTAGGGATTGAGAAATAAATATTTTTTTTACTATATATTCATTTTATTGTATATTCAATCTTTTTATTATAATTTATTGTATATTCAATTTTTTTATTGTAATCTATAAAGTTATACATTATTATTTTAATTGAGAAATAAATACTTCTTTTATCATGTATATTTAATTAAGTGTAGACACTTTTATTGTATATTCAAATTTTTTTATTGTAGATACTTTTAATTAAGTTGTACATTATTTTTTAATTAAGTTGTACATTATTCTTTTAATTAAGTTGTACATTATTTAATTGAGAAATAAATAATCTTTTTATCAGGTATATTTAATTAAGTGTAGATACTTTTATTGTATATTCAATTTTTTTTATTATAATTTATAAAGTTGTACATTATTCTTTGAATTAAGTTGTACATTATTCTTTTAATTAAATTGTACATTATTTAATTAAGTTAATTAAGTTGTACATTATTCTTCTAATTGAGAAATTAATATTTTTTAATTGAGAAATAAATATTTTTTTTCTTTCAGATCATGGCTTTAAACCCAGGACCAGTCGATCCTAATGTTTTGTACGACCAATCCATTCATCGATCATCTGTTGTATGGTGAGATCGTACTATCGGAGAAATATCTTACAGGCGTCGAGAGGCAGTTCTCCAGCGCACTATCCCACTCCACCCTCGAATATTACCGCTACTGCGCATATCTGGATTCTATGGGTTGCCGATTGAGATTTATTCAGTTGGATTGGCATCTGATCACAGCCTTGGTCGAGCGATGGAGGCTTGAGACGCATACATTTATTTGTTGGAGAGTGCACTATCACTCTACAAGACATAGAAGTGTTGTTGGGGTTACCTGTTGATGGTGAGTCGGTCACCGAAGTGATGTACGATAACTGGTCACAAGTTTGTCAACTGTACCTCGGTGTGACCCCACCTGCCGATAAAATTAAAGAATCGAGGTTAAGTTTGATATGGTTAGGAACACAATTCTGTGAGCTCGCAGATGATGCAGACGAGGAAATCGTCATAAGATATGCGCGAGCATATATACTACAAATGATAGGTGAAAGTCTGTTTTCCGACAAATCAAGTCATTTTGTTTACTTGATGTTCCTGCCACTATTAGCTAACTTCTATGATGCAAGGCAGTATTCGTGGGGTGGAGCATGTTTGGCATGGTTGTATAGACAAATATACAAAGCAACAAGACCTGAGGTTCGTGAGATAGTTTGGCCTCTCATACTTTTGCAACTATGGGCTTGGGAGCGATTTCCAACAATGGCTCCACAACTACAACATGTTAATGACTCTCAGGCTGGACGAGCCTACAATTCTTGGTATGTTATTTTAATAAAATTTAATTTTTATATCACTGATCTAGTTAATTTAGATTCTAAATTATAAATTTAAAAATTTAGGTAGAGAGACAAATTTTGTGTGACTAGGACAGCCACACATGTAATCAGCCAGTACAGATACATGTTTGATCTGCTTCCACCTGATCAGGTTCATTACACCGAACCTAATTGATTATTTTATACACATTTTTATTGTATGTCTTTAATGTTCTCCAATATAATATTTTTTGTTTCAGGTTATTTGGGAACCATACAAAATTATTATGCATACTTTACCCAATTTCTGTACGAATGGTCAAAACATATGGCAAACGATGAGTCCTCTCATATGTTTTCACATTGGTGAGTGGCATCGTCCTGACAGGGTGATGAGACAATTCGATTTTCAGCAGGATGTCCCATCGCCTTGTAATACCGAACCCCTACTGCATGATATCGACTTAAGGACTGTAAATTGGTCCGAAAAAGTTGCACATTTGGGAGTGCGATGGCACTATCATGCAAGGTTTATTGCAGTGGGGGTTTCTATTGAACAGTTTGGCAGGGATGTCACTCAAAACTATATTCATTGGTATAATAATATCACAAGGCGCTTCGTTACTCGTTCGAGAGTAGTTGTGGGTCATCTGGTAAATGAATAAATATTATTTTTAATTTATTTTATTTTAAATATTATCTAATTGTTTTATAATTCACAGAGATCGAACAACAGTAGACTCAGTGATGTTGTGAATGATCCGAATCAGGTTCTTGCTATATGTAGTGACAATCAAAGCTATATGGAGGAGATATATTATATGTACGATATACATATTGTTCTTCCACCAGATCCTAGACGTAGAGGACCTGTACGGGAAGAGGATGAGTTTCATGAGGTTGCCCATGATGTGGAAGAGTTGCCCCCTATGATGTAGACGCATAGTCAAACTGATTATGTTAGTCCGATGATGATGATGCCAGCATTTGGTTTAGGACATTATGACTCAGAGGCTAGTCCTTTGTCTTCATACATGCATGGACATGGTCGGGATCATGGAGAGCATAATGAATATTTATATCATGAAGCGCCTGCAGAGGTACTAGAGCACCATCAAGAAGAACCAGAACAACCTCAAATTCGAATTCGACGATGACAACCAGCTCGAAATCGACGACGTTCGCCTTGTGGGACACATTGATTTTTGTAATTATTTTTATATAAATGAGATATTTTAATTTACACTTTTTTTATTTTTATGAGATATTATTTTTTTAATTTGTTCTTTTTAGAGTTTAAATAAAATAATAAAATGATAAAATATTTTTAGAAATTGTTTTTATAAAATAAAAAATTAAAAAAAATGTCGAATGTTGAAAATTTGACCTACACTCGATGTATTGAAAATTATTTTTTTAAAAAAATGTAAAGATCAAGTGTTGAAAATTCGACCAACCTAGACCTTTTAAAAACAAAAATAACAACAACAATATTTTTCTAAATAATTTTAAAAGTACAATATTTTTATAAATTGTTTTCAAAACTACTATATTATTTTAATTTTCCCGGTTTTGGACTTGTTTGGTAAATAATTCAAATTATATTTTATATTTCAGATTCATTGAGTTCAACAAATACGCATTTGGAAGACAATCCAATTCTATTTCTGAAAATTATTCTTAGATTCTATGATCCAAACAGTACAGATTGAATTATAAATTATAAATTATATAATTATATTAAATAAAAATAAAAATATTTAGAAATATAATATGTCATGTTCAATTCATTTCTTAAAAAATATATAATATGTATTATATAATGTATATAAATTACATAATATTATAAAATAAAATTTATATAAATTTAATATTATAAAATAATTATTATATAAATTTTTTTAACATAAATCATATTCATAAATAAATTAATAATAATTTATTGTTAGGTAAATATTAATCGGTTACTACGACTAGTTTTATGATTTATAAATATATAGTATCAAATGCATATCTGAAAATATAAAATAGAACTTTGTTTTCATTGAATTTTTTGTTTTTAAATTCTCTACCAAACGAAATCTTATAAATCAAAGTTCCCTTGTAACCCAACCTTGAAGCATCATGCCATGATCCTTGCTTTCGATCCACAAAGGCTCTTTATTTTCCACTTTTTATATAAAATGGAAGGAGAGATGATATCCAAAATATTGTCTTGTCATAAGCTTCATTTCCACCTTAATTCTCCTTTTTCATATTAACAATAATACCTTACATTATTTTAAACAATATCAAAGTTCAAATCTAAATTGGTTTGAAAATATAGATTTAAAAAAATGTTTAAAATAAAGATATAATTTTGTAACTATGTATATTTAGATGAAAAGATATTGTAAAAATAGTTTTATTTTCATTATCATAAAAAAGAAGTATAAACTAAAAAGATCACCAAAACTTATTTTGATTCTTTTTTTTTTTTTTTTTCAGAAAATGCAATTCTCAAATGTATTTTTTGTTTACATTTTTTTAAAATAGATAAAATAGATACCAAACATGTTTTTCGTTTTTTTGTTTAAAAAAAAAATCAAAAAGTAACCAAATAGGTTATCTTTTAATAAACTGAAAACTAAAAATAGATTTTCAAGAATTAAAAACCAAATGGTTATTCAAATGTGATCTTAGTTTTTTATTTTAAGTTTTTAAAAATTAAGCCTATAAATAATCATTCCATCTTTAAATTTCTTACTCTTTTATCTATTTTTTACCAATATTTTTAAGAAAAAGTGAAGCTAAATTTTGAAAACTTTACAAAATAGTTTTTAAAAACTTGATTTTATTTTAAAATTTTGGTTAAGAATTCAAATCTTGAACTTAAAAAATATGCAAATCATTAGAAATTGAGAGAAAATAGACTTAATTTTCAAAAACCAATAGATTAACAAATGGGGCAAACTTTCAAATTCATTTTAAGATGAAATACAATTTCAACCCTGGTAATTTGAGAGTTGTTTTGGTTTAGTTTCTGTATTTTCATTTTAGATTTTTTACTTTCAATAAATATAAAAATAGACTCAACTATTAGTTTGTTGTTGATTTTTCTAAAAATCTTTATTGTTATTCTCTTCTTTAAAAAAAAAAAATTGGAAATTTTTTTTTTTGAATTGTTATTATTTTGGTAAATTTTAATTTTCTAATGACTAAATTTAAGACTTATTAAAAATGCAGAGTCTAAATTTAAACATTTAAAAGCACAAATATTAAAATTGAACAAATCTTAAAATACAAAGACAGAAATAGCATTTTAATCAAATATTTTATTTAATTTATTAAACTTAAAAAATAGTCTTACATCATTATATCTTTCTATTAATTGTTTTAAAATATATAGTGGCTATGTACTGTTAAGGATGCCAACACAACAAGCCACGTCACCAAAGGAAAATTCACTCAACAACCCTGTCAGCAGTGTAAGACTTCATAAATTACAGTCTTACCTTTTTACCAATTGAATAGGATTTACCAAAAGAATAGGATGATTACAAACCATTTTTTTTGTTGAGTTATTCTTGCATTCCCAAATTAGGGATTCCATATTGTATAAATACAACACCTATGTATATTTCAATATACAAGAAAATATAAAGAAAAGGTTGGCGTACCACTGTCGTGTACCTTTTGCCTTATCTTCTACCTAGCTAAAACTGTCATTTACCTTTGTTTAAATACTATCGTCTACCTCTTGACTTTATCATTTACACGACATCATCTATCGTTTGATGCTATCATCTACCTCTAAATACTATCGTCTACCTCTTAACGTTATCATCTACATGACATTGTTTATCTTCTGACGCTATCGTCTGCCTCTTTCAGATGTTATCGTTTACATCCTCTAAATGCTATTGTCTATCACTTGACTATCGTCTACCTTCTTTTAAATGCTATCGTTTACCGCTTGACACTATCGTCTACTTGTTGACATTGTCGTTTACCTTTTGACCACTATCGTTTACCGTCTCGTCGTATACCTCTTCAAATGACAACTTCACACTTTAACTTGGTATCAAAGCTCATAAGGACCAACGTCAATTAAGGAAACCTGGGAACCACCCTCACACAGCCAACTTCAGCGGCCCACCCCTAAACCAACTCCTCAATTAGATAACCTCCATCAAACTTGATCGCAGCAATTTTCTTCTATGGAAAAACTTGGCGCTTCCAATCATTTGGAGCTACTAACTCGAAGGGCACCTGATCAGACAAAAAGTTTGTCCACCAATGTTTTTGCAACCTGCAGTCGGTGAGAGCATACCGACTGGATCGACTGAAGCAGGAGCAACTCCGCGTAGCGTAGAAGGAAGCTCTGACAGTGGTGCTTCCATCTCATCGACAATAATTGAGGTAAATCCTCAATACGAAGCGAGGATGGATGTAGATCAACTCCTCCTAGGCTAGCTATATAATTCCATGACACCAGAAGTTGCCATTCAAGTGATGGGATGTGAATGTGCAAGGGATCTGTGGGTCAACATTCAACAACTTTTTGGTGTTCAGTCCAAGGCTGAAGAGGATTATCTGAGAAATGTGTTTCAAACAACCAGAAAAGGTAATTTGAAAATGGAAGAGTACCTTCAATTATGAAAATGAATGATGACAATCTTGAGCAAGGTGGTAGTCTAGTGCCACCAAGAGCTCTTATTTCATAGGTGCTACTAGGACTTGATGAAGAGTACAGTGCCATCGTGGCCACGATCCAAGGGAGAGCGGACATGTCATGGCTTGATTTGCAATCGAAACTTCTCCTGTATGAAATGATATTGGAACATCAGTTAAACCAAAAAACGACAGTAGGCTTCAACCAAGTCAGTAATGCGTCAGTGAATATGACAAATACTAGACATGTCAACCAAAATAACAAGACTAATAGCAGCAACCAATCCACTGGGGGAGGACAACGAGGTGGTGGAGGCCATGGTAGAGGTCGAGGCAGAGGAAGAAACAACAACAAACCTGTGTCTTAAGTTTGTGGGAAGGTATGACACATAGCATTCTACTACTTCAACAGGTATAACAGAGATTTTGTTCCCAATTCTCTTCAAAACAAGAGGCAACCCTTCCCCAACAACCAGACCAAAAACATTCAATCTCATCCAACAGCCCTAGCCACTGCCTATAGAAGTAATCCCTTTCTGATAAAACAAGAGAACATGACTGATGCAAATTGGTATGCTGAAAATGGTGACTCCAATCAGGTTACCTCAGACTTCAACAATCTTGGCAACCTGATTGAATACTCAGGTACTGAAGCAGTCACTGTAACTAATGGTAATACTTTCGAAATTTCTCATGTTAGAACTGCATATTTGTCTAGTGATGCCTGCAATTTGAAACTGAATGATATGTTACGTATGCTTGCCATAGAAAAAAATTTGGTCAGTATATCTAAGCTAATAAAAGACAATAACGTGTTTATTGAATTTCACACGGATTACTATCTTGTTAAGGACAGGGGTGCGGGACAAACAGTAATGAAGGGAGTACTTAAAGATGGATTGTATCAGTTAGAAGGTGCAGAAGTCAGCTCGAAGTCAGTAGAAAACGGAGTACCATCGCAGCTAGTGCACAAGAATAACAATTTACCTACTCTTAGCATATCTTCGAAGCATAGTGTCTAAGGTTATATGGCATAAAAGACTTAGTCATCATTCGTAAAAAACGCTAGATTTATTATCAAAGGCTATAATCTCCCTATGTTATCTAATGAAGAGCTCAAATTTTGTAATTCTTGTAGCTATGGCAAATCGCATTCTTTAGCCTTCCCTAACTCTAACTCAAGAGCATCTGCAACCTTTAAACTTATACATACTGATTTGTGCGGTCCAGCTCCTCTCCTATCTACAGATGGGTACAAATATGCTATCTTTGTTGATGATCACAGCAGGTACACATGGATCTATCCTCTGAGGTTAAAAAGTGACACTCTTGCAGCTTTTCAACACTTTCTCACCATGATACAAACTCAGTTCAATACACTGATCAAGTCCCTACAATCGGATAATGGTGGAGAATTTGTCAAGACACACAAAGTTTGTCATCAACACAACATTGCCTCCAAGTATACCTGTCCATATACGCCAGCACAAAATAGAAGGGCTAAAAGGAAGCACAGACACATAGTGGAGACAGGGCTAACCCTACTATCCCAAGCACATCTTCCCTTACATCATTGGTGGGATGCCTTCTTATACTCAACTATACTGATTAATGGCCTTCCCACCCCTGTCCTAAATGGACAGTCTCCAATGGAAGTGATGTTAAAAAAGAAGCTCAAGTTTGAGGAGCTTCGAATATTTGGGTGTGCATGTTTCCCCTGCCTGAGATCGTACAGTTCACATAAGTTGAGCTATCGTACAGAGAGGTGCATCTACCTCAGCCCTGCTGTGAATCACAAAGGCTATAAATGCCTCAACCCAATGGTAGGTTGTTCACATCTCGGCATGTGGTGTTTGATGAAACTGACTTTCCATGTAAGGTGTCTCCTTCAGCTTGCAGACTGGCCAAGCAAGCAGTTGTCGTCCACCCGGTTTCCTGGCTACCCCTCAGTCAAGACACACCGCACAGTGACTCTATGCCCTCTACGTCCACAACCTCACCCTCACCAATTATCAAAACAACCTACACCCAATCACCAACTGATAACTCTACAGACAGCCCAGTCTTCCCACCTTCCTCTTCTGATCGTCTACCCACAAATTGTTTATCCGATGATCGTTTACCCTCATCCTCTAGTATCCAACCCACTGATCGCCTACTCACCAGTTTCTTACCTAGCGATTGTTTACCCAACGATCATTCACCTACCAATTGTTTACCTAACGATCGTTTACCCTCATCGTGTAATGCCCAGCCTACCGATCGTCTACCCACCACTAGTTTACCCAGCGATCATTTACCCAGCGATCGTTTACACCAGTGATCGTTTACCCACCACCCGCTTACCCACAAATTATTTACCTACCGATCGTGTACCCACCGATATTTTACCTACCGATCGTTTACAACCCAATTATTTACCCTTCAATCGTTTACCTCCTGACTCACCATCGCCTACCACCCAACCCACCGATCGTTTACATTCGTCGTCCACTGCCTAGTCTTCACCTGATACTATCCCACACCCCATACCCGTAAACACTCATCCCGTGATTACCCGTGCAAAGGCGCATCTTCAAACCCAAAATACTGTCCTCCCAAACCCACAAAGATTGGTCCCCAAGTGAACCTACACGAGTCACTAATGCGCTCAAAACCAAGCAGTGGAACAACGCGATGAGTGATGAATTTCAAGCACTGATGAAAAATCAGACCTGGACTTTAATTCCTCTGTCACAGTCGATGAACATTATTGGGAATAAGTGGTTATTCTGAATCAAACTGAGTTTTAATGGCTCCATTCTATGCTACAAGGCATGACTCGTAGCAAAATGCTTTCATCAAAACTCGGACATTGATTTCTTCGAGACATTTAGTCTAGTGGTAAAGGCGTCCACCATCCGAATCATCATTAGCCTTGCTGTATTCAAAGGGTGGAAACTGAGACAGTTAGATTTCAATAACGCCTTCCTTAATGAGGTACTCGATGAAGAAGTTTATATGTGCCAACCGCAAGGATTTGTTCATCCTCAACTACTGAATCATGTCCGTCGTTTACACAAGGCCATATATGGCCTCAAGCAAGTGCCAAGGGCCTGGAACAATACACTGAAGACAACACTATGTAGCTGGGGCTTTCAGAATGCTAATTCTGATACATCTCTCTGCATATACCGAAGCACTTCTGCCTTGATACTCTTACTGGTATACGTTGATGATGTAATCATCACGGGCACCAATCCGCAGGTAATCAACAAGCTTGTAATAGCCTTGGACTCCAAGTTTGCTCTAAATGATCTTGGCCAACTCCATTACATCCTTGGAGTCCAACTACACACTGTCGCCAATGGAGTTATACTGAATCAGGAAAAATATGTCGAGGACCTACTCCACCACCTTGACCTTGGAGATCTCAAATCGGCACCCTCTCTGAGTGTTCTAAACAAGCAACTCTCTATCTCCGATGGCACTCCTCTTGACAATCCCTATATCTATCGAAGCACGATTGGCGCCCTACAGTACTTAACCACCACGAGACCTGATATTAAATATGCGGTTAATCATCTAAGTCAGTACTTAAAGCAACCTACGGACGTTCACTGGCAAGCGGTGAAGAGAGTACTAAGATATGTGAGTGGCACTCGACACTTTGGCCTCTACATTCAACATGGGTTCGACTTGTCTGTTTCGGCCTTCTTCGATGCCGATTGGGCAACCAACATAGACAATCGAAAATTAGCTGCTGCTTATTGCATCTTTCTTAGAGGTAATCTTGTCTTCTGGTCCTCAAAGAAACAATCCGTTGTCACCCAGTCCAGCACAGAGTCTGAATATAGAGCACTTACTCATGCCTCTGCAGAAATCATCTGGGTGCAACAACTACTTTCTGAGATCGGTGTCAAACAGAAGTCAGCTCCAGTCCTGTGGTGTGACAACCTACACGAGTCAATTCGGTGTTTCATGCGTGGACCAAGCACATTGAGATCGACATTCACTTCATTCGTGATCAAGTCCTCAGCGGTCAGCTTGATGTTCGTTATGTCCCTTCCTCCGACCAAATCGCGGAATTCTTCACCAAGACCTTAACACACTCACAGTTCTTCCACCTTCAATCCAAACTCAGTGTAGTAGAACTACCCTCTCATTTGAGGGGGGATGTTAAGGATGCCAACACAGCAAGCCACGTCACGAAAGGAAAATCCACTCAACAGCGCCGTCAGCAGTGCAAGACTTCATAAATTACAATCTTACCTCTTTACCAATTGAATAGGATTTACCAAAAGAATAGGATAGTTACAAACCATTTTTTTGTTGAGTTATTCTTGCATTCCGAAATTAGAGATTCCATATTGTATAAATACAACACCTATATACATTTCAATATACAAGAAAATATAAAGAAAAGGTTGGCGTGCCACTGTCGTGTACGTTCTGCCTTATCGTTAACCTAGCTAAAACTGTCGTTTACCTTTGTTTAAATACTATCGTCTACCTCTTGACTTTATCGTCTACACGACATCGTCTATTGCTTACGCTCGTCTACCTCTTGACATTATCGTCTACACAACATCGTTTATCTCCTGACGCTATCATCTACCTTCTTTAGACGTTATCGTTTAAATCCTCTAAACGCTATCATCTATCACTTGACTCTATCGTCTACCTCCTTTTAAATGTTATCGTTTATCGCTTGACATTATCGTCTACTTGTTGACGTTGTCGTTTACCTTTTGACCACTATCATTTACCGTCCCGTCGTATACCTCTTCAAACGACAACTTCACACTTTAACTTGTACATAAATATCAACATGTTGACGTGGAAAAATTATTTAATGAAGTCGCGATTATATTATAATAACTATTAGATGTGGATTCAAAAATCTTCATTTTTCCTAAATATTATTTCTCTCTCATAAGCCAATAATAAAAAATTACTAGTCATACTATGATGGCCTCATCAAATAATTTCTCGTTGATGTGAGGGCATATAACGACCATATAAACTGGTTAAGATCGGTATTAGATGGACAAATATTACATATTTGAATAAAATTAGTAATTAAAGTATTTTATTTTAAAAAAAGTTTGGTCTCTAATTTTCTAAATTTACATTTTTTATCCTCAAATTTTTTAGAATATGTGCATTTGATCCCTAAATTTTCAAAATATACCCTTTTAATCCCCAAATTTAGAAAAATAGGTTTAAAAGGTTCTATAATATTCTCTTTATATTATTTTAGATTAGAAAACTAATTTTTGAAAAATTACATCTTATTCTAATAATATTTTTTAAAACTTATTTTTTAATTCAAAATGTCATATAATTATATAAAATAACAATTAAAAAAAAACTTAAGAAACCTTTTAAACTTATTCTTAAAAACATGGGAACTATTTGAGAAGATATATTTTTTGAAAACTCGAGGACCAAATGCATTTATTCTACAAAAATGTGGGGATTAAAAAGGTACGTTTTAAAAATTCAGGGACCAAACATACCTATGTTTTAAAACTTGGGGTCTAAAAAGGTAGTTTTCTCTAGTTTTTTAAAATTTAATGGACTCAAATAAAAAATTTAAAAGTTTAGCAGTCAACCAACCTAATTATTGATGTCAAAATCCAGACAAGAAAAAGAGTAACCACTGACAACAACCAAAAATTTGATTTAACTATTTTCGTGTATGAATGAAGATTAACAACTCAATTTCAATTTATATAATGTATAATCTTTTTTCAAAGCGCAAAAAAAAAGCTATTTTTAAGAGTTGTTGAAGAATAAATTATCTAAAAACTGATAAAATTAAAAAAAAAAACTAAAATAAATATATGTATATCTAATTGTACATAGGCAAATATATATATAATACTTAAAAGCTAATAATAAATTCAGGTTAGTTCGAGTTGGTTTGGGTTATTTTAGGTGACCCATGAATTAACCCAACCCATAAAATTTGCATTTATTTGAACCCAACACAATCCATAAAATTTTCATTTATTTGAACCCAACCCAACCCAACCTAAAAGAGTTCATAATCCAACCCAAACTGAACGGATTGGGTTGAATTGATCGGTCTTTTCAAAACATCGGGTTCTTTTAACATTCCTAATATAAATTTGCCTCGGAGTTCGCCTCTTTCCTAATCTTTTTTCAATTTGATTGTCTTTGAACTTCACCAAAGGTTGATTATGCCATTTTGTCTAAAAACACTCCTAACACTCGCCATAATTCAAATTCAGATAAAATATTAGTACTCTTCCCTGTTGGTCGAAGGCTTAAATCCTTATCTAAGTGGATAGACTTAAAACTTTATGAATCAAAATGAAATTAACTTAAAATATTCATCACCCCATGTATTATATTCTAATATAAGAATGGAGAAATTATTTTAACTTCTTGCTATATATAGTAAAGGATGACTATCCATAAAACATAATAGTTTTTTTTTTTTTTTTTTGGAAATCAACACAATATAATAATTTTTATTATTATTATAAATATCATAAAAATAAATGTCCATTGTTTAGTATCCTAAAAGTCATGTGTCATTTTTCATATTGTTCATGTGCTTTGTAATAATTCATGTTTGGTATCTATATAAGTTCACATCCTACTAGCCACTCTGCCTATAAATAGTGACATTTGGTGGATCTCAATAGAATGCACATTGGTGATAAATCCACCTCAAAATTCTATTAATTTTTATATCCAATTTTATAATTTTAGTTATTTTATTTTAGATTATATTTTCTTTACTCATTATTATTATATTATATTTTCTCTATATCCATGTTCCCGTCATGCTCCTCAATTTCACAACACATTATCAATACGAGCTCCTGTCGTTTTTCCCACTAAAGATAGGTCCTAAAGGTATGCCAGATTTTTCCTCTTTGTTATAATTAATAAATTTAATGTTATTTTGCATATTCAATATCTATTAAATTTCTAACATAATAACAATATTTTATGATAGTGCTGCCACGACAGATCTCACAAAATCAGATTTTTTCATCCTTGATATTAATGACAATAATTATTTGTCATGGGTACTTGATGCCGAAATCCACCTGGATGCTATGAATCTTGGGGAGACTATTAAAGAAGGAAATACGACATCCAGTCAGGTAAAAACAAAAGCTATGATTTTCCTTCGTCATCATCTCCACGAGCGATTAAAAATGGAATATTTTACAATAAAAGATCCCCATATCTTGTAGAAAAATTTAAAAGAGAGGTATGATCAAAAAAAAAAAAAAAAAAAAAAAAAAAAAAAAACAGTTATTCTTTCTAAAGCTCATTATTAGTGGATGCACTTGAAGCTACAAGATTTCAAATCAGTAAGTGATTACAACCACACATTATTTAAAATCAATTCGAAATTGTTGTTATGCAGAAAGAAAAATATTGATGTTGATATGATAGAGAAGGAATTTCTGACTTTCATGTCTCGAATATGCTCCAGCAATAGCAATATCAAGAGAAAGGTTTTAAACAATATTCTGAACTAATTTCATGACTTCTGGTGGCCGAACAAAATAACAAGTTATTGATGAAAAACCATGAAATTCATGATATTGTACATTTCATGTCTCGAATATGCTCCTACACTAGACAATAGCGTGAAATGCTAAACGATCGCTTAGATGACAACGAGGCTGAGAAGCCTGATCGTCTAGGTGATCATTTAACGTGCAAAGAGGTAAACGATTTACCGTGCGTTACTCGGCGATTGTTTAGTATGGTACTAAGTGATAAATCTTGCTGAGCTAAACGATCGTCTAGTGCGTGCGCGCGTTAAACAACACTTGAGCATTCGATACTCAGCAATCGCCTACCCATCATCTACACGTCCCGATCAACTCTTGATCGTCTTCTTCTTCGAAGAATAGCAACACTTGCTCCGAACTTCTTCACGAACGACTCAAGACTCAAACTAACTTTGAATTACAGACTCGATAACAATTAATTATGCCCAAAAATGCAGAGGTCTTTACAATTAACCGAAAATGTAAAAGAATTAATCAAACCGAGGTTTCATCCCAGAAAACTCCATTAATCCGCACATCCACAAACAATTTAACAATTAAACAGAGAGTAGATATATTGCACCCACCGTGAATGCATATGCAATTCTTTGCATCAATGAAATTGGACATCTGAAACCTGGCTCTGATACCAATTGAAGGAACTCTTGAATAATAGTATCCATGAGCGGAAGCGGATTTTTCCGATTTCATTGTGATAGAATTACCACACATACATTCTAACAAACAGATATGCATTGTAACACTAATTACTGGTATGTTTTAACAATTAAAATACAAAAGACCGAGTAAACGTACCGGTTAAAGACAATCTTCAATCAAACTCAGTCCAACAAAAGCGAACTCCTCTACACTCCTTATTGCCCAGCAAACAGTCGCCTAGCAGCACCACAGTCGTCAACACAATCGAAAACAAACGAATCAACAGAAATCGGAGACGACACCACCACTCGAAGTCCTTGGTATTCTCGGAGTGAGAATCCAAAGGGTGGACTTTGATGGAATTGGTAGAGGGAAGGAGGAAAAAACAATTGTGTAGTACGAACAAGCAAGTGGGAGATAGTAGAAGACTATCGTATAGTCGGGTGCTTGTCATTTCGAAAAAAGTACACGATCATGTAGGTTTAGTTAAGCGATCATTTTGTTCTGCGCTAAGCGATCGGGTAGTAAACGTAAGAGATCATCTAGAAATCACGTGCGATCGTTTAGTGTGCGGATGTGTGATCGTTTAGGAAGATGAGCACTATTGTATAGCCTCTCAATGCTATGCGATCGTATAGGTTCACACCTTGAGCGATTTTTCTATGTCTTTTTTCGTGTCTCGTAAAATGAAAATAATTTTCATTTTATTCTTCAGTTACAAGAACTAAATTCGAACTTCTCACTTTCACATGATTCCGGAGAAATGCTCGGCCAATTATCTCATAACCATCTAATTAATTGATTAATTAATATAATCATATTATATTCTTAACCTATAGTTTGATATCATATATCTACTATAGTATTTTCTCCTCTACATGATATAAATCATATTTATATCCAATTTCCTCCAAAATAATGTATCTCATACATTTAGTCAATTATATCATATATAATTAATCAGTTCAATTATATCATATATATAATCGAACTCCCTCTTGTCAATTTGAACATTTCAAACTAACCCAAAAACTGATTCTCAACTTTATCCAAGCTACCAAGGGGACCTTATGGACTTGTGACTCGAAGCTCCAACGGTACGTGAATAACTAACTAAACTCTTTAGCTATGAGATCCACCATCCGTTAACTGTCAGGTATTCCACTAAAGACCAACAGCTGAACTCTTCTTACCACGGATATATTTCTGTGTCCATCGGATATAACTAATTATGAGCACGATAACCCTTCATAGATGCTCGTATGTACAGCTGGGCTAATTTACCATTTTGCCCCTGTAGTTACATTTCACTCCTTAAGTACTACCGATCCCTCTAATGAACAATACAACATAGTCTAACTATGTGTGAACACCTCTCGGACCAAGAGAAGGTATATGGTGCCACATCGTTCAAGCCCTGGAATCAGCCCTTAAGGGAGCTATCTATCTACTTACCTCTGCTTTGAGGAAGGAGTGAATTCCATCCAGTGTAGCTGAGTTTCCAGCTCCCAAATCAGACGAATCCTCAAAGTGGTAGGCTTGAGTCGACGATTTGGCCACTCGTACTCATGCAAATCAAAGAACCGCCCTCAATGGCAGGAGTTCCCAAATCACTCAGGATTGAGGTCATGTTACTATGGTCATCCTAGTGAAGTGAAGTCTCTATGATAAACGGTGTTATATAACTAGACGTTAACACTTTGTGGTCAGGTCTTATACAAACTCTTTATATAGGATACCCACGCTCGCATGTTCCTAACACGAAAGATCGGGATCAGACCATCTGTGATAAGTTACAACACTTATAACTATTTCACAAAGTGTAGTATATATTGGAATTGGGTTACTAGCCAGTTCTTCACTGCAATCAATAGACCTACATCATCCCCAATGAGTAGTATATCGTCTACATACAACACTAAGAAAACTACTGAAGCGTTGACGATCTTCTTGTAGACACAAGATTCATCAACGTTCTGATCAAAGCCATACGATTTGATTGTATTATCAAACCATATGTTCCAAGATCTAGACACCTGTTTCAGCCCATAAATGGACCAATTCAGTTTGCAAACCTTTTGCCCTTAACTTTAGGCTATAAATCCCTCGAGTTGTACCATGTAAATGGTCTCCTTAAGATTGCCATTCAGAAAGGTCGTCTTGACGTTCATTTGCCATATCTCATAATTATAATAAGCTGCAATGGACAGGAGGATGCAGATCGACTTTAACATGGCAACAAGCGAGAAAGTCTCCTCATAGTCGACTCCCTCTACCTAAGTATAATCCTTTGCTATAAGTCGAGCCTTGAAGGTTTGCACCTTCCCATCAGCACCTCGTTTGCGCTTGTAGAACCATTTACAACCTATAGGTCTTACTCCATCATGCTGTTCTACAAGATCCCATACTAAATTGAAGTACATTGACTCCATCTCAAGATCCATGGCCTTGACCCATTCATCCCGGTCGACATCCTTCATTGTCTTCTGATAAGACAACAGATCCTCAACGTCGCCATCTGCTACCATAGCAAGGATTTTCATGAAAACCCAGATAGAGAACGGATAGGTTCGCAACTCTCCCACTGCGTCGAGGTTCCCTCAACTCTTGAGGTGAAACCGACCTACTAGATGAACTACCATCAACAACTCTTGCTAATGAAGTAGGATCTTCTACCACTCTTGTTGAAGTTTCAATAGTTTCATTGAAAAGCTCATGCAACACGACTTTACTATGTGGACTGTGCTCTCTATTATGATCCTCCTCCAGGAAAGTAGCATTCATGGAAACAAACACCCTATGTTCCGACCGATCATAAAAATAACCCCCTCATGTACCTTTGAGGTAGCCTACAAAGAGGCATAGCCTCAACCGTGATTCCAACATCTTGAGATTTGCCTCAAGAACATGTGCAGAATAACCCCAAATGCCGAAATGACGAAAACTAGCTTTACGCCAGTTCTACAACTCCAGAGGTGTTCTCGCAACACTCTTGGAAGGAACATAGTTAAGGATGTAAACCGCAGTCTCTACTGCGAAACCCCAAAACGAGTTCGATAAGGAAGCATAACTCATCATCCAACGAACCATGTCCAACAAGGTTCTATTTCTCCTTTCCGTTACACCATTCTTCTGAGGTGTACCCGGCACTGAGAGTTGGGAAACAATTCCATCTTCTATTAAATAGCCCTGGAATATCGAGTCTAAAAACTCTTTGCCTCGATCCAATCGAAGTAATTTAATCCGTCTATCCAGTGTGTTTTCAACTTCAGCCTTGAACTCTTTGAACTTTTCAAAGGATTCAGACTTCCGTTGCATAAAATAAACATGGCCAGACTTAGAATAATCATCAGTAAAAGTGATAAAATACTCACAGCCACCTCAGGCTCGTACATTCATAAGACCACAAAGGTCATAATGTACTAACTCAAGAGGCTCTTTGGCTCGATAACCTTTTTCAGTAAAAGGTCTTTTAGACATCTTACCTTCAAGGCGAGATTCATACATCGGTAAAGAATTTTATTATAACTCACTTAAAAGTCCATTCTTTGCCAATCTCTCAATCCTATTGAGATTGATGTGTCCTAATCGAAGGTGCCAAAGTTGGGCATTTTCTTTTGGAGAAATTCATTGACGTTTAGATTGAGTTACGACAGTTTTAAACAACTCTGTGTTATGAAGGGAACTTATGGCTAACGGTCTTAGCACATACAAATTATTTTCCATATACGCTGTACAAATATTAACACCATCTTTATGAATAAACACTTTATCCACATTATAAGAAATAGTGTATTTACATTGTAACAAGCACTTGACGAAAATAAGGTTCTGCTTAAGTTCAAGAACAATATATACATCATTTAAAACAAGAAACTTATTCTATAAAGATAACTGGATCCTTCTCATTACCACAGCTGAGACAACGTGCCCGGTACCTACTCGCATCATCATCTCACCAGCCTCTAACTGTCGCCAGGATCTAATCCCCTAAAAAGAAGAACAAACGTGATTAGTGGCGACCAAATTAATTATCCAGCCAAAATCATCATTCTCCACTAAACATGTTTCAAGTACAAGTAAATCATATTTACCTTTATCTGCCTTAGCCTTAGCCTTCACGACCTTCCTTTCCTTCAGCCAGCGAGGACAGTTCCTCTTCCAGTGTCCGTCCTGATTGCAGCGGAAATATTTTCCCTTTTCAACCGGCGACGGACACCTTCTCGGTGCGATAGGTGGCGGGTTAGCAGACACCTTCCCATTCCCCTTACCACTCTTCTTCTTCTTCCCTTTTTTCAGAGTTAAAAGTAGAAGGTGCAGACTTCGTTTCTGAGGTCGAACCTTTATGGAATGTCCTTGAAGATGAAGCAACATTTACCTCAACCTTCTTCCTCTCTTTACTTTTTAGTAAAGATTGGTAGGTCTGCAACTCGTTGTGGAGATTTATAAGGGTGTATTTCACTTTGTTAAGAATCACATTGCTAACAAAGTGCAGGAAGCTCTGCGGCAAAGAATGCAAGATTATGTTAACCTAACTGCCCTCATCGACAGTAGACCCATTAAATCCACCACATTGAAGTAGACCATCATGTTAAGCACATGTTCACAAACAGAGGTGTCTTCTTCCATTTTGGAGTTAAATATATACTTAAGAGCCTCATGCTTGAGCTGTTCAAATGGTTGTCCAAACATCCCCCGCAGGGACTCCATGATCTAACTCACTGAGACCATGGGCTCATGCTTCTTGGCCAAAACGTCATTAATGTTGGGATTAGTGTCCTAATTCTCCCGGAGTCTCGTTGTTTTGTAAAGATAAACATTGTTTGATGAATAAAATAATTGTTATTTAATTCTAGCATTCACTCATATCCAATAAACAAAGCTCCTTGGTTATCTTATGTGAACTTAAGTATGTATATGTGATATACAAGTGGATCATGCCTTAAGTGATAACCTAAATATGTCTGTAGTATAAGAATTAAGGTGCGATACCTGATCCTGGTAACACTATGGATACGACCCGCTTTGTAGAGGTTTACAAGTGTTGTAAATGAAGGAACTCTTATTCAAGAGTACCTACGAGCGGAAGCAGATCTTTCCAATTTATTGTGACAGAATTACCGCATATATATTCAAAACATGAAAATATGCATTCATAATTCTTAAAGAGATCAATAGATCATACCAGATGAAGATTTCTCCTTCACAACGAGTCTGAAACCCAACCGTCTACCTCGAACAATCACCACTCGGACAGAAGAAAACGGAGAAGACACCACCACTCAGAGCCCTCAGTATTTTTGGTGTGAGAATCCAAAGTGTGAGCTTTGTTCAAATTTGGTAGAGGGAAGGAGGAAGAAAGAACATACACAACGATCAAGTAAGTGGGAGAAGAGGTCTTCTATCGTATAGACAAGATGCTTGATCATTTAGGTGAAGTATGCGATCATGTAGGAAAAGTAAGCGATCGTCTAAACGATCGTGTAGGAAAAGGTCAGCGATCGTATAAACGATCATGTAGGAAACGGGTGAACGATCGTCCGAACGATCGCATAGGAAAAACTAAGTGATCTTCTATACGATCGTTTAATAAATACCGGGAGCTAAATGATCGCTTAGGAAAAAGGTAAACAATCGTTTAGATAATAGCGGGTATGCGATCGCTTAGCAATATTGTATATGTAAGCGATCGTGCAGTCACTATCGTATAGGCACTGATTTTCTAAACGATGACACTATCTTTTCACAATGTCCGCGCACTTGTCTCCTGTATACTGTCAGCTATTTATATTGCACTCATCCGTTATTTAGAACAGAAGAGGTGTCTTCCCATTTCCTTTATAACCATCCAATGAATGTGATCTTATCATATTCATAACATATAATTAATATCATATATTAATTATAATATTTTTCTTTACTAGATATAAATCATATTTATATCCAATTTCTTCCAAATTAATGTATCTCATATATAAAGTTAATTATATCATATTTAATTAACTCGTTCAATTATTTCATTTATAATCAAACTCTTTCTTATCAATTTGAACATTTCAAATTGACCCAAAAACTAACTCTCAACTTGTATCCAAGCTACCAAGGGGAACTTATGGACCTACGGCTCGAAGCTCCAACGGTACGTGAATAACTGACTAAACTCTTTAGTCATGATATCCACCATCCGTTAACTGTCAGGCATTCCACTAAAGACTGATAGTTGAACTCTTCTTGCCATAGATATATTTCTATGTCCATTGGATATAACCAATCATCAATATGATGACCCTTCACAGATGCTCGTAATTATAGTAGGCTAATTTACCATTTTGTCCCTGTAATTACATTTTCCTCCTTAAGTACCATTGATCTCTCTAATAAACAATACAACATAGTCCTACTATGTGTGATCACCTTTCAGGCCATGAGAATGTGTGTGGCGCCACATCGTTCAAGCCTTGGAATCAGCCCTTAAGGGAGCTATCTATCTATTTACCCCTGCCTTGGGGAAGAAGTGAATTTCATCTTGTGTAGCTAAGTTCCCAGCTCCCAAATCAGACGAATCTCCAAACTGGTAGGTTTGAGTCGGCGTTCTAGCCACTCGCACCCATGCAAATCAAAGGACTGCCTTCAATGGTAGGAGTTCTCAACTCACTCAGGATTGAGGTCATGTTACCTATGGTCATCCTAGTGAAGTGAAGTCTCGGTCATGAACGGTGTTATATGACAAGACATTAATACTTCAAGGTCAAGTCTTATACAAACTCTTTGTATAGAACGCCCCCGCTCGCATGTCCACTACACGAATGATCAGGATCAGACCATCTGTGACAAGTCACAACATTTGTAACAATTCCACAAAGTGGGCCGCGTCCATAGTGTTACCAGGATAAGGTTTCCCTCGTATATCCATATACTACAGACTATTTTAGTTGTCACTTAAGACATGATCCACTTGTATATCACTACATACATGCTTAAGTTACACAAAGACAACCAGGGATATTAAGTTTATTGGTTTGTGGTAAAATGAAAAACATCTAAATGTGCTCAGTCAAGTAGTGAAGTAAATATCATTTATATTATACATCAAAAGTGTTCGTACAAATTTGTTTACAAACTGTAGGACACGAGACTTTAGGACATAAACCTCAATAGTAAACTACTACAGATGGTAGATCCTAATCATTCATGTGGAGACGTGCGAGCAGGGGTGTCCTATACAAAGAGTTTGTATAAGACCTGGACCACGAAATGACTAGACTTTGTATATAACACCATTGATACTAGAGACTTACATCTCACCTAAACGACCGTAGATGACACGACCTCAATCCTGGGTGTTTTGGGAACTCCTGCCTTTGAGGGCAGTCCTTTGATTAGTATGGGTGAGAGTGGAAAAATTTTCAACTCAACATGCCTACCTTTTTAGGGACTTGTCTGATCTGGGAACTGGGAATTCAATCCACCAGATGGAATTCACTCCTTTCCCGAAGTAGGGATAAGTACAGAGATTACTCCCTTAAGGGCTGATTCCAGGGTTTGAACATAGTGGCCACAACTTCTCTTTGGAAAAGAGGACTCAATCATAGTAGAACTATGACTTATGTTCATTAGAGGGATTAGTGGTACTTAAGAAGTTAAATGTAACTACATGGGTATAACAATTATTGGCCCATCTGTACTTACGAGCGATTTGTGAAGGGTTGTCGCACTGCTGATTGGTTAAGATGGACACATAATATATTTGTGGTAAGGAGAGTTCAATTGTCAGTCTTTAGTGGAGTGCCTGACAGTTAACGTATGGTGGATCCTGTGACTAAAGAGTTAAGTCAGTTATTCACATACCATTGGAGCTTCGAGCTATAGGTTCATAAGGTCCCCTTGATAGCTCAATGGATTCAGATGAGGATCAGTTCTTGGTGTTGATTTGAAATGTTCAAATTGACAAGAGATAATTTGATTATATATGAGATGATCGGTATGATGTATGAGATACATCTAGTAGAGGATTAATGTAAATGAGATTTACATTAAGTACCATGGAAAAGAAAAAGAACTATGGTTTATATGTTTCATGAGATAAAATATTAAAACTATAGGTTAAAAATATAGTATGATAAGTTAGTTATCATTTATATTTATAATAATATTAATTATTGGATAATTAATTATTTTTCTCTAATAACCAATTGAGTGGGAGGTTATTGGTTATTCATGGTAATCGTGAGATAAAAGGAAAATAGTTTTCCTAATTTTAGTAAGTTTTTGACAAAATTGTTTTTGAGTTTTCTCTCTCGGAAAAAGAAACTCACAGAAGTTATCAAGTAAATATAGATTTACTAAGCGATAGCTTATTTTAGTAAACGATCGTGTAGTGTTTATAGACGACAGACACGCTACTAAACGATGAGCTAAATGATCGCTTAGTTTTTTCTAGATGATCGCTTAGCTTTTGCTAAACGATTGGGCATCGACCTATAAGATAGGTTTCAACCATCTCCCACTTGCCCAATCATGTACACGATTGTTCTATCCTCCTTCTTCCGCCACATACCAAGTCCACACAGAGCCCACCCTCTGGATTCTTACACCAAGAATACCAAGGTAGCCTTCTTGGTGGTATCATACTCAACTCGACATCGTCGAGGTTCTATGGAGGTCATTCGTGTTATTGGGGTGTTTGTGACCGAGGCGATCGCAGAGGACAAGTGTGCGGTGTTTGTGCTGTTTTACGGTCATGTTGTTTGAGCATTCAAGGTTGCTGTGTTCGAGCGTTCGTGAGCAAGGAGCGTGGAGACAAGTCTACAAATATTCATAGCTTTTTCCTTGATCATTTGTAGTTATCCTGCTGTAATTTCTGTAACAATTGCATAATTGTTTGTTTTATTTACGATTGTAATTTGTAATGTTCATACATGATTGTAATTTGGAATGATCTATTCCGCTGCTCACGAAAATCTCGTGATCGATTTCCTTCAATTAAGACATACCAAGATATAGGCTCGAGCCTTCTCATTTTCCCGTGTCCATCAAGCGGCATTCGGAGCGGAATAAGAGGACAGGCCTCCATAAGAGAAAACATGAGATCCAAAAATGATTTAAATAGTTGTGATCATGTGCTTTCATGTTGAAAAATTATTGCCAGTTAGTTTCTCGGTGCTTAACAAAGCTATTGTGGTTGTGGCCATTTTCAAAATCTTGTTGCTGAAAAACGAACAAACTTCTAAAAGATTTTGCTAAATCACATTTTAACCAATTAATTTTAACAAAACAGTTTCAAGTAGCCAAAGTGTTAGATTTCTATTTTGCAATGATGCCCCAACGAGGTAGGACAAACATCACCGGTGGGGTGATCAGATGCCCCTTCACTGGGATGAGATCTTCTCAACCATCATGCAGAACCAACTCTTGGAACTGAAACTAACAGCCACCATTTATTTGGTCTAGAACTGTTAACCTTTAAAAATTCCACGTAAGTGTGACCCCTCGCTTTCGGCGCCAGAGTCTCGCCCTAATGAGCCCACCATAGGGAAGAAGAAGATTAGAAAAAGAGACTAAGTAACCTTATCCTCTTACAAGAGATCAAATAAAGAAACGTGCAAAACTGCCATCCTATAGGGGGACACTCCCAGGGTGCCTTGAGGCGATACGCAGAAACTTTATTCAATCCAACGAGGGAGGCTGTGGGATATGCTGTCGCACTTCCCGCTCCCACTTACTATGAACACTCTCTTCATCCACCTTGATATTGACCTACCCAAACACCATCCTTTAGGGGGACACTCCCAAGGTTCCACAAGGTCGAGGGTAGATCTCACGGTGTGGACTATATAGAAGAAAAGTGAAAGGTTTAAATGAAGCATCATATGCCCCAAGTACCTCCCATTGAATGTTCTAACTAGGGGTTCATTAACCTAGACGATCCGACTACTGATTTTAGTCTAAGCCATCCTTTTAAGTCCGCTCATAAACAACTTTTGTCTATGAAATATGAACAAGTTTAAGTAGTCACATTTAAACACTTTAATGGACTGTCCTTAACTTGTATGCATGCATCAAATCTATCTAATTCATCTTTCCAGGTATGTTCTCAGGTAAGGGTGTTACATTTCCATCAACTTAAATACCCCAACCTAGCTAGAACCTGCCTTAGACAAAAGGTCCCTTATAGATAGATTTGCTACACTTTAACCTTTTATTGGTCAATTTAATCATATTAAACTGATTAAAAGATTAAAGCCTAAGGGTTGCAAATCATATTAGAACCGTGATCTTAGGTCTATGTCATCCAAGTTTTAAACACTTTAAAACCATGAATTAAATCTAAGTTAGCATGCATGTCTTTCTTACTACTTTTAGTTCTAATTTCTCTTTAACCTTTAAAAAGAAACAACTAAAACACATTGTGCATAACTAGGTGTTTATAACGCTTATAAAGAAACCTATGTGTCATGCTTCATGCAATGTCCGGTCATTATTATACATAACTTTTATATACACGTAATAACTAAGCAAACATGTTTTCCATACACCCTTATACTATAAAAATTATAATATAAAGATGATGCATGTCATTGCTTTTTATACATGCATAAATATAACTTTTATATTATATGATGCATGAGCATGCTCTTACGTAGCTAAATCATGCTTCTCTAATTATAAAATTTATAATAAAGAGCTTATGCATGACCAATGCCTAACCTAAGGTGGGATTTACTATATGTGCATACCATATGACATATAAATAACCATACATCTCATGTAATAAACCAAAGATTGATGGACTAGGATGAACCTTTACAAAACCAAAATGAAATAATTCTATCTATTACATTTTTCATCGAACAAACTGGTTCACAGGCGAACTGGGTCTTGAATCGCCGGGTGAAGCTCCATCGTTTAGTAAATGTCGCAGGTAAACGATCACTTAGGGCACATTAGACAATAGCGCGAAATGCTAAACGATCACTTAGACGACAACGAGGCTATGAAGCCTAATCGTCTAAGCGATCGCTTAGCGCACGAAGAGGTAAAAAATTTACCGTGCGTTACTTCGAATCATTTAGTCAGGTACTAAGCGATGAAACTTGTTGAGCTAAACGATCGTCTAGTGCATGCGTGCATTAAACGAAACCCGAGCATCCGATACTCAACAATTGCCTACCCCATCATCTACACAAATCGATCAACTCTTGATCATCTTCTTCCTCAAAAAATAGCAACCCTTGCTCTGAACTTCATCACGAACGACTCAAGACTCAAACTAACTTTGAATTATAAACTCGAAAATAATTAATTATGCCCAAAAGCATAGGGGCCTTTACAATTAACCAAAAATGTAAAAGAATTAATCAAACTGAGGTTTCATCCCAGAAAACTCCATTAGTTCGCACATCTGACACAATTTAACAATTAAAGAGTACATATGTTGCACCCACTGGCAATTCTTTACATCAATGAAATTGAAATATCAGAAACCTGGCTCTGATACCAATTGAAGGAACTCTTGAATAAGAGAATCCATGACAGGAAGCGGATCTTTCCGATTTCATTGTGATAAAATTACCACATACATTCTAACAAACAGATATGCATTGTAACACTAATTACTGGCATGCTTTAATAATTAAAATACAAAAGACCGAGTAAACATACCAATTCAAAATAATCTTCAATCAAACTCAGTCCAGCGGAAGCGAACTCCTCTACGCTCTTTATCGCCCAGCAAACTGTCGCCTAGTAGCACCACGGTTGTCTACATAATCGGCAGCGCACGAACTAACAGCAACCAGAGATGACATCACCACTCGAAGCCCTTGGTATTCTCAGAATGAGAATCCAAAGGGTGGACTTTGATGGAATTGATAGAGGGAAGGAGGAAAAGACGATTGTGTAGTACGAAAGCAAGTGGGAAATAGTAGAAGACTATCGTATAGTTGGGTGCTTGTCGTTTAGAAAAAGGTACACGATCGTGTAGGTTTAGCTAAGCGATCGTTTAGTTCCGCTCGACGTGCTAAGCGATCGTGTAGTAAACGTAAGTGATCGTTTAGAAATCGCATGCGATCCTTTAGTACGCGGGTGTGTGATCATTTAGGAAGATGGGCATTATCATATAGGCTCTCAACGGTATGCAATCGTATAGGTTCACCCTTGAGCGATTTTTCTACACCTTTTTTCATGTCTCATAAAATGAAAACAATTTTCATTTTATTCTTCAGTTACAAGAACTGAATTCGAACTTCCCACTTTTGCACGATTCCGGAGAAATGCTCGGCCAATTATCTCATAATCGCCTAATTAATTAATTAATTAATATAATCATATTATATTCTTAACCTATAGTTTGATATCATATATCTACTATAGTATTTTCTCCTCCACATGATATAAATCATATTTATATCTAATTTCCTACAAAATAATGTATCTAATACATTTAGTCAATTATATCATATATAATTAACCACTTCAATTATATCATATATAATCGAACTCCCTCTTGTCAATTTGAACATTTCAAACTGACCCAAAAACTAATTCTCAACTTTATTCAAGCTACCAAGAGGACCTTATGGACCTATGGCTCAAAGCTCCAACAGTACGTGAATAGCTGACTAAACTCTTTAGCCATGAGATCTACCATCCGTTAACTGTCAGGCATTCCACTAAAGACCAACAACTGAACTCTTCTTACCACAGATATATTTATGTCTCCATCGGATATAACCAACCATGAGTACGATAACCCTTCACAGATGCTCGTAAGTACAGCTGGGCCAATTTACCATTTTTCTCCTATAGTTACATCTCACTCCTTAAATACCACTGATCCCTCTAATGAACAATACAACATAGTCCAACTATGTGTGAACACCACTTGGGCCCAGAGAAGGTGTGTGGCACCACATCGTTCTGACCCTGGAATCAGCCCTTAAGGGAGCTATCTATCTGCTTACCTCTACTTCGAGGAAGGAGTGAATTCCATCATGTGTAACTGAGTTCCTATCTCCCAAATCAGATGAATCCTCAAAGTAGTAGGTTTGAGTCGACGACCTGGCCACTCGCACCCATGTAAATGAAAGAACTGCCCTCAATGGCAGGAGTTCCCAACACACTTAGAATTGAGGTCATGTTACCTATAGTCATCCTAATGAAGTGAAGTCTTTGTGATGAACGATGTTATATAACAAGACGTTAACACTTCATCATCAAGTCTTATATAAACTCTTTGTATAGGACATCCCCGCTAACATGTCCTCTATACGAATGATCAGGATCAGACCATCTGTGACAAGTTACTGTTGGGGTTGATGCTCTAAAGTCTCGTGTTCTGTAGTTTGTAAACAGTTTGTACGAACGCTTGTGATGTATAATATATAATATTTTACTTCACATCTTGATTTTGCTCAGTTATTTGTTTTATTTGCTTTACCACAAACCAATAAACATAAAATCCCTGGTTATCTGTGTGTAACTTAAACATGTATGTGGTGACATACAAGTGGATCATGTCTTAAGTGATAACCAAAATAGTCTGTAGTATATGGATGTAGGAAGGAAACCTTATCTTGGTAACGCTACGGATGCGGCCCGCTTTGTGGAATGGTCACAAGTATTGTGACTTGTCACAGATGGTCTGATCCTGATCATTTATGTAAGGGACACGTGAGCGGGGGCGTCCTATACAAAGAGTTTGTATCAAACCTGACCACGAAGTGTTAACGTCTAGTTATATAACACCGTTCATGACAGAGACTTCACTTCACTAGGATGACCATAGGTCACATGACCTCAATCCTGAGTGAGTTGGGAACTCCTACCGTTGAGGGCGATCCTTTGATTTTAATGGGTGCGAGTGGCCAGGTCGCCGACTCAAACCTACCATTTTGGAGATTCATCTAATTTGGGAGCTGGGAACTCAGCTACACAAGATGGAATTCACTCCTTCCCTGAAGTAGGGGCAAGTAGATAGATAGCTTCTTTAAGGGCTGATTCCAGGGCTTGAATGATGTGGTACAATACATCTTCTCTTAGCACAAGAGGTGTTAACACATAGTTGGACTATGTTGTATTGTTCATTAGAGGAATCAGTGGTACTTAAGGAGTGAGATGTAACTACAGGAGCAAAACGGTAAATTGGCTCAGCTGTACTTACGAGCATCTATGAATGGCCATCATACTCATGATTAGTTATATCTGATGGACACAGAAACATATCTGTGGTAAGAAAAGTTCAGTTTTTGGTCTTTAATGGAATGTCTGGCAGTTAACGGATGGTGGATCTCGTGGCTAAAGAGTTTAGTCAACTATTCACGTACCCTTGGCTTTGAACCATAGGTTCTTAAGGTTCCCTAGGTAGCTTGGATAAAGTTGAGAATCAGTTTTTGGGTCAATTTGAAATGTTCAAATTGACAAGAGGGAGTTCGATTATATATGATATAATTGAACTGGTTAATAATATATGATATAATTGACTAAATGTATAAGATACATTATTTTGGAGGAAATTAGATATAAATATGATTTATATCAAATAGAAAAGAAACTACTATAGTAGATATATGATATCAAACTATAGGTTAAGAATATAATATGATTATATTTGTTTATTAATTAATTGGTTGGTTATGTGATAATTAGCCGGATATTTCTCCTAGATCGTGCGTTAGTGGGAAAATCATATTCGGTTATTCTAACTGAAAAATAAAATGAAATTTGGTTTCATTTTACAAAAGTTCGAAAAAAATCGCTCAAGATGTGAAAACACAATGATCACTTAGTTGAGAGCCTATGTGATAGTGCCTTATCGCCTAAAGATTGCACACCTCGCATACTAAACGATCGCACTCGTTCTCTAAACGATCACTCGGTTTTTCTAAATGATCGCTTACTCTTTACTAAACGATCGCTTAGTAAGACCTACACGATCGTGTACCTTTCTCTAAGCGACAAGCACCCGCTATACGATAGCTCTCACCCACTTGCTTGTCGTTCTACACGATCATCCCTTTCCTCCTTCCTCTACCAATTCCATCAAAGACCACTCTTTGGATTCTCACTCTAAGAATATCAAGGACTCCAAGTGGTGGTGTCATCCTCAGTCCTGCCTATTCCTGGCTGCCAGTCGTGTAGACGATCGTGCTACCGGTAGCCAACTGTTTACTGGGCGATAAAGTCCGTAGAGGGTTTGCTTTCGCTTGATTGAGTTTATGTGAAGACAGTCTTCAACTGGTACATTTACTCAATATTTTGTATTTTAATTGTTAAAGGATACCTATAATTAGTGTTAAATTTCATACCTATCTGTTAGAATGTGTGTGTGATAATTCAGTCACAATAAAATAGAAAAGATCCGAACATGCTCATGGATGCTCTTGTTCAAGGGTTCCTTCAGTTACAACACTTGTAACTATTCCACAAAGCGAGCCGCATATGTAGCGTTACCAGAAAAAGGTTTCCCTCCACTATCCATATACTACAGATCATTTTGGTTATCCCTTAAGACATGATCCATTTGTATGTCACCACATACATGCTTAAGGTACATAAAGATAACCAAGGATTTTAGGTTTATTGGTTTGTGGTAAAGCAAATAAAAAATTCAACTGAGTAAAATCAAGAAGTGAAGTAAAATATCATATATTATACATCACAAGCGTTTGTACAAACTATTTACAAGCTACAGAACACGAGACTTTAGGGCATCAACCTCAACAGGGTATTTAAAAATGAGCAAGGAAAATCTATGTATGGCAGACAGTGCAACTACACATACAATACTTACAAATAAAAAATACTTTTTCCAAATTGACAATGTTGAAAGCAAAAGTAAATACAATATCAGGTTCTACAAACTTGATCGAAAGTTTTGAAAAAGAAAATATTATTTTGCCTAGAGGAACAGATTTTACAGTTATGCATTTTTCTTTAGTCAATCAAAGAGAAATCTTCTAAGTTTAAAGATATCGTTGCAATGGTTATCATATTAGGACTGATAATAAGAATAATGTGGAATATCTATATATCATATCCACTGTCTCAAATGAAAAACGTATATTGGAAGAGTTGTTTGCTTTATCTTATGGATTATATTATACTCATACACGAGTAATTGAAACATATGCAACAATGAACCTAAAGTTCATGAATCCAGACATATTTACAATTTGACATAACTTATTGGGTCATCCAGGAATGAGGAGAATTATTAAGTATTCAAATGGACATCCATTGAAGAGATATAAGATTATTCAATCTAATGAATTTTCATGTGATGCTTGCTCTCAAGGAAAATTGATAATTAGATCATCATCAGCTAAAGTGGGGGCTGAATCACCTATATTTTTAGAACGAATTCAAGGTGATGTATGTGGACCTAATACCCACCAAGTGGACCAATTAGATATTTTATGGTATTAATAGATTCATCTAGTAGATGGTCACACGTGTGCTTATTATCAAGTCAGATTATTTGCACAAATAATTAAGTTAAGAGCACAATTTCCTAATTATATAATTAAGACCATTCATCTTGATAATGTCGGTGAATTTACATCCCAAGCTTTTGATAATTATTGTATGTCAATTGGGATAAGTGTTGAACATCTTGTAGTTCATGTTCATACACAAAATGGTTTAGCATAATCATTTATAAAACATTTACAATTATTTGCAAGACCATTATTTATGAGAGCTAAGCTTCCTTCATTTGTATGGGGATATGCTATTTTGCATGCATCGTCACTTGTATGCATTACGCCAGTAGCTTATCATAAGTACTCGCCATTACAATTAGCTTATGGTCATGAGCCAAATATTTACCATCTGAGAATTTTTAGATATGCAGTATATGTTCCAATTACTCCACTAGAACACACTAAGATGGATTCTCAAATGAGGTTAGAAATATATATTGGGTATGATTTTCCATCAATAATTAAATATCTTGAACCCTTGACGAGTGATGTATTTACTGCACAATTTGCTGATTGTCATTTTAATGAGACAAAATTTCCAACATTAGGAGGAGGAATTAAGAAATTAGAAAAATAAATTACATGGAATGCATTGTTATTGCCTCATTTAGATCCCCGTACAGATCAATGTGAACCTGAAGTTCATAAAATAATTTATTTGCAAAATATAGCAAATCAATTACCATATGCATTTATAGATACAAAGAAAGTAACTAAGTCACATATATCAACTACAAATGTTCCATAAAAAATTGATATCCCAACACAACAAGTTATCACTAATGAGTCTGACACACGCCAGAAGCGTGGTAGACCAGTGGGTTCCAAAGATAAAAATCCTCGAAAATGATAAATAAGTAATAGTAAAAAATACTTGGTTGAGGATGTAAATACCCATGAAAAAATCCTTGACATGACTAGTGAGGAAAGTGAAAAACCTAAAGATAATAATGAGATTTCAATAAACTATGTCATGACATGAAAAAGATAGAATCGAACTAATGTAATTATTGACAACATTTTTGCGTATAATATTGCTCTTGATATTATATCTAAAAATGGGGATCCTAAACCAAAATCTGTTGAAGAATGTCGACATAGAAAAGATTGGCTTCAATGGCAAGAAGCAACCAAGACAGAATTAAATTCATTTTCAAAACGTCAGGTTCTTGGACTAGTAGTCCGAACACCAAAATGTGTTAAACCTGTGGGATATAAATGGTTATTTATGAGGAAAAGAAATGAAAATAATGAGGTCAAAAAATATAAAACTAGACTAGTTACACAAGGTTTTTCACAAAGATCTGGTATTGATTATAAGAGACATATTCTCCGGTGGTAGATGCAATTACACTAAGATATTTAATTGGTTTGACTGTATAAAAGTCTGGATATGCATCTTATGGATGTAATCACAACATATTTATATGGATCTCTTGATAGTGATATTTATATGAGAACCCCAGAAGGATTTAAGATACCTGAGACATTTACATCGAATTCCCATAAATGGTATTCAATAAAATTATAGAGATCACTATATGGATTGAAACAATCAGGACGGATGTGGCACAATCGCCTGAGAGTGAATATTTATTGAAAGAAGGATATCAAAATAATTAATATGTCCGTGTGTTTTTATGAAGAAATCACAATTAAGATTTGCTATTATAACTGTATATGCTGGTGACTTGAATATGATTGGAACTCCTAAAGAGCTTTCAAAGGCAATAGAATATCTTAAGAAAGAATTTGAGATGAAACATCTTGAAAAAACAAAATTTTACTTTGGTTTGCAAATTGAGCATTTAACAAATGGAATATTTATTCATCAGTCAACTTATACATGAAAAATTTTGAAAATATTTTATATGGACAAAGCATCCATTAAATAGTCTAATGGAAGTTTGTTCATTGGATATAAAAGAAAGATATATTTCGACCTCGAGAAGATAATGAAGAACTTTTTAGTCCTAAAGTACCATATCTTAGTACAATTGGTGTACTTATGTATTTTACTAATAATACAAGACCAGATAATGCATTTTCAGTAAGTTTATTAGCTAGATAGAGTTCTTCTCCTACAAAAAGACATTGGAACGAAATTAAGTATATACTCCGTTATCTCCGAGGAACAATCGATATGGGTTTGTTTTAATCAACTAAAACAAAATCGTGAAACAGACTATAACGGTCACTACAATGCGTCGGGAGTTTCTTCTAACTCCTGACACCGTTTAAAAGTGCGTCGAGAGATCCTCTCCCGACGGGTTTCTCCCCACCAAACTCCCGACGACCGTTTATGCATCGGGAGATCCTCTCTCGACGAATTTTCCACACTTTCCTGACGAAATGTGACATCGGGAGAAGTCAAATTTTCTGTAGTGTCAGCATATTCTTGAAACGTGTAGCTTGTCTTCTAATAAAAATCTTCCAGCAATATTATACGAAGACAACACAGCTTGTATAGCCCAAATCAAAGGAAGATATATTAAAGGAGATAGAACAAAGCATATTTCACCTAAGCTTTTCTACACTCGTGATCTTGAAGAAAATTGTGACATCACTGTACAAAAAATTTGTTCGAAGAATAACTTGGCAAACTTATTTACAAAGGCATTATCAACTGCAACTTTTGAAAAATTGGTGCACAATACTGGAATGCGGCGACTCAGAGATCTTAAATGATATTTTCGTGAGGAAGAAATATATTGTATTCTTTTAGGAGTATGTACGGTATGAAATATATACTTTTTTTTCCTTCACTAGGGTTTTTTTCCATCTGGTTTTTCCTAGTAAGGTTTTAACGAGGCAAGTTTCATATATATATATGGGCATCTAAGGGGGAATATTATAAATATCATAAAAATAGACACCCATTGCTTAATGTCCTAAAGTCATGTGTCATTTTTCATATTGTCCATATGCCTTATAATAATTCATACTTGGTGTCCATGTAAGTCCACATCCTACTTGTCACCTTGCCTATAAATAATGGTATTTGGGGGGTCTCAATAGAATGCACATTGGTGAGAAATCCACTTCAAAACTCCATTAATTTTCATATCCAATTTTATAATTTTATTTATTTTATGATTTTAGTTATTTTATTTTAGATTGTATTTTATTTATTTATTATTATTATATAAATATATTATATCAGTCATATATCTACGATAAGTTTCATTCCGGTCAACATGAGGAGTGAATCAACATTACAACCGTATCACCTTGAAAAAAATAATAATAATCAATAAAATATTATTAATGTGGACCTATTATTACTAAAAAGACATTTAAATTGATTTCAAATGAGTGAAATATATAAATTTTTTAATTTAAATGCTTTTCACGAAACTTTTTATATTCGTATTTTTTAGAAACATCAATATTGTTTTCTTAATACTATCATCCATATTCCATAAATTTTAAATTTCAACCTTTTCATAATTTATATCAACATCTAAATTTTTTTTTCTCAAATCGAGTTTAACAAAGATAGTGAAGAAGAATCAAACATACGTTACAATGTGTTGACAAAATAAATATATCTTAACAGACATAAATGTTGTATTATCAACTTCAAAGTCAAATATATGTAGGATTAAAACCAGGTGTCGACAATAAAGTCGGCCAAAATATCTAACACTTGGCCTTGGAATATAAGGGTAAGGGCCTTTAAGGCAATCAAAATTTGCAAACAACCCCACAATGAGTCAGAGAGAGAGAGAGGAATAATTGTTTGAAAAAGAGAGTAGAAATAGAATAATGGTTGGAATAGAGAGAAGAAAAGGTGGAGTTAGTTTTGTCAAGATGCAGAAAAAGTTGTTTGGTTTGAGGAATGAAAAAAAAATTAAAAAAAAAAAAAAAAAAAGGCAAAATGGCATTTTCCTCTTTCCAACCCAAACAAATTCACACTCCATTCCCACCCAACTCAACTTTACATGACAATACCCTTTTTTTTCTCTCTATCTCTCTCTCTTATATAAAACATATTATTCTTCTACTTTTCCAACACCAAATCCATCCAATCTCCCTAATTAATGGATCTAAGCTCTATCTTTATGTATATTTTCCTATTAGGGTTCATTTATGACCATGAAAATAAAGGCCCACCACATATGTCTATTTTGGTCTTTTTGCTTAGGAGACTATGCAAGGACCTACCTAATTTTATGGTAGAATTTTTTTTTTGGGTAACCATCTAACTTTGACTTTATTTGTTAGATAAATTCATAAAACTCAATTCATGATTATTCTAGAGTAATTATACCGAAGATATAGAATCTAAGTATGGATGAAAACTCAAATATATAAACAGTTAAAATTACTTGGAATTTAGATCATAACATGTAAAAAAAATGTGGTTTGTGGTCTTCTTCAATTATGCATCTCAAATCGAAATGGATAGACCCTCACTATTAGATAGCGAATAAGAGGTTACCCCAAACATCTTACTACATTTTCCAACTGAAATGGAATATTACTACCGAAATTGAATTGTACATCCAAAATAGCAAAAGAGACATAATATGTGGAGACCATAATCTTGTATTTGTAAGTTGATCCTATGATTTCCATAATTGCCTAGGATCGGTGGGCTGGTTTTTACTCAATAAACCACCCTTCTATATGAAAAATTATGAGCATATAGTCAAAATCACAAAATATATCCATTAAATATCTCCCAAATATAGTTATTATTTAATTTGGAAAGATTTAGGGAATTAGGCTACTATATAACTAATATGTCACAAATGTTTTAAAATTTAGTAGTATTTCATACCTAGATTTTAGCAACATTTTAGGACATTTTTATCTTTTTGATATTATCTCTCATCTTTTAATTTCGTAATATTTTAAAATTAAAAAACATATCATTTTCATATTTACTATTAATTATAAAATTATTTTTTAAATATCATTGATTATATTATCTCTCGTCAATAAATTTTTAAAAGATTTAATTCTTTTCTTATTAACATCATTTTTTACATTTTGACTTTCTTTTTGTTATTTATTAATTTCAGTTGATATTCATTTAATGCGAGATATTTCATTCATTTTCTTCTATATTCTTAACTGAAAATCAATCACCTCATCATTGAGATATAAGTATATGTCGAATATATTGATAATACATTGGAAAACATATATATACTTCAAATATACTATGGTTTATTTGTTAGTGTGTTTACAAATGTACAGGAAAAAATAAATATTTATAGCATATATTTGGTATATAAAACAATATATTGTACAAATTGTCTTGTTCATGCACTTATCAAATATACCCTGATGTATTTCTAGAAAATTTAAATATATGTATTGTATAAATCAAATGTACCTGTTTTTTGTTTAAAACTTCGTACTTTCATTTATGAAAACAACAATTTTCAGATTTTTAGATAAACTTTCCTTACTTTTGTAAGTTTGAAAAGAATATTGTTTTAGAAAAAGTTCTATCACCACAAGAAATTTTGTTTACATGCTTCTTTTGGTATTAATATTATTATATATATTTAAAAAATCTCAATAGTAAAGAGAATTGAAAAAATAAATTGAGTTAGATTTTGTGTAAAATAATAGTCGATTAAGCTATTCATGTAAAATTAAGAAAGTTTAATTAATAGTGTAATTAGACCTATTTATTTAGGTCACACAGGTAGAAAGTCTTTTAATTTATTACCCACACATGAATTAATTATTAAATTAATTCCAACACATCCTTCTTGTTTACTTTAGATATATGACTTTTTTAATAAATGTGTAGCATTTTAATTAGTTAAATTATGTTTAGATCGATAAGTTAATGTCATTTATAATTGACTTCTAGACTTGTAATTTGAACAATTGTCTTTCTAAGGTTACAATTTGGTTGCAATAATTTAAGTTTAATGTTTATAATTTTTCTATTAATTGGATTTTAATTGAAGTACTTTTATTTTGAAAAAAAAAAAATGGAGTTAATCGAATTACCATAGTTTTTTTCTTTTTAAAAAAAAAAAAACTGAAATTCATTAAGAAGTCCCCAAAGAAGATGGCAGGGCTGCAATAATTGGTCAGCTTTGTCTTCCACTCAAATTTTACAAAAATTAGTAACATTTATTTAAGGATCATAATCATCCAGATATAGATGATATTGTATCGAAGTGAGTTACCAATCTCTATATCTCGTCTCTCTTACTATTTTTACTTTGTGTGGAAAAATAGTTTTAGATTCACTTGTTTTTTTATATATAAATTATTTATTTATTGTATTCCAAAGTAGTTTGTTTGTGTGAAAATAGAATAGTTCATCTGACATTTAATTCTCGTTTGGTAACCATTTAGTTTTCGATTTTTTATTTTTGAAAATTAAGTCTATCGATACGAATTCCACCTCTAAATTTCTTCATTTGTTTTCTACGTTTTACTAGTAGTTTAAAAAATCAAGCAAAATTTTCAAAACTAAAAACGTAGATTTAAAAACTTGTTTTTTTTTTTGAAATCTAGCTAGAATTCAATCATTGTAATTAAGAAAGATGAAAAAATTGTAAAAAATGTGGAGAAAATAGACTTCATTTTCAAAAAACCAAAAACAAAAAATGAAATGGTTATCAAACGAGTCCTCAAAATTTAGGGGTCATCTGTTTTCTGTAGTGTAGATAACCGAAATCTTTAGATGCTCGAAATTATGATGTTCATAATTATAGATGTCCGTCATCCTTGGATAACCATGCTTGTTTTGTAGGAATATTTTTAAAGATATCTAAGAATACTTGAATAATTGTGTTTGTTTTGTAGGATTCCTACTCAGAAATGTCTTAAATTTAGTTAATGTTCCAAAAATGTCCTTACGATTCACGCATTTATAATTAATTTAATATAATTTGAACTTATATATTTTTTTCATTAATTTGAATTTCTTTTTAGATTGATATAATTTTATTATTTTATTTTTATATTTCTCAACAAAATAATATATACTAATTTAAGATTTGTTTAAAATATATTAATTTGAATTTGAATATCTTTCTAAAAAATAACGACAACTACAATATAAACAAAAAGAGTGAAATACATAGTTCACGGTATTTATTTTAATTATAAAATAAAAATAAAAAAGAGTGATATACATATTCACAATATTTATTTATTAAGGGGTTAAAAAGTAAAAAGTGAATGCCCTCAACACGAGAATCCTCCGTAAGGACATACCAAACTCTCGAGATGCCCTCGTAAGGACATATCCTAAGATCCATGGGCATCTTACATTATCGTAAAACAAATGCGGTAATCTACCAATTTCATGGAAATCTTGGATTCTCACGAAACAAATTGACTCCGTAGGGGCCATTTGTTTTTGGGAATGTAGATAACTGGAATCTTTATATGTCCAGCATTATAGATGTCTGACATCCTTAAATAATCGTGTTTGTTTTGTAAGAATATTTTCGAAGATATCTGGCAATACTTGGATGACTATTTTTTTAATGGGATTTCTACCTGACAATGTCTTAAATTTACATAATGTTCAAAAAATGTCTTTACGACTATTTACTAATTTATAACTAATTTAATATAAGTTGAACTTATATAACATATTTTTTTATTAGTTTGAATTTCTTTTAAATTATTGTAGTTTTATTATTGTATTCGTTATTTTTCTCAACAAAATAATATATATTAATTTAAGATTTTTTTTTTATAAAATAAATATTAATTTGATTTTGAATTTGCATATCTTTATAAGAAACAACTACAATATAATCAAAGAGAGTAAAACACATGGTTCGCAGGGTAATTGTTTTAAATGGTAAAATTGTTGAAAATATTTTCAAATATAACAAAATGTCACTGTTTATCGTGATCTATCGGATCACCGATAGATGGTGATAATTTGTTATATTTGTAAATAAGTTGACACATTTTTTTTTATTTGAAAACAACCATAGTTCACAATATTTATTTTAATTATAAAATAAAAATAAAGAAGAGTGATATTTATATATATATATATATGAAAAAGAAAAAAGGGTTAGAAAAATAAAAAGATGATGTCCTCAACATGAGAATCTAGAAAATCCATATTTTAGGAGGGCATCCAAAACTCCCAAGATGCCTTCTATAGGGGCATCCTAGGATGCTCGGAAATCTCAAGATATCCGGACATCTTACGTTACCGTAAAACAAATGTGATAATCCAACTACTCATTCTATGAGAATCTTGGATTCCCACAAAACAAACGACCCCTTAAGATTAAATTCAACTCATGCAGAGGTGAAGATTTTTCCCCCTTTAAAAATAATAAAGTGATATTATAATTAAAATAGTTTTTATGAAAAAAATACATATCTTGTGGAAATACTTAAAAATATTCTTATGCATCTCGGAGATGTAAATATTTGTGGATCTCATCAAATTATCACAGCATAATTGGTCATGTGATAAATTCTTGTTATTTCTTTTTTGAAATATTTTAGTTATTTTTTTTTAGTAATAGCAAGATGCATAAAGATAAGAACATGGATACACGATGCACCCAAATATTATCTAACTTTTATTAATCTTTAAATTAAATAACTTGGGAAACATGTTAACAATCCTAACACATATTATACATATAACCACTAAATAAAATTATCAAAATAAGATCTTCTAAAGTCACCCACCACACCTCCTATAAGCTTACATCATAATCCTTTTTATAAAGCCGGGCAAAAAGCTCTACCACCCAACAATATTTTATTGCATACTATAAATAGTTTTAAATATAAGATATTCAGAAAAATTCTTATTATTAAAATATAATTATTAAAACCAATTCTTGATGCATTTTATAACCTACCCTAAATTTTATGGTGTTGTGTAAAATTTAACCAATAATTAAAATTTACAGAGACAAAAAAACAAAACAAAAAACCTTTTTAATCTCCAAATTTTCAAGAATATTTACCTTTCATCTTTGATTTTTAAAAAAAATATCTTTTTTTTAGTTTTGAAATTTATAGGAATTGATGCATTTGGTTTCTGAGTTTTTAAAATGTACATTTTTTTAATATCTAAGTTTTTTAAATAATTATTCTTCTAATTTAAATTGTCATATAATTATTTAAAATAATGATAAAAAAATTTATTTGAAGGGCATTTTAAACCTATTTTTAACAATTTAGGGACTAAAAAGATACCTTTTGAAAATTCAAGAACCAAATGAATCTATTTTTATAAATTTAAAATTCAGATATCAAACACATATACTCTTCCAACTAAAATAGTAATGTTCTAAAAAGAATATGAAAATTGAAAAAAATCATACTTTCATATATAATTTTAAATCTTCAATAAGAAAATGGTTTCATTGAATTTGACCATAAATGAGTGAGAATGGGGTATGAATTAATCTAATTAATTTTCATTTTGATAATTCATTATATCCTCATTTATGTTAAGCAAAGTAGCCTAAACCACATAGAGGTTTATTTCCATTTATTTTCTTGAAGAACTTTTTCCATTGACCAAAAAAGAAGATTGATTCAAACCACAGAAATGCAATGATATAATAAGGTGCATGTGGATATGAATTAAAAAGAAGTACTATGTAAATTAATTAAAAAGTTAATAATAGATAATTTTGAAAATTAAAATTAATTCCCATAAAGTCAATATGAGACAAAAGGGGATTCAACACTTTTAGTTAAGAATGCTTTTAACCTACTCCTTGTTATTGTTTCCCTTTTGTTTTCTTTTGAAAATAAAAAAACAAATCCTTTTCTCTTTCTCTCTCTCAAATGAATGCCAAACTCTTAGTTTACCTAAAACCCTAAAAAGAAAAAGATTGTCTTGTAAGCAAAAATTTCCATTTCTTTTTCATCTCTTTTAAAAGTGGCTGTGGACCTCAAAAAGGTACTTACTCACTTCTATTATCTTTTTCCCAATAAGTAAAAAAAAAAATTTGTATATACAAATTTATGTTTTGTACTTTACTATATGATCTTTTCTCAAGGTTCATATTCCTTCCACTAAATTAAGGTTCATTGTCTTTTTTTTTTTTTCTTTTTCTTTTTTTTTCGAGGAAATTTAAATTTATACCACTCAACTCAGAACTTTAGAAGTTGTATCAATTCAAATCCCAAACTAGTAATTGTATCAATTTAAACCATAAACTTTTATGAGTGTATCGATTAATGTTTCATTTGGGAAAACCTCGTGTGAAACTTATAATTGTATCAATTAAACTATAAACCAATTTAGACTCTTAGTAAGAATTTTCATTGAGAATTGTCTATGTATTTACTCTAATCGTTCATTTTATAAAACTGATATTCGAAGAAGTGTACACACGTTTGAAAATTAATTCATAGATGATTTTCAAAGGTAATTGTAATGAATGGTCTAAATTGATTGGTTTATGAAAATTTAAGAGACTCAAATTATAAGTTTCACACAATATTGGTCGAACGCGAAAACTGAATGATGGTGTAAATAAATACACTTATAAAAGTTCAGGGTTTAAATTGATATAATTATTAATTTAGTGTTCCAATTTATACAACCTCCATAGTTTAAGGGTGTAAATTGAATTTGCCTTCTATTCCAAAAACTTAAATTCTTAAATTATTTTTCTATTTAGATAACCTCTAAAAATAACTGTCATTTTGTTTTATAATATTGTGAGATAAGGAGATCAAATCTCAAACGTGCTTGATAATACAAGCTCATGACATATAATTATTTTAAAATATCTATAATTAAAATCGTGTAACTTTTTAAAAATATAATTATTTTGATTCTTGTTATTACTTTGTCACTTAATATAACAATTTATCTAGTTTTAATATATGCATTTATCGTCACACTAATCCATATCTATATATTTTTTTTAGTACAATTGAGAGGAGGAGTAGGAAGATTTGAATCACAAATCCAATTATTTCTAGCACACTTGTATCTCGATTGAACTATGCTCGCTTTAGCCACTAACACACATTTAAAATCGTGTATATTTGAAATCATAATATCTAGATGATAGAGATCTCTAAAAGTCGAAATAAACATTTTGATAATTCAAAAATCAAAATAGAATGGATTTGAAAGCTTAAAAGAATGAAGATTTGAAGAATTAAATTAATTCATTTTCATTTGTCTAGCCATTTGTTTATCAAATGAGAGAAATAAATTAATAACATATAATAAAGATAAAGTTTTACTTTTTCTCTTTAGGATAGGAATTTGAGCATTAAATTAAGATAGGAAACATGCATATGACAAACTAGAACATACCCTTTATATTTTCTCTCTCTCTCTCTCTTTTTTATTTTATTTTATTTTTTTTTTAAATTTTTTGGTGGGTCATCTTTTTGCAGATTTGCAGGCTTTTAATGGAACCATGCTTACCTGTTCCCTCTCCCACCACTATGATTCAATTAATAATTCTCACAACTTTATTCTCATTTAATAATTCAACTAACTTAATAATTTCTCTCACCTTTTTTTTTCCTCAACACTTACTTAATTGCACTAAATAATGTCACCACTTTTCCCAATTAAGACCCTATCATTTCATAAATGTTCTTCACTATCTTCCAAATAAATAGAATTCCAACCAAGCATATCATCATTTAACAATTTTTTTTTTAATTCTAAAAAAAAAAAACAGAAAAACACAGTACTTAGTTCAATTATTGTTTCATATGTATAATAGTAATAGTAGGACAAAAAAAAATGATATGGTTCATAAAAGAAATCTAATATGTTACTTCAAGAAAACGATATATGTTGCATGTATTGTATTATTTTGTTTATCTATCTAATAAACATAACATGTTATCGTATAGTTTACATGGTATACAAAGTAAATTAGTAACGACGATATAGGAATTAATATTTTTAAAATTTAAATTTTTTATTACAAAGAAAATGACTCTGGTCTATGCATTGATCTATAATCCTAAGGCAAGGTAGCAAGATATAGCTATAGCACATTTGAAACTGGACCAAACAGTCAAAGCCCAATTAATAGCCCATATTGGACATGGATAATATTGTTGATCACATAGCTTAGGCCCAGCCCAACGAATTGAACCCTAGCCTGGTGGGATTGGGCCACTCACCAATATAGGGCCCAAAACAGAGGGATGGAAGAAGAAAGATTCAGTTCAAGTCATGCCAAATTTATGCAAGGGAAACACAATACATGAAAGGTAATCTAAGAAGTAGGTCCACTTGATTACGTTGGTTATTGTTTATCTATGTTCCATTACTGATATTTGGGGCCCACTTTCAAATCTATAAAAAAAAAAAAAAATGCAAGCTAATGGAGGAGTGGAAAGTGATTAATCCAATTGTGTTTGAAGATTACATAAAACCCAATAGCCAATACCACTACTGTTACAGATATTGTTACTGTTACATTATGAGAATGGTGAATCTATCACATTTTCTGAGAAATTCATAATTTTAAGTAAACGTGATAAAAAAAACAATCTAATAAAGTTTTTGATTATGGCTCATTTAAAATTGATATATCAATAAAATCTCACTACAATTACACCAATTTTGATTATGGATTGGTAACCGTGGCCTCAATTCATTTGTATCCAATAAAATATAGATATTTTATGTGTATTTTAAGCCAAACCCTTCTTCCTCTTTTCTTCAATTATCCTATTATAATTGCTTTAAGTCATGTTTTGTGGGAGTGTAAGTTCAAGTATCTGATTTTCTTTCTTTCCATCCTTATTTAATCTTCTATCTGGTTTCAGGGATTATTGGAGTTCGGCAGATTACTAGGATCGGAGTGATGGAAGAGCTTAAGGATTCTGATCGAGATGCCATCCTTCCATGGGATGTGTGGAATTACAAGAATCTTATAAAGTTGAGCGGTCTGATCCCAGTGAGAAAAGTTTTTATGGATAGGTTCTCCTTGTTTGTGGAGGAGATTATTGGAAGCAGTTGTGAAGGATCCTTTTTTAGTAGGAGGAATATTCTGGTAAGTCGTGTAGTGGGACCTACCTATTGAATGAATCTGGAAGATCAACATTGACGCTTCTTAGAGTAACTTTGAGGATGTAAGTGGGATTAGCTGTGGTTCGTGACTCCTCTGGATCTCTTATTCTATCAGGTTACGGGAGAGTGCGGGTCAAGTGGCCCATAAAGATCCTTGAAGCCTTTGCTGTGATTAGAGGTTTGAAATTCTTTACTGATAGTTTTGATCTCGAGTCTCATCCTCCAGATACTGTGGATTCGCATTGTGAGAATCTTATTAATGTCATTACTCACAAGAAATAGGATTTGTTGGAGATTTCGAGTTTCATCGAGGAAATTGAGGCCCTGGCCTTGTAGGTTAAAGTGGAAGACTTTGCGGTTTTTTTAACCGTGAGAGTCTAATGGTTCTTTATGAAGAAACCCCTTAATTTTATGGTCATTCACATTGTAGATACTTTGTTTCTCTCATGCACGAGTGTTACAAGATCACGAACTCGAACAAGCTCCTACATTGTGGATTTCCTCAAAGGTTCAAAAGACGAACCTCCTAATTTCAATCCTTCTAGAAGCTTTGATTGTGGTAACCCACAAAAACCTAATCCTGGGCTACAACATCTCATATGTATAAGAATGACTTGATAAAAAAAATTGTCACAAAGCCTAATCTGCACTTATATATATATATATATATATTCAAAAACTCTAACCTATACAAGCTAACGACATTTCTCCCATTAATGTTTTCCAACTTTTGTAAAATCTCTAAAACAATTACAAAACTACCCACAATCATAATCTTCTGGATCTTCTTTTTGGAGATTTCTTTCCTCTCTTTGTTATGTTGTTTTATTCTTCGATGATTGATCTATTGCTTGGCTACTATGTTGGTTTTAATGAATTTTAGTTTAAAAAAAAAAAAAAACGTTTCCAAGTACTCGACCATATTGTGCCAAATTCATCTTTTTCAAGGTCTTATAGTTTTAATCCCAATATATTGTGAAGCAACGTCAAACCAAAACATCCAACAAACATTATTAGAAGGGGTGTTTACATAAAAGACTTGGTCTCCCTATTTTCACTAATATCAGTGATTATTTATAATTTAGCTTCACTTACGTTTTATATACATATTATTATTCTCTCTCCCCCCATGCATGTTCTCTCTCCACTCTCCACTCTCCACTCTCCACCATGCATATATTCTCTCTGCTCATACTTCAAGATCATTTCTTCCTCCTCTCTTTTTTCTCCTTCCGACCGAGTGAGTTACGGATGGAAGACGGAGGACATTGGATGGTCCGTCGACAAGACGAGCATGAAATGACACGAATAACGTGAAACAAATTGACGCATGAGCAAACTTGGCACAAACGAATGACTATAGCGGACTCGAAGGAAACGAACGACGATGAGGAACTCAAAGAAAACGAATGGTGATGGTGAAATCAAAACTGAGAAACAGTGACAATGGACTTAGAGCAGATGAACAACGGACCTAATTCAACTTTTAATTTTATTTTTTCATATTTTTTATATATGCTGTGATATATATGTATTTTTTTTTTTAAACTTTCGTAGAAAATTTGATATATATTGTGATATATGTATTTGTTTACTTGATATAAACAAAAGTTTTTTTTTTATTCACTTTACATATTATGACATATACAAATTTTGATTGTAATTTCCAACTACCTAAATGGCATATATGATATATATACTTTGATGTAAATAAAATGTTGAAAATTTATGCACCGTGGCATATTTCATATACTTCATATACTGGTTTATAGTATGATTTATGTCAAACGTTAAATCAATCTCTAATTTATAAATTGTAATGTAGTTCATATATTCATTAGAATATTTCTAAATACCTAATAAAATGTTTTAAGATGTATTTAAAATAATCATGAATCCAAAAAAAACCAATAAGTTGATATAGGAAAATAAACGTAAATAAAAAATAAAATTTCATTAAATGTATTCTCTCCAAATTGAAAAATATTGTGATATATGTATTCATTTACTTGGTATAAATGAGAATTGTATTAATCTATTTGTATGTGCTCCAAGGTATATTGACATACATATCATACCATCAGAGAATAACAATAGAACATATTATAGAATAATACTCAAAACAAACAAAGATATACATAACATAATATTAAAAATCAAAGTACCCGTGAAATGAAAAATAAAATAATACATTTTCTCTCTCCAATTGAAAATAGAAAAAAATATATATATTAAATTCATATTCTCACTCCATAAAAAAATGTAATCTCTCTCTTAAATATTTAAATATAAAAATCAAATATAAATAAATAAAAAATGTATAATTGTCTACAATTAATACTAAAAGTCACCTTTAAAAAAAATCAAATTTTAAGACAAAATATGGAGCATTTTTTAAGGCTTCTAGGTAGAAACCCCTTATTATAAAGGAACAATAGAACCCCATCTACTGAACTATGGTTTTTCTTCTCTCACTCGACATGAAAGCTTGATGTTAAAGTTTTAAAAGGCAGATGGTTATACATTTGATTGCATTGCCAATATATCTTCCAAACCAAAGACCATCTAAATAAGCTGTGCTTCATGCCACTGCCTTCACAATTAAATCACAAATTTTTAATATGAAATGTGAAGAATTCAAATGAGAAGAATCAGCCCAACAAAATATCTTCAACACCAGTTTTTTAAGGCTCTTAATATTCTTCTTTTTTTTCTTCTTTTTCTTATTTTTTACAACAAACAAGCAATAAAACTTGCTTGAACATGTTTTAAAGACTTTCATTCAAACTTCTCTTTTCCCTCTTGAAGATGTCCCTACCCTATGAAGAAGTTGATAACGGTGCTGAAGTAGCCACCCAACTGGAAAATAAGTGAAGAAACTGTAATGTCGGTCATCGCATCTCACATATCTATAAACTATATTGTTACATTTTTAATTTTAGTTTTTCTTTGTTTATAAAAACTAAAGCTTGTTTACTGGAAACTTCTACAGGAAAGAACATGTAAGCTTATGTACAACAATATTGGACTACTGAGCTATATAGATGTAGGTCATTGCATCGCATCTCATTCTATGATCAAGTTAAAATTGAAAAGAAAATAGTGTAATATTATTCTTCTATATCTATCAATCAAATATAAGTAAGGTCTTCTTCTGTGAGAAAAATCTTACAGATATAAATGTTGAATATACAAATAATAAACATCCGTATTACAAGAGAGAAAGGAAATCCAACCGTTCACATACCTAGTTTTTTTTTTTTAATCAAAATTTTGATCATAGAAATACAAAGTGCATTTTTTTAATTATGCTTCAAGCCTACAAATCAAAAGGGTTAAAACTGTATTGCCCCGAAGAGAACAAAAAATTATGTGAGTATGGGCATGTCTTTTAAAAAAAAAAAAAATCATATTTTACCCAAAATTCTCTTCAGGGAACAAGTTAAATTTAGAAGACATTTTTTAGAAATATCTCAACCCTTTCCTTATGTTAGTCATTGTGACATGTCTATCCTAAGTCCTCCAATGTCAAGTATAGAAATTTCTCATTCAAATGGAGAAATACTACAAACTAACCCTCCAAGTCAAATTCCTCAGGGAACAAGTTAAATTTAGAAGACATTTTTTAGAAATATCTCAACCCTTTCCTTATGTTAGTCATTGTGACATGTCTATCCTAAGTCCTCCAATGTCAAGTATAGAAATTTCTCATTCAAATGGAGAAATACTACAAACTAACCCTCCAAGTCAAATTCCTCAGGGAACAAGTTAAATTTAGAAGACATTTTTTAGAAATATCTCAACCCTTTCCTTATGTTAGTCATTGTGACATGTCTATCCTAAGTCCTCCAATGTCAAGTATAGAAATTTCTCATTCAAATGGAGAAATACTACAAACTAACCCTCCAAGTCAAATTCCTAATTTAAAGTTTTATAGTAGAAGCGCAGTCAATTAAAGGAACCGACCAGAGAGTTGATTCTACACAAAACCAATTTGAAAATCTGATAAAAGATGCTGGAAGTTCCTATTTGGTATCCAAGTCCCTACACAGAAAATACACACATACACCCAACAAAACACACAAACACCACCAAAACAGGATATCACAGCCTCCCCTGTATGATAGTATTATTATCAACAAATATCCTAGGAGTCTAAGGATATTACATTCACAAGATAACAACAAGAACAAGAAAGACAAAATGCAAGAATGTAAAGAAGAACCACTCGGCTATTCGAGAGAGTCCCCTCTCCTTCGATGAGCTTTTGCTCCCAAAAACATTCCCGCTCACATTAATTCCCAAACCCTACAAAAACCCTTTCAACTGGTCCCCTCCATTTCACCGTACACTATCCCACAACGATCAAACGGTCAGTTGGTCCCCACCTCCCTTTCTGCTCGAGTAATTCCTTTCTTACCCTTCTTTCTATTAGGAACCAAGGTAGTATGAGATGTCTTTGTCCCACATTGGTTAGAATGGCATGACCGTACTTAAGTGGCTTGACTCTCCCACCCCAATAGCTAGCTTTTGAGGTGTGGTTCTCAAGGTGCAAGTACCTAACAATAGTCTTGTTGAAAATAGAGTTATTAACCTAAGGGCATTTATGTAATTGTGTAAGACCCCTAGGGTTTCCTACTGTCTATTTATAGAGTGTGTCCCTGTGTGTTCAATGTATCGGATTTAAAACAGAATATGAAAAGTCTTATATCGTGATTTTTCTCCATGTACTAGGGTTTCTACGTAACCTTGTGTTCTTCTCTTCTCTATTCTTTAATTTTTAACATGGTATTAGAGCGTGGTGACGAAACCCTAGCTGTTATGGAAGAGAATCAACCCCAATCTTCTTCTGTTGATGGATCTTCGAATTTTGACATGAAAACGGCGATCCGAGAAGCTGTAAAAGAATGTTTTCAGGATGTACTACCAGAGTTAATTTCTGCTATCTAGTTGCAATCATCAGAAAGTCGGCATCAATGGGAACCATCACGTCAGATTGCGCCGATCGGGTCTCTCCACGCAGAAACAAGCTGAGGCCGCAAAGAACAGACGACCTACAATCGGAGCTGTCATGATCAGGGCAGATTCAGCAGCCTTGGACGCGAAGAGCAGGTTGGCCGCGAAGAACAGATGACCTTCGACCAAAGCTATCACAATCGAGGAAGAATCGGGAGCATCGGACGCGAGGAGTATGGTTATCGGTTCGATCTGAACAGGTTTGGTGCCGGTCTGGAGCAAACCCAAGTTTCTGCGCCGTTGTCTAACAATCCCGACCAGCCCGACCCAAGTACGACCCGCGTGATTCCTTCACAGCCCGACCTAACCAGAACAACCCGAATACGACTCGTGTGATTCCTTCACAGCCCGACCTGACCAGACCGACCCAAGCTCTTCCTTCACAGCCTAACCCGATGGTCCTTCTATGGTCAACAGAAGAGGTTTTGACCAGCTTAAGCAACCAGCACCTGTTCCAACCACTTGTAGTTCAACTCGTTATCCGGACGATGCAACGGTTGGCTTACCTACAACAGCAGATTTCTGATTTGGATATGATGTTCGGCGCAAATCCTCAACCAGTTTATTCAGAAAATCCAATAAACTCATTGCCTATTATGCCTAATGTTTCCTACTTATTTGGTTCGATGGGTAATTTTGCAGGATTTATCGTAGGGGAAAAATCAAATGGCCAGAACTATTTTTCCTGGTCCCAATCAATCCGGATGGCCTTGGAAGGGTGTCACAAGTTTGGATATTTGACAGAGGAAATTCCAAAGTTGGCACCAAGTGATCCACAAGAACGAATTTGGAAAGGGGAAGATTCGTTGTTACGGTCTGTTTTGGTGAATAGTATGGAACCCCAGACAGGAAGACCACTACTGTATGCTGCAACAGCCAAGGATATCTAGGAGGCAGCGCAAGATCTATATTCTAAAAGATAGAATGCCTCTCGGCTATATACACTCCATAAACAGGTCCATGAGTGCAAACAAGGGTCCATGGATGTTACTTCTTATTTTAACAAACTGTTAATGCTATGGCAGGAAATGGACTTGTGTAGAGAGATTGTCTGGAATTGTCCACAGGATGGAGCCCAATATTTGAAGATTGAGGAAGCAGATCGTGTTTATGTGTTTTTGACTGGATTAAACCCAAAGTTTGAGGGTGTCTGTAGTCGGATATTGGGCCAGCGCCCGACTCCTTCACTTAGAGAAGTCTGTTATGAAGTACGGCTAGAAGAAGATTGGTCATGTGCCATGAATAATACCATTTCTACTACTGATGCAGTCGCCTTTGTCGCCAAGCCTTCAGGTACTGATGGTGATAAAAAATCTCCACCTGTTTGTGAACACTATAAGAAGTTGTGGCATACAAAGGACCAATGTTGGAAATTACACGGGAAGCCCCCAAATAACAGGCGACGACAGTCTCTAGACAAATCTAATCCTAGTCGTGCCCTAGTAAGTGACTCAGTAGATGAACCAACTCAGAAGCAATCTTCTGGTGACAGTAAACATAGCTCGAGTACAGTTGGGGTGAGTACAATTGCACAGTTAGGTAATTTCCCTTATTTTGGCCTTATTAGTATAAATGGTAAAAAACCATGGATTGTGGATTCAGGGGCTAATGATCACCTTACAAGTTCCTCAGAGCTATTTATGTCATATAATCCAAGTGCTGATAATGAGCGTATTCGAATTGCAGACGGGTCATTTGCCCCCGTTGCAAGAAAGGGCAATATCTCTCCGTTTAATAGTTTAATCCTACGTGATACCTTACATGTGCCTAAAATATCATATAATTTGTTATCTAGCAATAAAATAACAAGAGATTTGAAGTGTGAGGCGATTTTCTCACCAGATACCATTTTGTTTCAGGATCTGAAATCGGGGATGACGATTGGCACTGCTCGGCACGATAGGGGACTATACTTCCTTTCTGACGAAGCTTCCTTTAGGAATGATCACCAATCTGGGTTTATGTCTTTAAATTTCTCTGTTTCTGAACATGATGTTATGTTATGGCATTTTCGCTTAGGACATCCGAATTTTCAATATATGAAGTATTTATTTCCTCATTTATTTCATAATGCTAGTACTTCTTTTAATTGTGATGTGTGTATTCGTGTCAAGCAACATCGGGTTTCTTTTCGTTCTCAGCCTTACAAACCCTCGAGTCCATTCTCTCTTGTTCATAGTGATGTATGGGGTCCCTCACCGGATACTACTTCCATTGGTAAACGGTAGTTTGTCACGTTTATAGATGATCACACCCGTCTCACCTGGATTTTCCTTCTTACTGATAAATCTGAAGTGTCATTTGTTTTCCAACAATTTTACACAACTGTTGAAACTCAATTTCAAACAAAGATTGGGATTTTAAGAAGTGATAATGGACGAGAATTTTTTAATACCTCTTTCAGAGAGTTTCTTGTTTCTAAACGTATTGTTTACCAGAGCTCGTGTGCTTACACTCGGCAATAAAATGGAGTAGCTGAGCGTAAAAATCGGCATCTGGTTGAGGTAGCCCGGTCTCTTATGTTATCCGCCAATCTTCCGTCATACCTCTGGGGAGATGCAGTTCTCACTGCTGCTCATCTCATTAATCGAATGTCATCCCGTACTCTTAATCTTCATACCCCTTTAGAATTATTTAAAGAGTCCTTTCCTACTACACGATTGATTTCTGATGTTTCTCTTCGGGTTTTTGGTTGTGTTGCTTTTGTTCACTCCCATGGTCCAAACCGTACGAAATTTACTCCTCGTACTCAGAAGTGTGTCTTTGTTGGATACCACTCCATCAACGTGGATATAAATGCTATCACCCGTCATCTAGAAAGTACTATGTCTCCATGGATGTCACCTTTCTCAAGGATCAATCGTTTTTCCCAGTTAGTCATATTCAAGGGGAGAACATAAATGAGGAGACTAACCGGTCATCTTATGCTATTCCTTTAGAGTCAACATCCATTCAAACCTTGTCTAATCCTAGTCCTGAGCATGATGGTCTGGTCCTTCCTACCAATCAAATTCCTTGGAAAACTTACTACAAGAAGAATCTCAGGAAGGAAGCAGTGTCGCCTGTTGAACCAGAACTGCCGACTCCAGTGCAGGAGTCAGACCCACCATCAGGTCCAAGTACGTATATTCCTAATGATGTTGATATATGTATGGAGACTGATGAAGGCAGGCAAGACAAGGGGGAAGGAAGCAGTAATACTAAAAGAGTGATAGAAGGGGAAACTGCAGAGGATGAAATGATCCTTGCTAGTGATGATATGGAAGATACTACTGAAGTTTCTGATACACAGATGGTCAATCGTGGTGAGGAGCCTAGAGAGGTGAAAGAACGTGATGCATCACTTGATCTTCCCATAGCCCTGAGGAAAGGTACTCATTCATGTACTAAATACCCTATTCATAGTTACATGACGTATAGTAATTTAGCATCCGAGTTCAAGGCATTTACTACTAGCTTGGACACTGAGGTGGTTCCAGATAACATAAGTGTTGCAATGAAAAAACCAGAATGACGACCTGCTGTTATGAAAGAAATAAGAGCTCTGGAAAAGAATAGAACCTGAGAACCGGTGACTTTGCCTGAAGGACACAAGACAGTTGGATGTAAATGTACTATAAAGTACAAGTCAGATGGGACAATTGACCGGTACAAGGCTAGACTCGTTGCAAGAGGCTTTACTCAAACCTATGGAGTAGATTATTCTGACTATTTCACCTGTGGCAAAACTTAACACGATCCGAGTACTTTTGTCAGTTGCTGTGAATAAAGATTGGCCTCTACACCAACTTGATGTTGAAAATGCGTTTTTGAATGGGGAACTTGAGGAGAAAGTCTATATGAGTCCCCCTCCTAGGTTCGAGAGTCAATTAAAAAATAAGGTGTGTAGATTGCGGAAGTTGCTATACGGATTGAAACAATCTCCAAGGGCCTGGTTTGACAGGTTCACAACGTTTGTGAAAGCACAAGGGTATGTTCAAGGGCATTCTGATCACAATCTGTTTATAAAAAGATCAACATCAGGGAAGATAGTTGTTCTTATTGTTTACGTTGATGACATTGTTTTATCTGGAGATGATGATGTAGAGGTCACAAGACTAAAAACAGAGATGGCTAGAGAGTTTGAAATTAAAGACCTCGAGAAGCTAAGATACTTTCTGGGAATGGAAGTGGCTCGCTCAAAAGAGGGTATATCAGTTTCTCAACGAAAATATACTCTAGACTTGCTAAAAGAAACAAGTATGACTAGGTGTAAACCTGTTGACACACCAGTAGAATACAATGCGAAACTCGGTGATAAGAATGATAGAATTCCTGTCAATAAAGAAAGGTATCAGCGGTGAGTTGGGAAGTTGATATACTTTTCTCACACAAGACCATATCTTTTATGCAGTAAGTGCTGTGAGTCAGTTTATGCAAGCTCCTTGTGAAGATCATATGATAGCAGTTGAACGTATTCTTCGGTATCTGAAAGGAACTCCTGGTAAAGGCCTAATGTTCAGGAAAACCGATAAACGATTTATTGAAGCTTACATTGATTCTGACTGGGCAGTGTCTGTTGTTGATAGAAAATCTATGTCTGGGTATTGTACGTTTGTCTGGGGAAATCTAGTCACCTGGAGAAGTAAAAAACAAGGAGTTGTTGCTAGAAATAGTGCTGACGCTGAGTATCGGGCCATGAGTCTAGGGATTTGTGAAGAAATCTGGTTGAAGAAAGTATTATCAGATCTCCAGCAAGATAATGAGCTTCCAATGAAATTGTTTTGTGATAACAAAGCTGCCATCAGTATTGCAAACAACCCAGTTCAACATGACAGAACTAAACACATAGAGATAGACAGACACTACATTAAGGAGAGGTTGGACAGTGGAAACATATGCATTCCTTATATTCCTTCAAACCAACAAGTTGCTGATGTTCTTACAAAAGGATTACTGAGACAAAATTTTAATTATTGTGTAAGCAAGTTGGGCCTTGTCGATATTTATGCTCCAACTTGAGGGGAAGTGTTGAAAATAGGGTTATTAACCTAGGGACATTTATGTAATTGTGTAAGACCCATAGGGTTTCCTAGTGTCTATTTATATAGTGTGTCCCTGTGTGTTCAATGTATCAGATTTAAAACAGAATAAGAAAAGTCCTTATATCGTGGTTTTTCTCCCTGTACTAAGGTTTCCACGTAACCTTGTGTTCTTCTCTTCTCTATTCTTTAATTTTTAACAAGTATCAAAGCCAGTTGCTGACATTCCAAAGTGGAACCGGCGGAGGGTTCTAACTGGGTATGGCCGAGTGAAGTACCGCCAGAGTAGCCACCGGGACATCAACCTTCCAGGAATGGGGTATTGTTAGGAACCAAGGTAGTATGGGATGCCTTTGTCCCACATTGGTTAGAATGGGATGACTAATGTGGTACTTAAGGGGCTTGGTTCTCCCACTCCAATAGCTAGCTTTTGAGGTGTGGTTCTCCAAGGTGCTCAAGTACCTAACACTTTCTTTCATATACTCACATAATGGGAGGCCTCAAAACCCCTATCCAATTCTCGATGATGAAAGGTTAGATAATCCTTCTTCTATCCCCAACCTAATCTCTTAAATGTTCAAAATACCTTACCTATTATCTTTGATCTTGATATTCTGATTGCTATTAGGAAAGGTACTAGAACTTGTACCAAAAATCTCATTGCAAATTACAATCTCATATGAAAAACTATCAAATAGTCATAGAATCTTCACATCTAGGATAAACAACTTATTTTTTTTATAAGATAGGATAAATTATTTATTTGTTCTAAGGAATACACAAGAAGCCCTAGATGATCCAAATCGGAAACTGACAGTTATGGAGGAAATGAATGCTCTAAGACAGAGTGGTACTTGGAAAATAACAAACTTATCATAGGATAAGAAAACCGTGGGGTGCAAATAGGTGTTTAAAATGAAGTGTAATGTTGACAATAGTGTTGAAAGGTACAATGTCATATTAGTAGCTAAAGGCTTTACTCAAATGTATGGAATTCATTATTCGAAGACTTTTGCTCTGGTAGCAAAAACCAACTTCATTAAAGTTCGTCTCTTGCAGCTCATTTGGATTGGCTTCTTCATCAAAACTTGTGGATTAAAGAAATCATCATATGACCTCAAATAGTCTCTAATAGACTAGTTCGAACGCTTTGGAAAAGCAATCACTAGTTATAATTACCAACAAAGTCAATCAAACCATACAATCTTCTATAAACACTCTAAGAGTAATAAAACTGCTATTTTAATTGTCTATATTGATGACACTATTCTCACCGGAAATGATGGAGAAGATTTGGTTGACCTTGAGAACAAGCTTGCAAGTGAGTTTTAAATCAAAGGCTTGGGAGCTTTAAAATATTTTTTAGAGATGGAGTTTGTAAGATCTAAGAAAGAGGTTTTTGTTAATAAGAGAAGATATGTTATTGACTTACTTCAAGAGCCAGGTTTACTTGGTTGTCGGATAACAAAAAAATCCTATCGAACCAATTTGAAATTACAAGCGGCAGATCTTGAAATAAAGAACAAAGACAGATATGAAAGACTTTGTAGGTAGATTAACCTATTTATCTCTCACATGTCCCGATATAGCATTTATAGTAAATATGGCGAGTCAATTTATGCACTCACCTAGACCCACTTATTTCGAAACAAGAACTCCCAACAATGTTTTAAAAACCGTGGGAGGGCGTACGCCTCAAGGTGAGGCGGCAGGCTTAAGCCTTCAAATTTTGAAGGATAAATTAAATGGGTTGGGCCCCACTGCACCGAAAATAATTAACTTTGATATTTGCATGTATCTATCTTGAACATTGCACCTTGGGATGAAATGGAACTGTACAAAATACTTATTTAAAACCACACTAAACACTACTAAAAACCACACTAGACAACACTAAAAGACAGAGGTTAGTGGTCTAAATAGAATCAGTGGAGGTACAACTTTTCCTTCAATTTTCACTTCCAGCCAGAAAATTCTACCAGATTCAGTGTCAAAGCTCCCAAGGTTAGATTATTTCCCCTCCCTTTTTATCTTCATAGTAAAATGGTTTTCTATCTTCTTTGGTTTTTTTAAAGAGCTTTTTTAAACTTTAATAGTTACTGTCCAGTTTTAGAGAAATTTTTTTCCTAACTTCTGGCTTTTTATAATTACTTTCTAGACCACAAAGTTTTTATTTGACTCATTTTTTTTATGTATTCTTTATTTTCCTAAATAAAGATTTTTATTTATTTTTTTTAGGGAAGATCCTAGTAGTGATAACTATAATGATAATGATGAGATCTTTTTCTTCCATGAATAATTTTGAGTATGTTAAGTAGTTTAAGTAATATTATAATGTTAAGAACATATAAGATTTTATGTTTTATGATTTAATTAAGTTTTCTTAATTTAAAATGAGGCTTACGCCTCATACCGACTCAAGGCCGTCTTAAGCCTTTTAAAACAGACTCCAAGTAAAGGTATATTATTTTAGAAACATGATCATTTTCATGTGGAGGTGTACTATGTCAGATTGGGCTGGAAGTACTATTGATAGAAGATCTACTTATGGCTATTGTTCATTTGTGGGAGAAAATTTAGATACATGGCGTAGTAAAAAAAACAAATTATAATAGCCTAATAGTAGCATTGTAGTAGAATTTAGAGCCTTAACCCATAGAATTTGTGAAGGTACACAGATTAACAGGATCCTTGAAGAACTGAAAGTATCTGAAAGAACACCTCTACGAGTTTATTGTGATAACAAGGCCGTCATCGCTATAACTTATAATCCAATTCTACATGACAAACAAAGCACATAAACGGCATTTCTCTTTTTTTTTTTTTTTTTTTTTTTTGATGAAGAAACATTTCATTGATAAATGAAATAAGGGGAAAACCCCAAGCACCCATAGATGATTACAAGAAAGATTTCCAATTGGCATCTAAAAAGGATAAACTATAGTGGTAAAAAGGGTGCTTCACCAAGAAAAAGCGGTAAAAGGAACCAATTCCAAAAATCTAATAAAATAGGAGAAAAAATCACGAAAAAGACAACCATTTCTCTCACCCTAAAGAAGCCAAAAGAAGGCACGCAACAAAGCCAACAAAATCATCTTTTTAGTACCACCGAAAGGATGACCCACAAATAAAGTAGCAAGAAGATCAAAGATAGAATTAGGGCATGGCATAGAATAATCAAAAGCCGCCATAATAACAATACAAAATCCATAAGCAAAAGTGCAGGGCACAAACAAATGGGTTGGAGATTCATAATAATGTCAACACATGAGACACCAAGCGAAAGAGACATATAAGGCACTCACTGCTAAAGACGATCGGCAATGTTAACAACACCCCAGCTAAGCTCCCAAAGAGAAATATATAGTTTCAATCTACTTTCCTCGTTATGAGCATAAAGCCCCATAGTATGGAACCCCAGAAAAAGACCGACCCAACTTAAATGGGATATGATAGCTTCTTTATGGTCTAACATTCTTGCCAATACATTATCCTCATTCAATTCTGGATTGAATCTCTAATAAAAAAATATAGCTCCATGAGCAAAAGCCCCTGTCATAATGAGTCCTGCTATGTATTGGTGATGGGTATTATAGTGCGGCTTGAGTAGTAAAGTCTTGTGCTATGAATGCATAAGCAGGTAAAGCGTACATGTATTGAGCTACCAAGTAATAACCCCTAAAAAGGCGAAGAAGGTTCTTCAAATAAGAACCTTCTCAAATAACAGAGTAAAGATCAAATAAAAACAGATAGTCGTTCCAACCAAATCAACCATAAGAGATTTAACAGTAAACATGGAAGAGGAATCAAGAGGCCATGAACATAAATCAGGAGCGGAACGAAATCTGTCAACCGATAAAAGATGAGATAAATAAGCCCATTCAATAATCTCCAAATCATTAAGGTTGCGGTAGAGATGCAAATCACAAGCATTTGTTGAAGGATTCCAAAAATTTGCAATTTTAGCCTCAAGATGATGGGTAAGACAGAAGAGCCTTGGAAAAACGGTAGAAATCTCAGCACAATTAAGCCAAGAATCATTTCAGAAAGAAATAAATTCACCATCACCTAAACCACGACCTATCCAAATTCAAGAAAATAGTTGTAGGAGCCCGAAACAAAGATAAATAGTATGTGGACAAACTCAAAAGAGTTTCCTGAATAAGAGTATGTTTGCCACCCTTAGAAATATAGGCATACTACCAATTATGAAGTTTCTATTGAAATCTCTCCACTATCGAGTTCCAAAAGTTAATAGACTTTGAGTTTCCACCCAAAGGCAGACCCAAATAAGTAGTAGGCCAAAAACCTCTTTTACAACCAAAAGAATTCACCAACTAATTGAAATTAGAGTCAACAATATGGATCCCAAGAAGCTCACTCTTGGAGAAATTAATCTTAAGACCAGAGGCACGTTCAAAAATGCAAACAATATCAAATAGATTCTGCAAAGCCAACGATCTACTGTGGAGAACAAAAGAGTACCATCAGCAAACTGTAGACGGCTAATAGAGAAAGAAGAGCTACCAATAGGATAAGCAGCAATAAGACCCCTTTTAAAATTGTGGTCCAAAAGACGACTCAGACAATCAGCCACAAGAATGAATTAAAAAAAGGGAGGGGATCTCCTTGTTTGATACCACGGGAGGGAATGATCTTTCCTCTGGGACAACCATTAATAATAATGGAATAATTAGCACAAGAAATGCATCCCCTAATCCAAGTACACCAAAGAGAAGCAAAGCCTTCTGCCTGAAGCATAACATCAAGAAAATCCCAATTAATAGTATCAAAGGCCTTTTATAAATCAAGCTTAAGGACCACCCTAGCCTTATTTTTGAAAGACCAATCATCAATCAACTAATTGGCCATCAAGGAGGCATCCAAAATCTGTCTATTAGTCACAAAAGCGGGCTGATTATCATCAATAGTAGAGGGAAGAACAGTCTTTAAACAATTAGATAAAACACTGGTAGACTAATCGGACGGTAATCAAAGACAGATTTGGAGTTAAATCTTCTTCAGGATGACGCAAATATATGTTTCACTCAGCTTGGCATTCATAATACCCGAGGAGAAGAAATCTTGAATCGAACGCATGATATCAACTTTAATGGTAGTCCAGAAAAATTTGAAAAAATCCATAGTAAATCCACCAGGACCAAGAGATTTACATGATCCAAGAGATGAGACAGCAGCAAAAACCTCCACCTCAGGGGCGCTCAAGATCAGCAGCTTGGGTAGAACTAATAGGGCTCCAGCTTCCGTTGGTCAAAAGGAACCGGAGATTCTTATCCTTTGTAAATAAGGATGAATAACAACCCAAAAATTGTCTTAATGTCTTGGTTAGTCAATAAACTAATAACAATTAAGGATGAAATCTCAGTAATTGTACCTTTGCGACAACGGGCAGCAACAATGCGATCAAAGAAACAAGTGTTTTCATCCCCCTCAATAAGCCATTTAAGTTTAGAACGTTACTGCCAATAAATGTGCTCCTGGACTGTTAAACTTTTAATCTATTCACAACGGGATCGTCGGTTAGATACTTGAGCTGAGTCCAGAAAACCTCTATCCTCTAATTCTTCCAGATGTCTAAGTTGTTCAACTAAGGATGGAATTTTGGATGCCTCCTGTTGAGTAGTATAATACCAATCACGAATATGGAACTTTAAACCTTTCAGCTCCATCATCAAACCATGGTCAGGCCAATCAGAAATAGGATGGGGAGCCCACCAATCCTCAACCAATGCACGGAAGATGGCACCTGAAGCCATGAATTCTCAAAACGGAAAGGAACTAGACCCCAATCATCTCGGCCAAGTAAACTTCTCAACAAACTAGCTATGGATGACATCTACAAACCAGCTGGGAGAGAAGTGTTGGATGTCCATTTTTCTCTTGATATTGGATGTTTATTATGTGTATATTCATCATCTATGTCTATAATATTTTTCCTTTATTGATAGTTGGTTTTTCTTCTATATAAGACCTTGTATTTAATACATAAGATTGAAGAATAATATTACACTATATTCTTCCCATTTTTAACTAAACCAATATAAACTTGTTAAAGGAAAGAAAGGAAGAAAAGGTTAGAGTAAATGTCAAGATGCTATAACTTTTCACCTGTGCCAGAATGCCTTTTCCGGTTTGTCCTTCGATAACAAGCCCAGCCGTCAGACCGATCATTGCCCATGCTCCATTAATCGCTTCTATTTGACGTTTTCTCTACATTCACGTTTCCACAACATTATTTGCAGTCATAAAACTTTGGTATTCAAAAGATCCTGAGGGAACTATCCATATGGTTTATAAACAAGTTTTGCATCATTGATGATGATCACTTCCTTTACCTTGAACTTCTCTTTTGCTTTGATCTTTTCCATTTCTTTCGCGGCGATACGTTTGGCTTCCAAAGGGTCAACCATAATCACCTGCTTGATTAAGTCATCTTTACCAGGAGAGACCTGAACAATTGCCATGATATATGTTTGTTGCAGAAGCAGAACAAAAACCCATAAACAACTTAGAACGTGGCTTTCATTGGGAGAACAAGAATAAAATCATTCAAGCTAAATATGATGAAGGGGTTACTACACTATTACTATACTATCCAGCTATATTAAAATTATATTAAGGAAATGAGGAATACATTGCAGCTTTATGAAAAAGGATCCAGAAGTCAATCACAGATTCTCCAAAGTAAATAAAATTCATAAGATCGAACAACTAGCATAGGAAGAAACTGAACCATGATAATATCAACTGTCAATACACTTAACATCTAAGGAACCAGACAGATAACCTCATCAAATTTCATTTCAATCAAAGAGATGCTGAAATATAGATTCTTTTCAAATCCAGGTGGGGGCGGGGAAGATCTCTCTAAATATATGTTACCATAAAGGACCTAATTAATTTCTAATGACATACCTACAAAATCTTTGACCATATTCAAACCAAATATATTGCCAGTAAACATGTACAAGCCTTGAGTTGAAGCGTACATTAGAGATTTGAAATGCCTGACCCCTCGTTCTGTGAGTACTTCTGCCTACATCTTGGTCCCTACTCCAACCCGACCTGGAAGGGAAAGGAACTATCAAGAATGATACAGCAATTAGCCAAGACAAAATACTATTTCATGAAAAATTAAATTAAATTAAAAGAAAAATAAAAAGATCAAGACAGAAAATGAATTAAACAAATTTATTGAATATTGTTCCAGTTCCTTTCTAGGTCTTTGCTTCTAACTATTTGTTAAATGATACTTCAAAAACTAGAGTTGTAACATTTCCCATGACCAGTCCTCTCCCAACCATGCTCCGTTTGACCTGATCCTAGTTGACATCATTTGGAAAGCCAAGGTGTCGAGAAAGGTGAAAGTTTTCATGTGGGTGTGTATTCAAACAAATCAAAATACTTATGATCGGCTACAAAAGAATCCAAGACTATGTTTACAAAAGATGGGTTGGAAAACCCCGAGCGACTCTTCTTACATGGTGCTGTGTTGTTGCTAGTAGCCTTTGGGCTAATCTTTTCCAGACTTTCGGCTTGCAATGGTGCTTTCCCGACTCTATTGGTGAGGATATAATTCAGCTGGGGAGTGGTTGTTTCTTCACAAGTAAAGCTAAGGTTTTGTGGACAAATGTGTTTATGCTAATATTTGGAGGTTATGGTTTGAGAGTAATCAAAGGCTCTTCAAAGAGAAGTTTTCAAGATCAGACAAGTTTTGGGACTCCATTCATCTCTTTGCTACCATCTGGTGTTTTCCTTCAAATTGGACCTCCTTTTTGTATTGCTTTAGTCCTTGGGGGGAAATCCTCAACTCCTCATCTCCCCTTTTTGTTTGGCCTTTGTCATTAACATATTTTCTCAGAAAAATAAAATTAAAGAAAGAAAGAAAGGTTCTAGTATAGGTCTAAGCTAAGTTCCATAACTTTTTATTTTCCCGACTTGGGTTGTACTTGAAAAGGATGGAGTGTCCCCATCTTTTTCTACAAGGTAAGTGTAGGACACGTGGGAGTTCAGCTTAAGATTCTGGAGAGCCTTCTCTATCATGCTTTGTATTTAATTTATAACCACCAGCTAGAGAAAAGAAGGGACCCTTTACAGAAGGAATGAACAAAGTGCAAGGATTACAGTAAGACAAAGCTGCGAAGAAGATTCACCATTTTTTTTAGTTAATTCGCAGAACAAAAGTAAGTTTTTAAAAACTACCATTTTTTTAGTTTTTAAAACTTGACTTGGTTTTTTAAATGAGGGTAGAATAACAAAACAAAGAAACAAGTAGAGTGGTCTTTAGAAGCTTAATTTTGAAAAACTCAAAAAACCAATGGTTATCCAACGGGACGAATCAAAACCCTTGTTTTTGCCTAGAGCTGGTCAAGTGGACGAAGCCTTCCAAAGACGACTAGTGAAGCCATGAATGAGCAAGGAGAGAAGCTCCATTACCCACTTAAACAAAACAAAAGGCAGAGAAAGAACTTAACAACCAGATATATACAAAGAGAAGCATTACGCTAGGTTCCCAACTCATGAAAGTAAGCACAAGACTTCTCAAAGCATGGCGAACTAAATCCGAACATGGAAAATGTAAATGGCTTAACCAATAATCAGAGCAAGGAACACGAAGTTTCCAAGATATCTCAGAGCAATTAAAACTCAATCAATCCAAAAAAGAAAAGAGGGGAAAGAGAAGCTTCTATTCATCACTAATCATAGCAAAGACTTTAACAACATACGAAAGTTTCGACACAACATCCCAATTTTACAAAGAAATCCATCGTGTATGAAGAAGACAAACAAGAAAAGAAACCCCAATTACACGACATAATCACATGAGATGGAAAAGGGGGGAAACCCCATCAATTAGATCGATTGGGCAAATGGGTATTTGAGGAAGAACCCGAAATTACCTGGAGAAAGTTGCAGAAGGATGAGTATGGCGGAAAGAGAGGTATTGAGAAGGCGGAAGGTTTCCTCCTTTGATGGGTAGAATCAGCGAAGTGGAAGCCATCTCCAAAGTGCAGGGCTTTCTTACATGAATGCTTATCCACTTATAGATTTCAGTTGTCTACATCCATACTCTATCTTCCAGAGAATGACATTTGTGTATTGGCTCTCATATCGCTCGGCTGTACAGAGCTTGTTCTGATCCATCCAAACGGGTATATATATTTGATTATGCTCGTCTCAAGTTCTCCACAATATTGAAAAGAAATGAGATTGAAAATGCCCTAATTTTCAGTTCCTTTGCTATTTTATCTTTTATAAATGATCCTTAAATCATAAAAAACTGTAATTTATTAAATCGAATAGAAATATTAATAACAATTTTTCTCACTCAGTTTGCTTAATTATTAATCTAACGTTTTTTTTCTAAATTTTTTTACTTACAAATATATTTATCATATCGATATATTTATAAAATTAAAATATTGATATCAATATCGACATCGATATTTTAATAATTTATTTTTAATTTTTAAAAAAATATTTTAAATACATTTATATACTTCATTTTGTTTATAACTTTTGAACAAAATTTTGTAAGTCCATCTTTTTATTTTTTAATTTATGAAAGAAATTTGATTAATTTTTCATACTTCTTTTTTTATCTATACTAAAGCATTAAAAAAAATCAAAGTAAAACTTCTTTTTTTATTTACATTTCTTATATATATTTTTTAAATAATTTGATTACTTTTGTTCTACTTCATTTTTATAACTATACTAAAGTTAGAAAGAAAAAAAAAATTAAAAGTTGAAACTTTTTCAATATTCTTTTCATAATTATATTTTTATACTTTAATTTAAAAAGGAAGTTTGATTCATTTTTTATGCTTCATTTTTTTTTTTTTGTTACTAAAACTAAAAAAAAATGTTAAAATCTATTTTTTTTTTTCTTTTCGTAATTACACATTTTTTATACTTTAATTTAAGAAATGAATTTGATTGCGTTTTTTATAATTATACTAAAGCTGAAAAAGGTAAAAATTGAAACTTTTTTTTGTACTTTAATTTAAGAAAACATTATTTTGGAATTTATTGGTTCTCTATATTTTATATTTAAATGAAAATACAAAAATTATTCAAAATTATGTAAATATATTTCTATATACTTGAACATACACAAAAAACCAAACAAAATTGTACAAGTGTCTATCAAGAGAATATATATATATATATATATATTATGTGTTTCACATAGCTAAAGTGGATTTTCAAATAGTGTTCATGGTAGCTACAAAGGGTTTTAAATAGTCTTTATAGTAGCTAGTTGTGAATTAAAATAATGGAAATAGCAAATTTTTTCAAAATTATAAAAATAGCATAATAAATTTATATAATAGAAAATACTAATTGGTAAATGACAAAACTACCATAAAACAACAAAATTAAATACAAATAAAAATGCAAAGATACAATGTTTCAAAAACAACACGAATACCACAAATACAAACTATTATAATATGATTAAGTTGGTTATTAATCAAGCTCTTCAATTACATTGTATTTATATCCAGATTATTAATCAAGCCTTCAACTTACACTATATCTATATCTTGGTTATTAATAAAGCAAAGTCAGGTACTATCAAAATGTCAGCTAAAATAGTAACTAAATATAAAATATGTATAATTGAATCTAATAACATATACAAAATAATTTAAACCTTATGGGAAAAATATATGGTTAATTTATTAAAAATAAGTATAAAATAATAGATAACCATTCAAATATTTGAATAGATTTTAAATTTGATAAATAAATGAAATATGATAATATATGGATATTTAAAATATCAAATTGGTAGAAAAATTTGGATATTTTATTAAAGTGAGATTAATCCAAAAAGTAGTTATACAGAACTCCGTCATTGTTTATGATTCTACACTTACCATGTATTTATAGTTTTATCAACAACAAAAGTTATGACCTAGACAAAGGTAAGGGATTTTAAAATTCATGGTCATGTGCATGTCATGTGAGTTGTCATAAAGTTTATTATTTGTTGGTTTTACCATTTTTCAAAACTAAACCCTAAAGTATGCCATACGCTCAAATTCCCCTAAAATAATCATAATCTTCCACTGCAATAATAGGGGCCAAACACTTAGTGGGTTATAATAGTCCACTTCACCTAATCCAACTTTGCCTCAAATACCCTAAGTAAATATCGACCCATGAATATATATATGTAATAATATTTTTCTAATTTTCATTATTAATATATTGTATAATATAATTAGCTTTTAAAATTACTTAGGAGTCACTTTGGGCCACTAAGTGGAGTTAATAAGTTTAGAGTTAATACATCGAAATTAGTAGGTTTGTATTCAAGGTGTAGAGTCGTAAGATAAATATTCAAGGTGTAGAGTTATAAGATAAATTTTCTCGATAAGTATGAAAAGTAAAGAAAGTAGAAAAGGCGGAGTTACTCAATAAATGTGAAAATTAGAGATAGAGAGGTAGATGAAGTTACTTGACAAATGCCCCTTAAGATTTTAATGTAGGATAATTGTAATAGGTAGCATATTTAGAGATAATAACTAAGTGTATTATAACATTTTTAAAAAATTATACATGTAGTAAAGTTTATCAACGATAGATTTCTATCGCTGATAGACTCTTACCAACAATGTAGTCTATCGTAGATAGTCTCCTACCAGTAATATGGTCAATCACTAATAGACTATCTATTTTTATCACATCTATAATTTTTTTTTTACATTATGTTATATTTGTTAATACTGTTGATCTAAATGTTATATTTATAACTGTCCCTTTAATGTATGGTTTAATATGAAATATCAATAAATGTACGTATAAATAAATCTTAAATTGAGTGAGAGAAAAAAAAGAAGAAGAAGAGAGATGACAATTCTAATCCTTCATTTCATCCTTCAGATTTAATTTTTCATTTATTACTCTATAAAGTATACTTTGCCTTTTTTGAAGTGTTGATTTTTTTTCACTCATTTCCATTTCTTTTCCATACGTGGTACTACTTTCTTCTTCTTCTTTTTTATTTTTAACAATTTCTTTAACAATTTCTAAGATAGGAGAATTTAACCTCTAACTTTCTAATGATAGTACAATTTTTAAGATGGTAAACACCTATTATTTTTAGTTGTTTCTTTATCTAATTCAAATTCAACTCAGATATTATTTTTTTAATTCAATCAACATTGATCAAGATCTTCGTACTTGTTACAAGTAAAAAAAACCAAGATTATTTACCTCCAACTTTTTTTTTTTTATTAAAATCATAATGTTTTCAATTAAATTATGTTGAGTTTGGTTCTAATTATATAAGTTAATAGTGAGTAACTTCACTATGGGATAAACATTCTAACCTCCAAAAATGCTACAACATGCACATCTTAAAGAAAACAGAAGTTAATACAAAATTAGGCACAACCAATATGCCTTTCTTAAGTATTAAAACAATTGACTAAATGGACTAAACCAGGCTTATAAACTTTTAGGGTGTGTTTGGTATGTGATAAAAGTAGAGAGTTGAGTTGAGTTAAGTTGGTGATTATTATCTGGATAGTTAAATTATCTGGGGAGTTAAATTGTCTGTGTTTGTTGTGCAGAGTTAGTCAAGTTGAGTTGGAAGATCTGATGCAGTTTTTTTTTTGTGAATGAGATTAGTTCTATTTTTTTTATTTCATTCTTTTATTTTTTTAGTTTTATGTTTTGTTATTGTTGATTAATTTTCAAATATACATGTATTTTCTCAAATCATTTATGACATAAACTGGACAATCTCAATTTTTTTTCTCAATTTGTAGAACATAATAGATTATTTTTCATATATTCTTTTCAAAAACTATAATAATTATAATTCTCTTCAATCGGTAAAACATACCAACAAAATATATTTCATATTGCAGCTCAATTAATTGGTATATTGTATATTGTATGTATATATATTGAATGTTTGTATATATATTGAAGGTGTATCTATTGCACATTGAATGTTTGTATGCATATATATCCAAAAAAAATTCACAAAATATATGTTCTTTTCGATATTTATAATATTAGTTATATTTACAAATACAAAAAGTACATGTTTTCAAGTATGCAAAAGTTATCATTCTTTTCGACATGACAGTCCATTGTCCATTTGTTGTTATCCAAAAGAACTATAAACAAAATATAGAGGTGTGGCCAGTCTACATGTTTAATCCTAGTAGACGGAGGCAATACCTCTTCCGTGCGTGTTCTGGTACTGCAAGGAAGCAATATGTCTTCCGAATGTCTGTGACAACGAGATCAATAAGGGTGACTTGATCATCCTCATCCAGCCATCAATGCTATATATGGCATTTACTACTTTCTTCTAACGCCTGAACTCCAACTCATACTTCTCATTTTGCCACAATGCAAGTCTACCCATGTGTGTGCTCTGCATTTCAACAGTCAATCTCATGATGTCGATCATTTCAGCTTGGAATGATAACCCCTTCCTCTTACTGCCTCGAGATGACTTGGCAGGTACACTCACTCTACCTGTAGATTGCTCTGCTGGCTCTTCATCTATTTCATCTTGATTTAATGGTGATTCTGTCTGGCGAACCTTAGGGGTGTGACATTCCTGTGATCCAAGTCGAATCTCATCTTCAAACTTTTTGAATGCATTCGTCGCCATCACGTATGGGTCCTCACTTGATTGCCCTACTACTTTGTCTTTCCCCAATACGGTGGAGAGGTCATCGTAATGTGGGAATGGTTTGTTCCACATCCCCTTCGCATTGGGATGACTCTACATTGATACACATACACATTATTAATATTTATATTATAACACGTATTCGTACATTTTTTTCCTAGAATCTTACCTGAACCCAAAGATCAAAAATCTCCCTCTCGACCTAGACACATTTGAACTCCTCGTTCCAGCCGAACCCCGACTGACTTAACATCTCTGATACTACGTTGTATTGTTTCTTCAAACTCTTCACCTTGCACTCAATGGTGTTCTGATTCAGTGCGCACCTAGGCACTTTCTCATGCAGAATTCGCTCCATGTGTTGTAGGTATCCTGGTCGAAACGTCCCATTATCGGACCTCTAACCGGTCTCCACCAAATACAATAGAGCTTCCACCAACTCAGCGTCCTCCACCTTCGACCATACGTGTTTAGACCTCTTACCATTACCTGCCATTATGCTGCATGCATACGTTTGTTGAATGAAAAGATGCTATAAATTAAACATAAGCACAAAAAAAGGATAAACTACTGAAATTATATGTTCCAATTTAACTTGTTCACACAGAGTCTTGGCACAAAACATTTTCACGACATACTTGGAATGTTCTATAATTAAATTCCATTCAGTAGTAAAAGAAAAGTAAGCAATGAACATTGAATAATCAGGCTCTTTGCCATTGAGTAAACATTTCGACCGCTAAGTCATCCCTGAACTTAGTCCTCTGATGATTCAATAAATTCAATATGATCCCCATCAAGACTAACTGATGCAAAATTCTCCTCATCGGGCACATCAAGCATTGCACCGATTTTCATCTCCCTTGTGATCAAGTTGTGAATAAGGCAACATGCAGTTATTGTTCGACATTGGACTTGTATTGGGTAGAATGATTTTCCCCTAAGAATAGCCCATCACCCCTTTAGCAACCCAAACACTCACTCGATAACGTTCAAGAATGTTACATGTTGAAAAATTCTCTTGTAGTTGTCGATGCATTTCCTGCTTCACGCCAATCGGAGAGATGGTATCGTTCCTCTCTGTACGGTGCCAAGAATCATTCAGCGTTGGAGTATCTAGCATCACATAGGTAATAGTATCCTGTACACGTTTCGAAATGTCATGCACATGTGTTGTGGCTTGTACGCATGTTTAAATAACGTATACGATTATTATAATACCCTTTGGAACCCTCAATCCGTATGGTCGCGAAACCGCATCCCTAAGAACCCTTGAATCGTCTTCAGACCCTTCCCACCCTGGCAAAACGAAGAAGAACTCCTCATTTTGATCATGCACCGCAAGAACGTTTGTGGCAATCTCTTCCTTTCTCGTCCTATATCGAGGTCGATCGACGACACTAACATTCATTTTAATGTATGTGCCGTCTAGCGTATCTAGACAATTCTGTTTCTCTCAAGTGATCAGAATGAATTAAAAATATATATATCGTTGTGTACATATTTATGACGTATTCATATAAAAAACTGAGTACTTTTTGTACCTGAAACCATTACCATTTTCCATCGGTGAATATATTTGTGATCGGTTCTGGTTTTCTTAATAAAACAGTGTGAAGTTGTAAGACTGCCCTAAGAATTGCGTTGAAATATCTCGAAACTGTCTCACCAGACCTTGAAAAGTTTTTGTGTACCACTCGATTCTTGACATCGTGTGCAAGAATGTGTAGGAATATCACAACCATCTCTTCGACGTCCATACATCTTGTTGGTTCCAAACAACCAGTCGACCGTAGCATATTACATAGAATTGTAAAGGTATGTCTATCCATTCGGGTGCTTTCACGACATGCCAAGTCACTCTCGTAAATTAGGCGAAAGAAGGTCAACTGCCTAATGCAATGCCTAGCATATGTCGGTTGTCTCTCTATCCTTCTGTAGTTGTTTAATAACGTGGTTAGTGTTATGAACAACTGTATTTGAGAGTGCGAAATAATTCTCATGATCGAAAAGAGGTCTTCAACAATATCCATCTTTATAAGGAAATGGATACACAAGTTGTTCCTGAAAGGGTAAGGTATTTGGCGGATTATGTTTCATGATGAAGAAAGAATAGCAAACGATGTTAAGTATCGATATTGGGCATATTGGGTTATAGTTTAGATTTATGGTGTTATTTCCCAATGTACCTATAATAATCTAAAAATACATGTTTTCAAGAGCTTAGTGGGTTTTTTTTCCTAAGGATAGGGTTGCGGGTATTTTAGTTAAGTCTTTTAAGGGCCTAGTGATTTTTTTTTTTTAATTTTATTTTTAAGGGCCCAATGTATCTATAATAATCTAAACTTGTCATACTCCTAGTTCCTAGGACAACAAATTTCCACCGAAAGTTGTGTTAAAACGATATTTTCAAATTTTTTTTTCCATATTTTCAAAACTTGATGAACTTATTGTATGAATATTGGTGTGCAATATATTTTTAATTCTCATGTCACCAATTAGAAACTATATTTTTTAGAAATTAAACATTGGTTATAATATTAATACCATCGTTTCATTACAGTTACATAATTTTTTTTAAAAAAAAATTCAATTTTGATTGTGAAATGATAATAAGACATATTAAAATTAATCCTAAAACTAGCTTGATAATAACACACCAAAATGTATAAAATATGATCTTATTGAAGCTGAAAAAAAAAATTGAAATGAACGTATTATTAGATAAAAAAAATTACATAACAGTACTATTTCACACATAATTCATAACAAATTTGAGAGGAGGTGAAAAACAATGAGGAATAGCGAGATCCTCCTCATGAGCGAGATCCTCCTCATGAGCGAGATCCACCCATTAAAATGAACGTATTATTAGATAAAAAAAAATTACATAACAATACTATTTCACCCATAATTCATAAAAAATTTGAGAAGTATCAGAGGAGGTGAAAAACAATGAGGATCTCACTCATGAGGGGGATCTCGCTCCTTCATGAGTGAGATCCTCATTGTTTTTCACCCATTGAAATAAACGTATTATTAGATAAAAAAAATTACATAATAGTACTATTTCACCCATAATTCATCAAAAATTTGAGAAGTATCTTTTTTTCACCCATTGAAATGAACGTATTATTAGATAAAAAAGATTACATTACTATTTCACCCATAATTCATAAAAAATTCAAAAAGTATCCGACTAAAAAATATAATGTCGCCAACCATTAATAAAAAAATTTGTGAACTAATATTTCCAAAAAAATATGACCAACAATTAACAAATAACATATTTTCAAAAAAAAAAAATAAGTCCTAAAAAAGGGAGATACTCTGAACCTCAAAATAACAAACCTCCTCAAACTAATTAGGAATGATTTGTACAATTAGTTTGGACCCACAAGAAACATAAAATAATGAGAGTTAGATTAGAAATAAAATAAAATAAATCAAACTAAGGAATAACCAACAAAAAAAGATAAATTGAAAACAAACAAAAGCATACCTTTTTTAGTGGAGAAAGACAGTGGAAATATGAAACGTGGAAAAAGACGATGGAAATATAGTGGAGAAAGATAGTGAAAATATAAAATGTAAGAGTGGGAAGTCATCTATAAATGGAAGAGGGAGAAAGAAGTGGTTGTTGGAGAGAGTTGGGTGCATTTATTAAGGAGTGAAATTAATTTAACCTTGAGTGTTAGTTGAAAGTAAGTTGCAGCTACGTCGATAGTAAAGTCAAGTAAATACAAATAGTAAAGTCAAGTAAATAGAAATAACATATTTTCATAAAAAAAAAACAATGAGGATCTCGCTCATGAGGATCTTCATGAGTAAGATCCTCTTCATGAGCGAGATTTCCTTCTAGAGCGAGATCCTCATCACAAAATTAGCGAGATTTACTTATAGAGCGAGATCCTCATCACAAAATTAGCGAGATTTCACTTGTCTAGAGTTGAAGTTTCGACTTATGTACAACCCTTTATACATATTGTTTCCAAGTTTTTCTTTGTTTGTCGAATTCTCAATGTTCGACCTCTACATTAATCCAATTCTAAACCCTCGACTTCTAACAAAACAACAATATTTTTCTAACATAAAAGGTCTAATATTTCTCTAATATAATAATATTTGAAAACAACCATATTAATATAAAAGGTCATGTACTAGTTTTGAGGGGATAAAAAAAGAGAGTTTTGAGTGGGTAGGTTTTCTTTATGGGCTTAACAAACATGGGTAATAAATAGCCACACAACTCAACCCAGTTCATACCCATTTATCAAACACCCCCTTAAGATATTCGTCTAATAAAAAAAAATGTCTAACATATTATTTAAATTTTGAACTTTCAATTATGTGACTAAAAAGTCCCAAACTTATAAATCATTTTATAAAATGCAAGGCTACAAGTAATTTGTCAATTTGACAACTCCAATCTTAAAATTAGTTTCAAAACCACAACTTTCACCCTTTTTTTTTTCAACTTTACCTAGTATTTATAGTTTTATATATTTTTTTAATTTAAAATATGGGAGGTGGAAGATGAACTTTAACAAACTAAATTTCATCAATTTTTCATTTTTTTCCGATATATGAAATGGAAGAATCAATCCTTTATTATCGAGATTGATAGTACAAACACATACCAATGGCCTTTATTTAAACATTTTATTTAAATTAATGCAAAATAATGAATTACTACTTAATTATGCAATAATATATGCGCGCACACATGCATAACAAATAATATCAAAACAGTAATCAGCTAAATATAACAAAATAGGCCAATCACAACTAATAATTCCAATAGAATAAAAAAAAAAACTGCACATTGAAAAAGGAAAATTAATAAGAATGATAAAACAAAAATTTACCAAGCCATTATATTCCAATTAAATCATCACTGAAAACCAATATTTAAAAAGAAAAAATAATTAAACCATGACAATATGATCGCGATCCTCTTCATTTTCCACCCTAACAAAATCCCTTTTTCTACACTCGCAGTAAAAAACCGTAGTTACCACATACCCGGAAATAATTACCATGCCGTACAAAGAAATTAACCCGATCTTATCCCCAACGCCGATCACGACATTCGACGTCACCGCCGCCGTGGACCTCATCCAATGATCAACGCCATCCATAAGGCCCTCCATCTCCGACGAGATCGAACTCGACGCAAGAAGAAACATCGCCGTAAGAATCGAACCACATAACTTCCGATCCGCCATCAAGCCGGCCGCAACACGAATCGCATCAAAGCCAAATCTATCTTCAGCAATCGACACAACAAGGCTTAAACTCAAGATCGAAATCAAATACACCTCGAAAACAACGCCAAACACCAAAACCACAAATCTTAGAGGGAGAGAAGGAGAGATGGAAGCGAGAGTATTGGGGAGAACAGAGTAGGCAACGAGAATGGCGTAGATACAAATCGTGGTAACAAGAGGACGAGTCCAGGTGTTTTTGAAGCCGGCGAGAGCGGATTTGAGAGAAGGACGTTTGGATTGGAAGGAGAGAAGAGTGGAGGAAACGGTTGCGAGGGCGAGAAAAAGGGAAAGGGCGTAAATGGGGAAGAAGAAGGCGGCGCGAAGACGGAGGAGGGAGAAAGCGTCGTTGCGGGACTCGGAGAAGACATGGCGGAACTCGAAACGGGTGGGGGAATGGCGGAGGACGGATTCGAGGTGGAGGATGTGGGATTTGAGAGGGTGGGAGGAGAGGGAGAGGGTGAAGAGGAGGAGAGAGAGAGGGAGGGAGAGGAAGAGGAAGAGGGAGAAGAAATGGCGTTTGTTTCTGGAGAAGATTTGAAGGGAATGAAGGAGGATTTTGAAGAAGAAGAAGAAACAGAGAGATTCAGAAGGAGGAAGAGGATGATGTGAAGATGGAGAGTCTTCTCGTTCCGACATTTTTTCCTCCGATTTTCTTTCTCCTTTCTCTTTTTTCTTCCTTTTCTTCTTCTTCTTTTGTTTTCAGTTTCTTACCCTTTTTTCTTTCTTTCCTTTTTTAATAATAATAAAAAAAAACATTTATCCAATTGACAACAAACCCTAGAATTCAACCACTTCTACCCCTTGCGATATTATATATATATTTTTTTATTTTAATTTTTTATGAGCATAACTCAATTGATATAATATTTATACTATCAATATCGAAATTAGAGGTTTAATTACCTCACTCCATATATTGTCAAGAGAAAAAAAAAGTGTCTTTGAACTTTAGTTGATAACGATTTAATTTTATATTTTTAAATTTGTAATATTTTAGTCATTGTAACAATGTAGTCCCTATCGTGAAAAATATTTATAGAATTTAATAAAAAAAATTATATATGTGGGCTAATAAACTGATTTGAGATATGATATTTTTTATAAACTATAAATAATAAGTTATTACATAAGAAAATTTGACGCTTAATTTTGATGAGATTTCATGATATGAATTAAATGGTTAAAATTTTTAAAATATAAGGACTAAATTGTTTCTTATTAAAGTTCATTAACTAAATTGTTAAAAGTTTGAAAATATATGTACTAAATTGTTATCAATCATAATTCATAGGTTAAATTGTTACTTACATGAAAATTTAGGGACTTAATTTAATCTTTACTTTTTATTTGAGCAATGAGTTTAATGAGCTATAGAGCATATGAAGTGGATGTAATTTTAAAGAAAAAAACATTAGAATTGAATTGTGATTAAATTTTGTAAGTTATGAGTGAGGTGTGTTTATTGTTTGATTTCTTGAATTAGCATGATTTGATGGAATGTTTGATTTTTTATTTTTGATTTTTTAATTTTTTGATTATTTATTTATTTACTTTTTTTTTTGAGAAAATAGTGAGTAGAGGTGTACAAGCTAGGTTTGGTTGGATCATATTAGAGATGTATTTTAGACCAAGGTTTTTCTGTCGCCACATTAACATGGTAGAAGGGACAACGCAATTCAACCCTTATATTTTCAAGTTGGTCGAATTAGTTTGTTGGGTTGATGTTTTCTTTCTTTTTTTTTAGACTAATTCAATCAAAGAATTAAATAAATGTGAAAAAATTAAAATAAATTGTAAATGTGACTAGCACCTAGAGATGGAACAATTAAGTATAGACGATGAGTGAAAAGTAAACAGAATAAGGTATATTTTGACAAATGACAAAATGAATGGAGAATGTTCAACCTCTACCAATAGTGAATAGGGAGAGCGACATTGACGAATGACATAAGCAAAGGTGGAAGGCAAGCAATGTGAGTGGCATCAAATGTAAGCAATGACATATATCATTGATGAATGGAAAACGAGCGAGATGACAAACAGAAGAAAGGCGTGCTTGTGGTGAAATGAGGGAGGAAAAAGGGAAATCCTAAAAACTATATATACATACGTAGATACATATAAAGTTGGTTTGGTTCAACTAATTTTTTTCTTCAAAATTTTAACCCAATCCAACCCTCGCATTAAATTAGTAAAATTATCTCTAAATATAAAACCAGAAGTTCAGTAACTTATCAAAAGTTCTTTCAAGTATGAAATATAAAGTAAATAGACATAATTAGGGGTGGAAACGATTCAGTTTGGTAGTCAAACTGAACCAAACCGAATTTTATAATATGTGAAACCGAATCGATGCTGTTTGATTCGGTTTCAAATTCGGTTTTGGCATTTTTAAAAAATCTATGTTATATTTTTTTAATTAAAAATGGTTCGGTTTCGTTCGATTTTAAATTCGGTTTTAATCTTTTTTTAAAATATATAGTTAAAAATGGTTTGGTTCGGTTTCAAATTCTGTTTTTGAAATTGAAACCGAACCTAATCAAATTAATTCGGTTTCAAAATTTCTTCTCACTGGACCAAACTACATTTTTCGATTTCACCGAGTTTTTGAATTGGTTCGATTTGGTTTTTAAAAACGGTTAGATCTTTTTGGTTTGAATGGCCACCCTTAAACATAATCACGAAGGTATGATAACTTATTTAAAATATTACTATTAAAATATCTACTCATATTAGGATGGTATGTCCAAAACTTCATCTCCATGAGACAAAACATTGAAAATTTTGTAACCAAAATCGAAAGTTTAGCCAAAAAGTATATACATATTTTTGTAAAACTTTATCATTAAATTTATACAAATCATTGTTATGAACTACAGGCTTTCATATATTTTCACAATGGTATGATATTGTTTAATTGACTTCACTTATATACATGTATCTTCCCCTTACCTAACCAATGTGGGGTCTTGATTGCACTTTAGTAAATCACTTTTTACTCGACAAACTCCTATTCATCAGAATTCATTCTTTGTCGATTAGCTCAACCACAGATTCAAATAAATATGTCATTGAGGCACACTAACAAGACTAAGTATAAAAGACATGACTCTGATACCACTTGTTGGGGACAAAAGACCTCCAGTTATCTTCATAGTGGTATGATATTATCTACTTTGGACATATAACCCCATGTTTTTTGTTTCACCCAAAATACCACACACGATTAGAAATAGTTGTACTTCCTTATATACCATGGATCTCTCTCTTAGTTAATCAATGTGAGACTTTAGTTGTACTCCGACAATAATTTTATTAGAACTAAATACATTTTAAAAAGTTAACCCATAAATAGAATTTGAAATTACACGGGTTAAATTTCCAAAAATGTATACAAAATGTATATATAGACGAATGTTTAAAATTACATACATTGGTTCTACTACATGAATAATAGAAAAGAATCAAAGTTGGATTAGCTTTGCCCAAAAAGGTAAAAACAAAACAAAAAACAAACAAAAGAAAAGTGTGATGAGACCAAGTCAAAGTTGTACATATTTGACCCCATTAAAATCTCATAACCTTACCTCTCTATACATACACACATAAATAATTAAAATATAAAATGAAATAAAATCTCTCAAATAGCAACAACTAGATAATACAAGTCAATCAAAGCTGAGTTATTGATAAATGACATATTTATACCATTGATAGGTTTGAGTTTTAGCTAGTTTTATATAAATAGATGAGCTTTCATGTATTTGAGCAATTAGAGGAGTTTTTTCTTCCTAAATTTTCCTTTTCTATGTCTAGTACAGTTAAAAATATTATCTTTTGTATGTTTTTATATTGCAACACTTATATTTATGTATCTTGTATTCTTAATGCTTTTAATGCTCATACCAAGTATTAATTGATTTGCGATCTAAGTTGGAACTTGGAAAAGGAAAACTTGAATTTAGGCTTTAGGTTTCATAACTAATAGAGTAGCTAATACGGAAGTGAAGTTATTTTATTAAAAGTTATTGATAACTTTTAAAGGGAGCCCTAGTTCATTAGTGATAGCGAGAATAGTCTATTTGTAGTAACAAACACAATAAATTTGGAATATTTTTAGGATTAATCAAGGAGTGTTTTTTAATGTCTTGTTAATTTATCGAAAATAGACCGAAAGGTTAATTCTATAAATTAATAAGAGTTTAACTGGACTCGAGAGAGGATGTTGATATTTTAGTAAATTCTCAAACTTATATATTGTTGCATGTTCTTAAAATCTAATTAATTTGAATTACATCTAAAGCAAAAATTGGTTTTTAATTTTTTTTTCCTTTGAATATGATCTCTACTTAAGTAGGAGTAGGACTAGGGTTAATTAAATAAAAACATCTTCAAAGTTTAATTTCTCTAGATAAAATAAGGTAGAAGGAGTTGTGGTATTTAATTGGATTAATGGCTCAATTCTATGGACGATACTCGAACTCAATCACTAAACTAAAATTTGACACAACACACTTGCGATTATGCATAGTGTGAAAATTACTTTAATAGTTATACTCACTTTTGACTACAATCACAATACCTTATGCCAGAGTTTTAACATTTTATTTGCCAACCAACTCAGCAATGACCACCTCCGACCACCAACTCCAACTCCCAACTCCCAACAACGAATTCTAATGAATACCACATTTGACGACAAATTCCAACAACCATCTTCAACCAACAACTTCGTCGATCATCACTAACAACAAATTCAACCAAACATATACTAACAAGATATATAGTGATGAAAGTATTTTTTTTTATTAGAATTTGAAATTATTAGTTTAATAGTCATCTTTAAAATAATTTGACATTAGTATGTACACTTTAAGTATCTATCAAATCAAACAAGCTTGTGTACAAAAATTTTGAGAAAATGTAGTCAAACAAAATAGCAAATGAAAATGATTTTTTTTTTAAATATTTATTTCCTAGACAATCCAAATAGGACATAATTCATTTTTTTAGAAGTTAAAAGAAGATCAAATAATATGTTGAAAAGGGACATTAGCATTCTTTGCCAATCTAATATATGTAGAAAATATTGGGAGAAAACATTGAATGAACATTAGCATTCTTTTCCAATCAAATGACATGTTAAAAAAGATCAAATAAACATGATGCCCACTAAGGTTCTAAACTTGGAAACTCCAAATATAAGATTGATTTGAAGAAAAGCAAACTATCACAATTGCTGGAATGCCTTGAATGTAATATTTGGTGCTCCAAACAATCAAGTATGGAGGTTTTGCTAGTGGAGGTTTAGGGACAACGACCCTAAAGCATAGGTTGTATTCATAACTATTTTATTTGTGTTTTTACAATTTTGATCTTAGGGTTTAGAGAAGTGGAGAAATGCACCATATATAAGGTGCATCTGGTTCTGTAATTTTGAATAATTCTCTCAAATAATAAACTATTCTCCATCTTCTTATGGACATTACTAACACACTAATAGTAAACACGTAAATTTGTGTATTGATTCTCTATTGCTTTACATTTTTTGTTTATTTTTGATTGTCGATTCTTAACAACAATCTAAAGTCTTTGGATGCAAGTGCTATCCTTACTTGAAATCCAATGCTCAAAACAAATTTCCAAAGAAAAATTATCTTTGTGTTTCTTGGTTACACCATCTCTCAAAATAAATTATTTTAGCCCTTATAAAAAGAAAACTTATTCTTGAACCCTGATGACTAATGATTAAATAAATCAAGATTTTACCATGACTGCAATTTTAGAGAGACGCAAAAGCGAAAGCCTATGGAGTCATTTCTGTAACTGGATAACTAGCATTGAAAACCGTCTTTACATTGGATGGTTTGGTGTTTTGATGAACCCTGCCTTATTGATCGCAACTTCTGTATTTATTATTGCTTTCATTGCTGTTAGGTAGATCTCGTTGTGAAAGAACGATTATTAGTTAATTTATGGATAGAGCCAAAGAGGGTGAACTGTACAAGTTAAAAGGCTATCGGTGTTTAGATCTATCCACAAACAAAATCTACATATCTAGACATGTTAGCTTTGATGAAGACGTTATTCCTTTCCCTCACAACTTGTCACACACGACACAAACACAAAAACCTCCAGACATATCTACTTTTGCAAATTTGAAGATTGGTTCACTTCTAAGGATGAAGAAATTTTAACTATCCATCAGGGTACAGAGGAAAGAAATAGAGAAGTCAAAACAATTGTGCTAGAATCATAGATTCAGTTGCTGAATCTAGAACAAGCCCAGAACCATCTTGTGGACCAAGAGATTGAGGAGGGAGAAATAACTATGTTTCTATCACTTATCCCAATTTGAATTTTCAATTTTACCCGACATCAGTGATTCTCTAGTTGTTGAGTTGCCATTTGAATCAGTTGAAGCACCTATTGAACACCTTCATTGCAGCAGCTTAATACATCCCATGGTCACTCGTCTGAAGCTAAAACAACAAGCATCAGCTACTCAAAGTTCAACACAACAATCTCTCATAAAGAGTGCAACCGAGCCCAAAAGCTACATCAGTGCACTCCAAATTTCTATTTGGAAACAAGTAATGGATGAGGAGTTAAAAGCCTTACACGATAACAAGACATAGGAACTAATTTGTAGAACGCTAGACACTAACATAAAGGCTTCAAATGGATCTTTATAATCAAATTTAGAGAAGATGGATCTATAGAAAGATACAAGACAAAATTAATAACTACTCAAGGATATGCTGAAGTTGAAGGTCGGGACTTCATAGAAAAGTTTAGTCTAGTGGTCAAACCAACCACAATTCTCCTTGCAATAGCAACATCATATGATTGGTTTCTAAAACAGCTAGATATCAAGAATGCATTTCTTCAAGGATATCTCAAGGACGATGTAATCATGAAACAATCCCCAGGTTTTATTCATCTGATACACTCAAATCATGTATATAAGCTAAAAAGATCTATATATGGGCTTAAAATATAGTTGGTTTTATGCTTAATTTGTGATCGTTGATTTTTTTTTTTTATGTTTAATTTGTAGAAAATCGAGCTTTTGGACGAGGACATGCTAATTCGAGTATAAAATGACAAAAATATCCTTAGAATAGGTCAAACGTTGACCTAGGGCAAGAAAAGATATGAAAATAGGTAAAAAGGGATGAGAAACACGAAAGAGGACGTGCATGACGCATTGCGGCGCCGTGCTCGACACTATTGACAGAAGCTGGGAAACAGGGGAGTGCCATGGAGTTATGAAGCATTTTCAATTAGACAGCATAGCGATGTTGCCTTAGAGCATCGCAACGCTATACGATTTTTATAAATACGTTGTTTGCCGTCAGAATTTAGGAAGCTGGTTTCTTAGGGTTTCGTTAGAGTTCATCAAGAGCCTCCACGGAGAGAAGAATTTTGGGTAGATGCGATGATTTTGAGCTCAAAGAAGTTGATAATCAAGAAGATCATTGGAGGACAACCCCGAGTTTGAGGATGACGTCAATTGTCTAGCTTGCTTTTGATCCCTTCTTTAATCGTTAACTTTTATGTATTTGAAACATTATAGATGGTCCATATTTGTACTGTAGCCATGAGTAACTGATTGTAGTTTTTAGGGTTTTTATTTAGTTATGGAGTGTTGCAAACTTTGTTGATTATTTCTTGGAATTGATTTATGCATAAACTATTTTAGCATATTGGTGTTTATTGTCTTCAAATAATTAGCCACTATTTGATTGATTTTTATTTGATGTCTTGCTTTGAGAGAGAGGGCACTAGATTAGAAATAGCATGTTAAACTGTTAATCAACTATGCATGAAAATGACAGGGGACTAATAGATATTAAGAATGAAGGAAGTTGATGTTGTGAATAACTAATTAATTGGATGAAAATGAATTAATGGTTAGGAAACAGAAATGATTGAGCTCGAAAGAGGATACCTGGATATAAGACTTATAGGTTTATAGTTAGCATGAAATCAATATAAGGCATAAACAATTAATTTAATTAATCCATTAACGAAGTCGTTACCCTAGAACGTGTCTTTGTCTAGTTTTTCCCCAGAATTATTATTTATTTACTTTTAAGTAGTAGACTAAATTTAGATATTCATCACAGTTGAATCCCTTAAATAAAATTAGAAGGATCTTTGGGTAGTTAGAAGAATCAAACCAATTTTTCAGAGAACGATACTCGATCTCTTGACCATTTTACTATATTATTACTCGACACGTGTACTTATGTGTTATCATACATCACACATCACACAAAGCGAATACCACATCACATATCACACGAAGGTGGTATTAATGAGGGAAGTGAGTGTTTGTCTCAAATGTGAACCTTGCTCATAGTTAAATGTCTCACATGACACCCATATGGGCAAGTTGTAACAAAGACAAGGATGACACTAAGGATCTTTCCTAGGCAAGAGCAAGAAAAAAGAAGAAAAGTACAAACGCTTGTAAAATGAGAGCCTTAAGCCTTAGCAAAAGCACAAGTTTGGGGGGGGGGGGGGGTACACTTTATATTTAGGTATAGAGCATTGGCAAAACCTGTAACTCATTAGGGATCTCACTAAGTTCCATAACTGGTAGCTATATTAGTTTGGCATGTTGGTTAGATAGTTGGGAGAAGTTGAGCCAATTTTCAAATGAAATTCTTGTGAGGGGTGTTGGAATATAGAAATAAGAAGCGGAAGAAACCAGATCATTAAGCATTCTAATTTCTTAATTTTGGCATTAAAATAAGCATGTTCAAAGGGTAATAAGATGGTTTCAAGAAACACATACCTTTGAAGAATTCCTCTCCGGTCTAAGCTGCTCCTCACGAATTCTCAACTCCAAATATTAAATGAACCACCAAGAGTTTTTCTTTACTATTCTCAGCCTGAATTTGAGTGGTGGAACTCACAATTGAGTTGAATTTATGAAGAGAAAGGGATGAGTTTTCAGGTGAAGGAGAAGAAGTTAGCAGGAACTTTTTCCTCTAGTTTTTCAATACTCCTCTTACCCAATTCTCACAAATTGGAGTGTTTTTATTCTTCAACTACATGTAGACCTCAGTGAATTCAGTCAAAGACACCTCAAACTTGAAGATTAAATTGGGATAGATGTGTGAATTGTAGAGTTCCACCTACTAGTTGGTGAAACAATGGATTTTTCCACTAAGTGAAAAATTCCATATTTCAAATACAATTTGAATTTGAATTTGAATTAATTCAAAATTAATTTAAATCAAAATTTTAGAATTCAATTTCTCAAATTGAATTAAATTTGAAAAATTAATTTGATTTTAATTAATTAAATAACAATTTAATATCAAATATTAAATTAATCACACACCTAATTTTAAACATGAATTCTATTCATGTAATTAGTATTTAAATCAATATTTAAATTTATAAACTCTCCAATTTTGTTTAATTTCGATAAATTAAACGTTAATAAATTATATTTATAATTATAGAAACCTTAATTTGAATTTGAACTATTCAAACTCAAACCCTAAATTCAATTTGAACATTTCAAATTGAAATTCAATTTAAACACTTCAAATTGATATCATTCCAAATTCATTCAATTTACTAATTCAAGATGTTCATGTTTTACGAGCTAGTAGAGGAACCTTATGGACCTACAGATCATGAGCTCCAACGATTTGAGATTAATTGACTAAAACTCTTTAGACCGAATTAATCAATATTCATTAACTACCCAGTCACACCACTATAGCTCAGTTGCACTCTCCTCATTGTAGATATATTTGTGCCCACATGATTTAACCATAATCAGTAAGTCGACCCTTCACAGGTTGTTCGTAATAACAACTGGGTTAAATGCTGTTTTACCACCAAAATTACGTCTTGCTCCTTAAGATCCATTGATCCTCTAATGAACAATTGGTTTGTGATCTAATCACTAAACCGGATTTTTCTTGGGCCAATAAGAAGGTGGAGCCCCTTATTCAAGACCCGGATTCAGCATTAAAAGAACAACCTTTATCCTATCCCTCAATTAGGTAAGTGTGAATTTTGCCTTGCACTCTATGTCCCTAGCTATCTACTCGATCTTACCCCTGAAATGGGAGGCTTATTGTGCCGGCGCTAATGAGCCAACCCTCACCTATGCAAATCTAAAGATAATCCTGAATAAACAGGAGTTCATAGTTAGCTCAGGATTAAGATCGAGTTGCCTAGGTTATCTAAGCGAAATAGTTAGTATTAAACAGTAAATAACGTTATAAAGTAAGAGTGACTTATTTCTTGGTTCGATCTTACGCAAACTCATTACATAAGACGCCCCCACTCCTCATATCAATACATGAACGAATCAGGATCACTTCGTTTGTATCACCTTAAAACAAATTGTAACAACTACAGAGTAGGCTGCATCTGATAGTGTTACCAGAATAAGACACCCAATCTTATTCGTATACTATAGATCATTTTGACTATTTACTCGAACCTGATCCACTTTTATGTCTCCACATAAAGTTCAAGTATTCATATAATAACCATGAATCTTAGTTTATTGGATTCAGTCTCTTCAAGTGCAATTTACAAATTTAATAACAACGTTATTGAAGAAATGTTGAATAACATCTTTATTGATAATAGAAAATGTTTAACTCTATAAACTGCGAGTTTTAAGTTATACAACCCAACAAAGGGTTGTTTGGGAATTGAACAAGTAAAGGCACCAAGGTTTGAGACCTCTCTTGAAAGACATCTACTTTGCATTACTTCTGACTAAGCATGTTAATTCACTTTCAATATCTATTCTATATTTTGTTTACTTAAGAACAAGCAAATATTCAAATTCGAGGTTGTGATAGATATAAAAAAGTGCATGTTTTTACCATTTATTTTATTATTTTTTCAAATAAAAGGACACTTTATATGTATTTTGACCCCCGGATGAACTAAATTAGGTAAAATGGGCAAGCATATATCTTTAAAATATCTAGAGTTAGATTTTACTATTTTGAATTGATTTTATAGGTTTTTAATTTGGATTTTTTTTTTTTTTACTGTTTTGCAGAAATCTGTCTTGATGTGTCTGCATCGAAAACCCTAATTTACCATATTGTGTTAAATGTTTAGAGATGCTTCATTTTTTATCCAAAGTTGTTTTTTAGCATCGAAATTTCCTAGGAGATGTTGAAAATGTGATTTTTGGTCATCTTTCAACCATATTGGCCTATATAAAAGGATGAAAGGCTCTTGGATCATAATCCACCACTCCTTTGAAGAAAACCTACAAAATTATTCCTTAATCTCTTCAAGAACGAAAGTTCCTCTGGAGAAATGACTTCTTTAGATCAAACCTACCCGTGAGAACGCGTTTTAGAGTGGGATTCACCTTTGGAAAGGATCGAATTCATCCTAAAGAGCTCCTTAGTTTGTTGGCTTGATTTAAGGGTTTTTACTACTTTTCCAGATTTTTTTTTTCTTTTAGTTCTTTGTTGTTTTTCTTTTCATTTTTCTTTCTATTTCGTTATTTATTACATTATAACCCATGACATTAGATTTCATGAAGTCTACTCATTCTTATCTAATTATGGGCTAAGTTTTCTAAAGGATTTAGACATGTGGATACCCTAAGACCTTATGGCTTAAGCATATGCTAATTCATCGTGTTGCCTTGACCTTTACATTTTCTTTATTGATTTTATTGTAATCTTGTTATGTTGAACTGATCACATAATTTAACATGCTAATGGAATCTTAATGCTTAGAAGATTAAGATATAAACCGTAATGCCCCGGCCCAGGATTCAAACCAATATTCAGAATCCGAATTCAGCAACTGATAGCCTTGGCATTCCCTTGCATTCCTTGTGACCTGGTAATGTTTTTCTTACTTGCCTTGAATGCTTCTAAGAGTTAAAGTTGTTCCCACAACTAATACATGCCCTTTCAACATGCTTTGTCCTCAATCACATTCTTTTGAGGAAAATTCTCAAGAGGTTGATTGCATAAAAAATGTGCTATCTCGCTCTACTTAATTCAAGGTCGTTATCGTTTTTAATGTGTTTATTTAGTGCTTTTACAGGTTTCAACTGCCTTGGAGGTTGAATCAACCATTATGAACTATTCAGGGTTAATTTGGAGCAATTACGAGCTAAAAAAATCATCTAGGCTTCAAAAGAGGAAAAATGATAAAAATGCCTTTGGAGGTGTAAATTTTGGTGCAGCGCCATGACGCTACATACTTTGACGGAATTGGCAAATGCGCGCATGTGTCAGAGCATCGCGGTGATAGCCGCGACTGTTATATAACGATTTCTTCGACTTTAGGGTAGGTCTATCACCCATTTTTAGGGCTTCCAGCCTCCTTCCCTTCTCTTCTCTCTTCCACTTTCTATTTAGGTGTTCACTTTGTAATTAATCAAGTAGTTGCTGGGTTGTAGCTTCTCAATCTCCATGGGAAGGTAAGATTTTGGTTTTCTAGTATAGGGATTTGGAGGAACTCAATGTTATTTTGGAAGATTCTGACTTTATGATGTATATGATCTTGTATATGGGTTTCAATTTGAGTTTTATATTTATGAATGGCATAATTCTATTATTGATTGACGACCGATAATTAGTTGTGCGATTTGAATGCTTAGAGATAACTTGTAATATGTGACATATAATTATGGGTTAATCTCAAAAGAAGCAATAGGTTAGTTAAGCTTGTAATTCATTGTCTATAATGAATAGTAATTTATCTTATCGACTTAGAGAGAAATCATATTGAGTGTTTAACTAGACAGTGGAAGTTAATTAACTCATCTTAGTGTTATCCCTAGAAGTTTATACGGTTAGGTAAATATGTTTAGTATGGATTCATCTATGCATGTTTATTTAATTAGGTAATTAAGACCATTGATTGGGGTTCCAATCAATTGGGCTAGGTATAAGCAAGAGGTTTAAGTCGTATGTTATGGTTCAATGATCTTAATTGTAATGGATGAATCCGTTCCTCTAAGCTAGGACATCTCGATTGACTACACTTCTATCTTTTTCCTTTACTCGCACTTCACTTTTATGTATTTCCAATTACCAATCCACACTACCCCATCCTCCCATTTTACCACTTTAACTAAAAATGAGCTTCGAGGAACTAATCTTCTGCGCTTCCTTGTGGTTCGACCCCAGACTTTTTGCTTGTACTACTAGTTAGTATAAGTTATTTGTTCGGTGAATTATAAATTTTATTTGATCTGCGGTCTCTTGGGAGCGACACCAAAAGGTTGCGATCAAATTAACGTTGTTGTCAGATAAGCCAATTAGTTCTTCTTAGTCAGTTTTTAGTTAAAGTTTCTTTTGCTTTGATTTATTTTCCTTTTGTGTTAGTTAAGCATGATAGAATTTTTGAATCGATCTTAGACATTCGAAAGCTAAGTTGTAAGTCCTGACAACGAGGTAAGTGGGTTTGACATCAAATTATCGAGTTAGCCTCCTTGGTTGGTCACGTGATGGGAAGGAGCTTGTAACAAGTAGAGGTGTGCAAGAGTTGTTTACTCAGAGGGCACCCTATGCAAGCATGCTCGAGGTTGCAGTGGATCCCAACACCGCGAGATTCACTAAGGAGAGGTATTATGGTCATTTGGACTACGAGCCTCACCATTCTTGGTGGGAGGAGTCCTTTGATCATGGACACTCAAAATGACAACAGAGCTTAGATAGTTGAGATTTCACAGCACTCCACCAGTCGACTTATGCTCAATCTTCAGGTTCAGGTAAGTCTTTAGAGGCTTTGGTTTTGGAGCTTGCTGACAGTACTTTTGAGCTTTGGCAGAACAACCTCCGTAGGTAGTAGGAGTTTGAGCGCTTTCAGCAAGAGAGCTTCACCTCGAGGCAAAGGCTAGAACTGACTTGCAAAGCCTGAATGACCTCTTGCTTAGCTTGCAACTTCATTTAGGAGGATGGACGAGCCATTGCCAGACCATTCCCTTGACTTCTACGAGGTAGTCCATGTCGTTTGTACCTTAGAGGCTGAGTTTCTTGTAGATTGCTACTTCTTCAATCATGATGAGAACCTCATGCCATGCTTGCCAGTTATTATTTTTTGATCGCAAATGATAGAGTTTGAGGTTAAAAGGCCTCACCCTGTTCTTATTATTTTTTGGCAAAAAAACTCATGAATAAGAAAATTTATAATTTTTTTTTTTGGTAAAAGCATGTTTGTATGCTATTTTGAAGGGGATTACTCCTCTTTCTTGGGAGTTAAAAAAATAAGTAAGCTTATACTATAGTTTGGCAAAAAAACTCATGAATAAGAGAAATCCCAGTTATTATTATTTTTTTTTTGTTGTAGAAACCAAGTGTTATAAAATAAAAGAAAATTTGTAAAAGGAAAAGCATGTTTGTATGCTATTTTGAAGGGGATTACTCCTCTTTCTTGGGGTTATAATTAACTTGGGGTGACTATGCACCCATAGTTTCCCTCCGAGCTAAAGTACCTCGTAGAATGAGTAAGCTTCGACACCTTGTTAGTAGACGTTGTTTATAGTTAGATGTCTTTCACGTAACCCGTGTGGGCAAGTCAAAATTAAGGTGACGTATCTAGATAGGGTTTCCTCTTTTATGTAAAGTAAGAAAATGAGAAAAAGACAAAAATAGAATAAAAGTTTGGTTCCCTTAGGTGTGTAGTTGCATTGTTGAGTCTAGGAAGCTTAACTCTTGAGCCTTCAAGCCAGAGTAGGGAAAACAAATTGAGAACCTTATATAACCATTCTAGGTTTTGCGAGCTTAATTAGTAGGGCTTTGGACCCATTCATGCACGAAGAGGTTTAGAATCATTTTTAAACTGTGCTTCATTAATTGATTGTAATCGAATTTCATTCTTGATTGCAAATCTTATCCTAGGAGACTGTTGAGACTAGAGTAATGATCCTTGTGATTGAGCAAGCATGTTTTTTAAGGAACTCAAATTACAGAGGACCTATGAGCAGAAGCGGATTGTCCAAACTCCATTGTAAAAGAACTCATATATTCATAGTCATACTAAACAAATTGTGCATTAAACCCTAAATTATAGCATGCTTCTTGGAATAAATACAAAGATAAGGAGACAATACCTTTGAAGAACACTTCTTCAAGTATATCCCTCGATCAAGAACGAACGCAATGAGCAAGAACTCGATCTCCCTCAAACACCAGCAAGTATAAAATCGATCCTCGAATAACCGGACAGAACCACAAGATTACCTTGGGATTCTCAGCATGAAATCCAGGAGTGGTGGGCTCTGGCTTATTTTGGTTGGAGGGAAGATTTAGAGTGGAGAAGGAGACGATCGAGTAAGCGATGACACAGTTGTGTAGAAGATGAAGTCTATCAGTATAGACTCGATACTCGATCGTTTAGTGTCTCAAGCTATCATCTAGTAAACTCAATTTCTATCGTGTAGTCACTTGATAGTTAATTTGATATCTCGTGGGAACATTAAAAAACTATTTTCATTTTATCCCTAAATTGCCATAAAAACCATGCAACTATCCACTAAAGGTGGTTATGAAGAAAAAGAAATTTAATTATCAAATAATTAATAAATTATAAATAAATACAATAACCAACTTATCATATTATATTTATAACTTATAGTTTTAATATTGCATCATATATAATACATAAACCATAGTTCTTTTTCTATTTTATGACATTTAATATAAATTATATTTATATTAAATTTAATGAATAAAAATTATATTGAATCATATTCAAATATTAGTTTCTCCAATCAAATAATAATGTATCAAATACATTATATCATATCATATATAATTGAATTAATTGAATTATATCATATATAATCAAATTCCCTCTTATTAGTTTGAACATTTCAAATTAACCCAAAAACTGATTCTCAATTTGAATCCATTGAGCTACCAAGGGAATCTTATAGACCCGTAGCTTGAAACTCCAACGGTATATGAATAACTGATTAAACTCTTTAATCACATTATCCACCATCCGTTAACTGCCAGGCACTTCACTAAAGACCGACAACTACACTCTTCGCACTATAGATATATTTCTGTGTCCATTAGATATAACCAATCAATAGTACGATGACCCTTCACAAATCGCTCGTAAGTATAATTGGACCAAATTACCGTTTTGCCCCTATAGTTACATTTAACTTCTTAAGTACCATTGATTCCTCTAATAAACAATAGATCATAGTCCCACTATGATTAAACCCCTCTCGGGACAAGAGAGGACGTGTTTTGGGGAAGGAGTGAATTCCATCTTGTGTAGTTGAGTTCCCAGCTCCCCAATCAGACAAATCCTCAAAATGGTAGGCTTGTTGAGTCGGCGATCTGGCCACTCTCACCTATGCAAATCAAAAGACCGACCTCATAGGCAGGAGTTCACAACTCACTCAGCATTAAGGTCATGTTACCTATGGTCATCCTAGTGAAATGAAAGTCTCAATTATGAACGGCGTTATATAACGAGACTAAACATTTCGTGGTCTGGTCTTATACAAACTTCTTTGTATAGAATATTCCCGCTCGCATGTCTAATACATGAATGATTAGGATCAGATCATTTGTAGCACTTTACAACATTTGTAACACCTACAAAGCGGGCCATACTCGTAGTGTCACTAGGATATGGTATCCCTCCTTATCCATATGATACAGACCATTTAGGTTATCACTTAAAACACGATCCATTTGTATATCTCCATATACATGTTTAAGTTCCAATGATAACCATGGATCTTAGTTTATTGGTTTGTGGTTAATGCAACTAAAATATCAAATATTTCATAGACTGTGTGAATAAAATATCATATATTATAAATCACAAAATGTTTGTTCATACAAGTGCGTACAAACTACAAGAGCTCACGAGATTTAGGGCATCAACCCCAACAATTTTTGTGTGAGAGGTCACCCAACATAGGATTGCTCCAAGCTAAACACGGTTAACTTTGGAGTTCTTATGATTGAGTCACCGAAAAAAAGGTGCACCTTGTTGGTATAAGTAGTTATTTTTAATTCTTCTAAGCAATTCTTAACCAAACTTTCATCTCCTCGGGATCCCTCTCATTCGATTGTGATCTCTGTTCATTCATGTCCCCATTCTAAATTCAAGGCATTACATACCCATTAACTTTTGCTTGGTTCGTTCCCAAACCACATCTTAGTGAGAGAGGTTTCGCTCTGATACCATGCCTTATGCCCAAGATTCGAACAAGGATTTGAAATCCAAATCCAACACCTAATGGCACCGAAATTCCTCTGCATCTGCTGCGACCTAGCAACGTTGTCCTACTTTTCTTGAATACTTCTAAGGGTGAAAGTTATCCCTACAAACCAATATAGGTTCTTTCAGCATGCTTTGACCTCACTCACATGCTTCTTAAGAAAATTCCCAGGAACACCCAACATTGGATTGCTCCAAGCTAATCATGCTTAACTTTGGAGTTTTTATGATTGAACCACCGAAAAGAAAGGTGAATCTTCTTGGTATAGGTATTGATTTTCAATTCTTTTCAGCGATTCTTAGCTATATTTTTATGTCCTCAGGATCCCTCTCATTTGGATGTGATCTTGGTTCATTCATGTCCCCTCCCAAACTCGGGGCGTTACATGAAATAACTAACTTGCCATGATTCAAACAAGTGTGGAAATCTCTTTGAAAATTAGGTTTCTGAACTCCTTGGATACTATAGAACATTCTTTCGATCTAAAACACATTACCATAACCTCCTAATAACTATAAATGATATTTGAAGGTAGTTTTGGGATAATAATCTTCTTGATTCATAAATCTATTTCGAATCCTAGACTTGATGTGGCTCATAGTTATGGTAATTCTTGATTAATTATATGTGGCTTATCAAGTCTAGAATTCGAAATTCGGGTCCGAATCCTAAATTTGGGGCGTTATATAAACAGATATCACAAAGAAATAGGAGATTAAAAGCCTAGAGATAGGACTATCATCTATGCTTAGAGATAAGATACACCTGATCGAGCGAAAGAATGGGCGTCGTAAACCTTTCTTCACTAATCAAATAATATTCATAATTCAACGAACAAAATACTTATACTATTGAGTAGCACAAGCAGCAAGTTCGAGGTCGAACCATAGAAAGCCTAAGATAGAATCTCTTTAAGCTAAATAAATCTTTGGAAAGTACTAAAAATGAGGGATTTTGGATTGGTTTGACAGGAAAACTAAATGTAAGAATTTAAAGTGCGGAAAGTAAAATAGATTGAGAAAGAGAGAGAGTGAACATGAGATTACCTTCACCGATTAAAAGATTGTTGAGCTATCTATGGACCAATTCATGGATTAATCATGTTAATGTTGAGAGTTATCTACTTCTCAAGCCCAATCGAATATATGAAAATCCGGACAAACTCCTTAAGGAAAACCCACATGATATTGATTTCTAAATTAACTTAAGTAATGTCATGCAAGCCTACTTAGCTAATCATATTAAGCACTCAAATTGATTAGGACATTAAGTTAAATTGGCCGAATCTAACCTAGCGCATTTCCATTCCTAGATTTTGGTATCTTTGGCTACTCGTTTATCCTAGAATCCTAGCAATTGAACCATAGCATAACTAAAACTTATAGCTAATCAAATTAAGCATGTTTTGGATGCAATTATAGACACCTAAAACATATATAGCATGGGTGAATGAACATACAAGTAATAACGATTAAGTTGTCAATTTAATCTATCCACATGCTCATTCTAGATATTCAAACAAGGAAATGAGAACAAGAAAAAGCAGAAAAATCGAAGAAAAATACATCAAAATACCATAGAATCCATAGAAAATCCCTAATAAACCTCAAAATCGACATTTGGGCCTTCAACTGTTCATCGAATCCGAATCCCGATGCCAAAATATACAAATAAACCTCAAAATACAAAGAAATCTAGTGGGTTTTGACCATTTGGAGCTCTCAAAATTGGCCAACTCTTCTCCTCCCTTTTAACTTAAAACATGAAATTCACCTATATACAGTCACAGTAGCGCCATGACACTAGGGACACCATTGCCCGACGCTCCTCAGGGGCATTATTGTCACTTTTCTCCTTTGAAGTTGGGTTGCTCATTTTAGCTTCTAATTGCTCCAAATTAACCTTGAATGGCTCATAACGGTGAGTTCTACCTCAGGTGCCCAAAACCTGTAAAAACACTAAATAAACACATTAAACACAGTAACAACCTAGAATTAAGCGGAGCGATGTGCTATCAACACCATATGATATAGAAATTGCATGAAAATGTTCTAAGATTCAACTAGTGTTGCATTTCGTGTGTGTGCTATATTGATTGATCAAATTATCTTAAATGAATACAAGTTTTCTTTAGTTAAACTTAAGTGCAAGCTTAAATAGAGATTCGCGTAAGTACCAGGGTCGAACACAGGGAATTTTGAATTAATCTAAATTGGTTAAGGTGATTTTTAAAAAGCAAGAGCACTTCAATTTTCATGATGTTGTTTGTGTGGATAAAATACAAAACTAATTAAAAACAAAGGGAAAATGGATGAAAGGGGAGAATGATAGTGGAAATGTGATGCGATGAAGGTATGTGTTTAACGGTGATGCTTCGAATGATAGGGAATGGGATCTGTTGATGGTAAAGATGTGGCACAAATGAAAACTATGTGCTCTGAGTGGGTTGAAAATCAGTTAATAAAGTAGGCTTGAGAAGGTTCACTAATATTCACCTAAGTGATGTATAAGTATCCGTTCATAACTTTGACTTACAAAATGAAGAATTCACCTCTCAGTATTTTATGCCACATAAATCTTATCTTCAAGATGTATGTTTAAGTCAATATTAGACAAAATGTTAACTTTATCTCTAAAGCTACTTCTTTCCTTGTTTAATGAATTCCACAACCATTTGCTCTCTCAAGTTAGCTATTTCTGCTTAAACCAATTGATCATATGGATTCAAGCAATAGATTATGCACATGTTAAACAAGATGCACTTCAACTTATACAAAACTTGTGAGAATGTTAGTTTATTCTTCCCAACCCATTAAAAAATTAGTTGCTTATGATGGAGGGAAGAGAACACATGATAAAACTAGAGATGATGAAGATCATGGTTTATTTTAAGAATGAATATGTCACGATGTCAATATCTTAATACAATTTTAATGAAAAACAAAGGAACGGAAGTTCAAAAAATGGAAATGCTAAGTCGCTGGTCATAATCTCTTGCTTTCTTTGGCTTTAATTGGCTACTTTTACTTGTGCTGGTGAAGGAAAATGATGGACTCTTCCTCTAATAAGAGAAGAAGACTGAGCTTTCACTCAAAACTCCACAAAGAGAATGTCTAAAGGTTGAAGATGATGGAGAATCAAGTAGAGAGTTAGGCAGAGCTTCAACCAGTCTCTTGACTAAAGGTCTAACTTCTTTATCGTCTGGAATTTGGGCTATTCGTAGGCATCAAAAGGAAGTTCCTCAACGTTTTTCCAATAATTATCTTACTAAAGGGAATTGAATCCCATGAAAGAGAGTGATCGCTGTGCAATTTCAAAGTTGGTTTTATAACAAACAAAAAACATTAAACAATTTACACTAAATAAAGGATAAACATCAAATTTAAGCATGCTATTAAAGAAGAAGTAAAGGGAAAAAGGATCCCACATTTTTCGAATCCTGATCTTCACGATTTCCTCTCCTTTTTCTCATGAACATCTCTTTAACAAACTAAGACACCGTTGTAAGAGTTACCTTGTTATTCTCTTGGATTCCAAGAGGTAAATATGTGGGCTACACCTTGAAAGAGGAAAAGGTAGAGAGAATTTTTGTTTGAGAAAGTAGAAAGAGTTTTTGTGTGGAGACTAGAGTTTTTCATCCAGTGATACCCTTACCCTAAATGGGCTATAAATATCTATTTATATAAAGAAGAGTTAACCCCTTCTCCAAGTGTTCATTTTCCACCTTTTAAGCTAATTAATTAAATAACCATTATTTAATTAATTGACATATAAATTAAATAACTATATATTAAATCATATTTAATGTAGAGTTAATTAATTAACATAAATATTACATATTTATACTAGCATCCATTCTCCATCATAATTAATTAATTAACCATTAATTAATCAATTAACATATAAATTAAGTAACTATATTAAGTCATATTTAATATAGAATTAACTAATTAACATATAAATATCACATATTTATATGCATACATCTCTTTATGAATCTAATTCATATAAATCTAAGATTTGAATCTCATTCAAATACATTTATCTTATATGTAATTCTATATGAATTCAATTCATATGAATTTAATATTTGAATCTCATTCAAATATTTCTCTCTAACATAATTTGGACTGTAGATCACATCTATAATTAACCACATTATATATTAACCATATTAATATAAAATTCCTTCAAGTAATTTGAATAATTCAAATCATTCCTCATTACTATCTTTTAGCGAGCTAACAAGGGGGTCATATGAACCTACAAATTAGAGGCTCCAATGATATGAGATTAATTAATTAAACTCTTTAATTAAATAAATCAATGTTCATTAACTATCGATCACTCCACTAAAAACCGATAGTTGCACTCTTTGTATTACATATATATTTCTGTGTCCATGGATATAACCAATCAATAGTGAGTCAACCCTTCACAAATCGCTCATAACTATAGTTGAATCAAATTACTGTTTTACCCCTATAGTTATATCTAACTCATTAAGTACCATTAATTCCTCTAGTGAACAAACAGTTTATAATCCAACTATAAACTGACACCTCTAGGGCAATGAGAGGTTAAGGTCTCATTGTTCAAGACTCGGAATCAGCTATTAAGGGACCAATTTATCTACTTTCTTTAAGGTTGAGAAGGAGTGAATTCCATCTTGTGTAATTATATTCCTAACTTCTTACTTGGACAAATTCCCAAAATGGTAGGCTTATTAAGTCGGCTAACATAGCCATTCTCACCTATACAAATCAAAGAATTGTCCTCATAACCAAGAGTCCACAACTCAATCAAGATTAAAGTCAAGTCACTTATGGTCATCCTAGTGAAATGTAAGTCTCTTCTAGCAGCGGTGTTATATAGAGAAACTATTCATTTCGTGCTCCAGTCTTATATAAACTCTTTGTATAGAATACTTCTGCTCATATGTCCCCACATGAATGATCAGGAGTATATCATTTGTAGCACTTTACAACAACTACAAAGCATGTCATATTCGTAGTGTCACCAGTATAAAGTACCCAGCCTTATCCATCTACTACAGATCATTTAGGTTATTACTTAAACATGATCCACCTGTATGTCAACCATATACATGTTTTAAGTTTCATAAAATAACCTTGGATCTTAATTTATTGGATTGAATTAATGCAGTCTAACTTTTAATAAAATACCTCTTATTTTATATAATTTGTTTTTACAAACTATAAGATATATGAGATTTAGGATATCAAATCTAACGATCTCCCACTTGTCCTAAAGCGAGTGGGATGTACAGTATCAAATATAATACAATAAACTAGAGCATACAATATACCCAAAAAAATCTCCCACTTGCCCTAGATTAGATGACTCATATCTTGTAGACCCAAACTCTCTAGGTGACCCTAAAAAACTTTAGTGGTGAGAGCTTTTATAAATTGATCAGCAACATTGTGCTCCAAGGTGATCTGTGTGACGATTACATCTCCTCGTTGCACAATCTTCCTAATGAGATGATACTTGTCCTCAATATGCTTTCCTCGTTTGTGACTTCAAGGCTCCTTAGAGTTTGCCACTACACTAATATTATCACAATAAAGGATGATGGGCAGGGTAATATTTGGAACGAATTCCAAATTCTTTAGAAAATTTTGGAGTTAGACAACTTCTTTAGTAGATTCACAAGCATCTACATATTATGCTTCCATAATGGAATCCGCAATACATCCTTGCTTAATGCTATGCTATACTATAGCCCCTCCATTCACAATGAATATTGATCCTAATGTGGATTTCCCAGAATCTTTATCATACTGAAATCAGAGTCAGTGTATTCTGTAAAGATCAAATCCTTAGCTCCATACACAAGCATATAGTCCCACGTTCTCCATAGATACTTGAGGATTCTTTTGACTGCTGTCGAGTGATCTAATCCTGGATTGGAATGATATATACTTACAATCCCTACTGCATAGCAAATGTCAGGTCTGGTACATAACATTGCATACATAAGGTTGCTAATGGCCGATGCATAAGGAACTCATCTCATTTCCTCAACCTCTTGAGGAGTCTTAGGACATTATTCCTTAGACAAGACAATTCCATGCTTGAAAGGTAATAAATCATTCTTAGAATTGTGCATCTAATATCTGATGAGCATCTTGCCAATATATGATGCCTAAGACAAGGCCAACGTTTTGTTCTTGTTGGGTTTTATGTCCTAAAACTCGTGGTTTGTAAACATTAAACATATTCTATTTTTGAAATAAAGATGTTATTGAGGTTTATTCAGTAAAGATGTTATTGAATATGTGAATTGCACTTTTTAACTCTAAATCCAATAAACTAAAGAACCCCTGACTATAACATGAATACTTTAACTATATGTGGAGACATAAAAGTGGATCAAGTTCAAGTAATAGCCAAAACGGTCTATAGTATAGGGATTAGGTTGGGCACCTTATCCTGGGGACACTATGGATGTAGCTCACTTTGTATTTGATACAAACTATGTGATCCTAAATCGTTAATGTGGAGTCATGCGAGTGGAGGTGTCCTATGTAATGAGTTTGCATAAGATCGGATCATGAAATAGTCAATTTTACTTTATAACACCGTTTATTGTTAAGACTGACTATTTTAACTCGATGACCTAGGTAACTTGATCTTAATCTTGAGCTAACTACAAATCCTGTTTATTCAAGATTATCTTTTAATCTGCATGGGTGAGAGTGACTCAACATCGCCGACTCAATAAGCCCTACTACAAAAATTGTATTACTTGATATTTTTTCGTAGTCAAGTATCAGTGTCATCTGACTTTTTAAAAACGTCAAGTAATCCCATGTCAAGAATACTGGTTAAGAACATCAAGTTGTAATTTACTTGATATGTTATAATTGCCAAGTATATGAGATCTGTTGACTTATTTAAGTATCAAGTATCTAAATTCTTGACATTTATTATAGATCAAGGTTTTTTTAACTTGACATTATTTACTTGTCAAATGTAACTTCTTCTTGACGTCTAGAAAATGATAACTTAATTGATACTTGATACGTTTTACTTGTCAAGTTGGTATGTGTTTTTTTTTAAAATTTTATTATTAGAAATTATAGAATTGCTCCTATCTTGAATTCCAATAATGATATAATTTATTTGAAGAGGATAATCATATATTAACTAAATAAACAAACAGTACATATATAGATGAACAACTGAAACATCAATCAATCCAAATGAATAATTAAAAAAGAATGAATTTCAAAATTATTGTCAAACCCCATATGAACACATTTCCAAATCTACAATCAACCACCCTTGCATATGAACAATTCCAAAAGTTACACCTATCAATCTTATATAAACAATTCCTAGTTACACCATGTCTCCAAAATGACTAAGTAATACCTATGTCCAACTCATATCTTCAAAATGCCAACACTCATACCACATCTTCAAAATGACAAAACTTATGAAATTTGTGGCGTTCAAGCACAATAATGTAACTCTAAGCCAAAAGCACCTGAAAAGTCATTTACTGTAATAGATAACAACTTAAGAACTATATTAAAAGTACTTTAATAAAAGTATCTGCAACTCATACCATAATTTAATATCAAAAGCACATTGAAAGAGGAGTAGTTGAGAAACCCCTACCTGATGCTTTAACACATGACTCCGATAAAAATTAGGATAAATAAGTTCTGATTAAACCAATAAAATGAAGAGAAAAGAATGTGGTAAGCTAAAGTCATTGAATGTTCAAGTTAATTTGAAGTTAAACCAAAGTCATTGGTGCCAATGGTAAGCTAGAAAACAAGGGAGAGAGAGAGTTCTTTTAAAAATAAAACTCACAGAGGACATAGGTGATGACTTGATACTCTTCATTAACACTTTCACTTTCATATGCCTAGAAAAAAAAGTTCATAATCATAAAAATATTAAAACTAGAGGGCAACCAAAAAAAGACTGAAGTAAGAACCAAACTTTCAAGAAGCATAATTATGCCTTTGTTGGCCCTAGATTCTACTGATTAGCTTTTTTGGTCAAACTTTCAAGAAGAAACCTGGTGATAATAGTCATCTAGTAATTTAAACTGAGGCCAAATAGGATGTCAAACGTAAACCTAAAACTTGTTACCAACAGAGAAAAACATTGTACATTTAAGAGACAAATGAAACTCTATATCTAGAAGAATCACTTCAATAAATATAAAAGTTTGGTAACTAACACTATAAAAATTCCAAAAAGAATAATAGGTTTTGGACCATAGTGATCCGCCACTATTCCTTAGAAAACAGATGTTAATGCTTTGCCAACCATGAAAGAAGCTCCTACAAATTGTACGAGGGATTTGTTAGTACAAGGAGAATTTAAGTACCATATAAATCATAGGAAAATAGAATGAAATTGTCAAATGTTTATAGCAATCTTACCAATAAAACCAACATAGAATCTAATATCTTCTACATTTTCTGCAATGTTAAAATCCCGAACCTGCATAAGATTTGAGTAACCAGAAAAGGAATAAAAAAAATATAATCTAAATGATACAAAAAATTCTTGGTGAAGAACAACTAAAAATTAATAAGAGTTGTAAATAACTAGTCATAGAAAAATGTGGCACACGAGATCCAACTAAACCATAAAAACTATGTTGAAATTGGAAACTAAAGTCAAACTTAAATGGGACTAAAATGATCATTCTAGCTCATTTTTTCAACCAATATAACAAAGTTTCAAATGATTTAGGTCTTTATTAAAAGTATAAGAATATCATAAAAAATTGAGCAATTGTAGAAGATGTTCATGTCATTATTTTGGTATGAAGAGTACAATAAAAGAAAAGCATGCAAGGCAGAAATGGCAGTAGTAAATTGATGTACATATGTGTCTAAAAGAAGGAAACATGTATTCAAGAAAAGCTCCAAACAATTTTTTTTGAATGTTTTCAGAATACAAAAAAGTAAAAAAAAAAAGAAAAAAAAAAGCATCGAATATAACCGAGTTGCCCAACGACAAGAAAGAAACCTTGATTTGGCTGCAAACAAAGACATACAAAAACAACTAAATTTAATATCTTATCAAAACTATTGACGAAAAACATGCATATAACTTCAAAGGACACTTAAATCAAACATTCTTGCCTACAAAAACAACTAAGATTGTAAACACACCTAAATGACAATTAAAGAAGAAAGTATGACTTATAGAAAGTTTAGAAGGCAGAGTAGAAATGATTCTCTATTTGATGGTGAATTTTCTTTCTTCATGTAAGAGAAAACCCATTCATATTCATATTTAATATGCATGAAACAGTTTGAGAAATTTTGCTACCCAAAATGGTGCATAATAGAAATGATTCTCTATTTAATATTGAATTTACAGGTTCTTCATTTTAGAGAAAAACCATTCATATTCAACTTAACAAATTCTTATGATACTAGAACCCTAAACAACTTGAGAAACTTTACAACCTAAAACACCCGATGTAGAAATAGTTCTATTTAATGGTGAATTTTATCTGTTCATATCAACACATATAGCATTCATTTCACTAGTCAAAAAGTTTAAACTATCATACTAGTCTATGAATATCTCTGTCCATGTCTAATATCTTTTAATCAAATCAAGAATAAACATTTGAAACACTTAATTTACCTAATTCTCATTGGAACCTATAGCAGCTCAAAGTCATCAAAATAAAGTTAGAGATTACCAAGGGCATAGAAGAAATCCTGCAAAGCATCAAATACCAAAGTTCATCTCAAACCATCGGAAACGAGAAAAAAAAAAAAAAAAGGAAAGAAAAAGGCTGAGTCTAACCTCAAACGCAAAGACTAGGACATCATTTAGAAAAATAAAACAATTTCCTTCCTTTTTGACTCCATTTTACTCGTTCTTAAGCCCATACCATCGGCAATGCCCATAGAACAAAGCCATAGAATTTTACTTACATTTCTTCTAATTTCTATACTTTACAGTATTAAAGAAAACTTAAGGACCTAAGAAAGAAATTACAGGAATTTGCCGATGGATGGATAACACAGTGAGAGAGAAAGATTGGCGAATGAAACCATTGCATGCACTCTAGAATCGTTGTGAGACTTTCAACCTTATATCACTGAAATCCTTTCAAAGCTGTTGAACGACAACTTACCACCCCCAAATCTTCAATCTAACCTCTAAAATATTTATAACCATAACTTTAATCATCGATATTAATGCCAATCAAAGCCTTAACCAACTCTAATATCGACAGCTGAAGAGAGCATAGCTTGATTGGCAATCAAGTGTATTATCAATCACTAGATTTGTGATTTAACTTCTCATACCCTTAATTATACTAAAAGACTCTAATATCGGTTCGAGGTCAAAATTTCGATTCGTACTCTCCCATATAAATTTTAAGATAATAATAATAATAATTATTATTATTATGTAAATTAGAGTTTTTCGTGTGGATGATCCATTAAATATCCACCACTCACAAATGTGTAGAATAGAACTTTCTGTTGTACTCAGAGTACACTATGTCGTTCGACCATTTAGACTACAGTAAACATGGTCATTGTTAACGTAATATATGTATAAGGTTGTTAGAGTCAGCATGCAATTAGTGGAAGCAAGCATAATTATTAAGCACTCTAATTCAATCAGTTTTAGCAACTAAGCAAGTATGTTCCTAAACTAAAATAGGGCTTTGAAGATATACCTTTGAAGAATTTCTTTAATCAAATCCAGCTCGAATCTTCACTCCAAATGCTTGTAGATCACTCAATTTTCCCTACTATTCTTTAAAATCTTAAAGAATGCCCATCCCCCTCAGATGTCCCCACATGAATGATCAGGATCAGATCATTTGTTAACAACTAAAAAGTAAGCCGTACTCGTAGTTGACCAGGATAAAGTACCTAGCCTTATTCATCTACTACAGACTATTTAGGTTATTACTTAAACATGATCCACAACCATATACATGTTTTAAGTTTCATAAAATAACCTTGGATCTTAGTTTATTGGATTGAATTAATGTAGTCTAAATGTTAATAAAATACCTCTTATTCTATATAATTTTTTTTTACAAACTACAAAATATATGAGATTTAGGACACTAAATCCAACACTTACATCTTTACATTTAATTTTTATGCTCTGTTGCGTCAAATTCATCGCGTCATAGATTCATTGGTCTGCCGTGTGTCTCAAATGAGTTAACAAGTTGCATCTTGATTGGACATGTCACTACCCATGTGTTTGTCGTTCTCTCTTCTTCATGTTTCCTTCTGATGCATGGTTCTTCTTTGCATACAAGATTAGGTTGATCTGATCCTCTTGTGCGTCCAACAGCTACAAAATTAGTATTCTTTATCAATTTCTGCTTCTTTTTGCATCTTTGCATTTAAAGATGTTAGACTTGTAATGTTTCAGGATTAATAAGTTTCAAAAATATTGAACACGATACTTATCTTTTCATGTGAATTTCTTCGTAAGTTAATGCACTTTCTAATGAATTTCCTTGATTATTCTAAATAAAAAGCTATTATAACTTGTATTTCTACATGTTATCCGCTAGCGATAGAGATATAAGTTTAGCTACTTAAACTTATAAAGGAATTTGATACAGGATCAAATAGGAGAATCTTTCTATCCATGTCATGTCCTTGTCGACGTGATGCGACCACATAACTCAAGGCATAAAGCCTTTTGGTTGAAACTTTACTTGAATTCCTTACTGTTTATTATTGTTTATCTTTATTATTTGTAAACAACCCCAAAATCACCTATTTATCGGTTAACCCTTGGTTTGCATAAAAAAAAAAATTCTTAGAAAAATTGTAATGCATAATTAGTCTTTTGGGATAATGGTACTTGGAATACTCCCAAGTTTATTACTTATTGACTATATACTTGTATTAGACCATTCTTATCTATATTTTTTATCACACACACTTGATCAATCCATTTACATAAGTAATTAGTAAATGGTTGAAGTTCCCATATATTTAGCAACAACAATTTTGATGGTTGAATTTTCTACATGCAGCAGCAATGATTTTGGATTACAACTTTTTCCTTCTCAATCATTGCTATTGAATCTTCTCTTGCGGTTTGTATATCTGCAGCGTCTTGAAAACATGTGTAATTCATTATGTTTAGTTGAATCATGTACTGAATATTCTCTCAAACTCTTTAGGTAATATACTAGTGGTAGGTTAAATATCATATGTTCAACATGTCATTTGATTTTCTTTTAACATAAAAACTTTAATTCGGACATATTTGAATTGGAATTTTTCCTGAAAAAAATACCTTTTCGATTCCTAAGTTTTGAAGGATAGGTACGTTTAGTCTCTCATATTTTAAATTGGTCAATTTAGTCATTGAATTTTTCTTTCCATGTCTATTTTATGCGAATGGAAGAACCCAAAAACAAAACAAAAGAAGAAAGATACAAAACGAAGATTGTGAAGTACGGGGATTGAGGACGTGTTGGGGGAAAATATGGGCGGAGATGGGATGGGCCAAAACCAATAGGGAGAGTGAAATTAGGAGGCCTACGGATGTCATCTTCTTGTTGATGGATTTGAGGAAGAATGGAGACTGGAGGGAGGATATTCTCTGTCACGAGAAAGATTTTTAATAGTTTTTTTTTTTTTTTTTTTTTTTTTTTTTTTTTTTTTTGTGGAAGTTAGCCAAGAAGAGAATGAAAGATTTTTTTTAAAAAAATTTTCCTTATGTTTTCTCAAAATTTAGCAATGGAGAGGGAAAAGAGAGGCTAAGCGAGAAGAGATTGGAAAGAGAGAAAGAGGGAGGACGAAGAAGGAGGAGAAAAATATTGAAAATTAGTTTTTGCCAACTCATCTCGTCACTTCAATATTTAGTCAATATTTTATTCAAATGTAATGATTTTTTTTTTTAATGGAGGGACCTTTTAAATCCATTCTTGAAATCTCCAGGATTAAATTAGCAAATTTAAAACTTGAAGAACTAAATGCACCTATTCCTTAAAGATACTTGCTAATTAGTTGTTGGAGATTGATTGATGTAGTTGGTCACCAAAGATGGTTGCAGAAGGTGATTGTCAAAGTTGATCGTCGGAAGTAGTCGTGGAACTCGTCATCGGAGGGGTAGTCGCCACAAGTGGCCGTTGAAGGTGTCGTAGTTGATCGTCGAAGATGGTCTTTGTTGGAGTTGGCGGTCAGAGTGATCGCCAAAAGTGGTTGTAGTTGATCACCAGGGTTGGTCGCCAAAGCATGTCATCAATGATGATTACTATCGGAGTGAGGCAACGATGGTTGTTGTTGGAGTTGGTCAGCAGTGAGTGAAGTCGTTCAAAACATTTGAGGGAGGGACAGTTGATTACTTTAACCAATTTAACCTAACTCAAGTTGCTGAGTCAAACAAACAAACCTAACCTAATTCAATTTGGTTGGCTAAACAACTCCTTAGTTTTCTTATGATAATTGAACAAGAATTACTCACAAATGATTATTTTGAAAAAAAAAATGTTGTAAAATGAGGTCATAAAAGAAAAAGAAAATACAAAGTGAACACTTATGGGTTGGGTTGTTTAGGAAGCACAGTTGGCTATAGGGTAATTGCAATAGGTAGCACCTTTAGAGCTAATAAATAAGTATATAACAACATTTTTAAAGAATTGAAAATATAGAAAAATCTATCAGTGACTCTATCGCTGATAGACTTCTACTTGTGATAGACTCTATCACCAATAAACTCCTATTAGCGATATAATTTATCACTAAGGGAGTGTTTGGCTCACTAACATGAGTTGAGTTGAGTTGGTATAATATATCAACTCAATGTTTGGCTCACCAACTTTAAATGTTGGTGGAATTGAGTTGGTATATTTTACCAACTTACTCCAACTCTCATTTCTTCCAATGTTTTCAATGGCTTCACCCATCGGTCACTGCCGGTGATGATCGTTGTCACACTCTAGGAACCAACTTAGGCCTTTGACGAGCACCTCCAATGATAACTCCGACGACCAACTCTAAGCTTTGACAATCACCTTTGATGACAACTTCAACGATCAAATCCGATGACCAGCTTCACACGACCAACTCCGACGACCAATTTCAAGCTCCGACAACCATCTCCGTTGACAACTCTGGTAATCCAACTCTGATGACTACCTTCACACAATCAACTCCAAACAACCACCTTCGATTACCAACTATGACGACCAACTTTGACGACCACTTTCATAGACTCTGGCAACCGCCTCTGACTACAAACTCCAACAAAAATCACCTTCGATGATCACTTTCGAGGGAGCAACTCCAACGATCAACTCCAAGCTTCGACAATCATCTTTGATGGCAAATTCCGGTAATCAATTCCAATACCACCTTCATGCGACCAACTTCAAGCTCCGATAATGACCTCCGATTATAAACTCCAATGAAAATCATCTTTTATAATCAACTTCGATAACCACTTCCGACTATTATAAAACTGATGATTGTTAAAGTATATTATAAGGATGATTATATAAATAATAGTATTTTGTTTACATTAAGTGCAATATTTATACGTAGAAATTTGTAAAATATATTTTTATTTGATTGAATTCACATATCAAATGAATGTTAAGAATATTTTGAAAAATATGTATGTAGTTGAAAAGTATGTAACATATAACAAAAAAAACCCATAAAATGAAGATTTTTTCCTGGAACATTTTCTAGCAAGAATTAGTGAAAATGGAGATTTGTTCTTTGATGATCCTTCAAATTTGGAGGAAAGTGAAATTGTTGAAGAAATATGGTGGCATTCCATCGGCTACTAAGATGATGGAGGAGATTCAATTAAAAAAAAAAAGTATGACAGAATAAAAATACAAAGCAACAACAGAAAGAAGAAGAAAAAGAAGAAGACGATGATGAAATTCATAGAGAAAAATTAGGATCAAAAGTTTTTATTTCTCTTTGGTTTCTCATTTTATTTGACTATATTTCTGCAAGAAAATGTAGTGGATTAATTATTGTTTATTACCAAAGAAAAAAAATGAAAGAAATAAAGAAAAGCTTTAAGAATTAAAAGAAAAAAAAATTGCAATCCATATTTTATTTAAACAAAGATGAGTATAATTATTAAATAAAAAGGTTTCACAAAAATAATAATAACAAAAGCAGACTATTTAGAGTTCATAAAACTACACTAGATACCTCGGACATATGAACTCAACTCTGCACCACAAACATATGAACGCAATAACTCAACACCCCAAACACAAACATATAAACTCCACAGATATATGAACTTCATAGACATATGAACTCTAAATATCATATCTCAACTCAGTGCCTCAAACAATCCCTAATAAACTCTAGAGCTGGATCTAAATTTTGCTATATCTACAAATTCTTTTGCATTATGTTATATCTGCTAATACTTTAAGTCTAATTGCTATAGTTGCAACTACCCCTTGATTATATTAATTTGTGATTATTAAAGTTTACGAGGTTATAATAGTATGTGTTTGAGGTTTAGAGTATTTTAGTTTGAGTTTAGGAAGTATTTGTTTGAGATGTTGATTATTTTAGTATGGGTTCAGGAAGTCTACGTGTTGGGAGTGTTGATTTATTTAACATGAAGTTCTGAAGTATAGATTTAACTTGAATATTATTTCTATTATTAGTTTTTGTATTATACAAGTAGTGATATGTTATTATCATATTTGGCGAATATAAATAAAAAGACTCGTTTTGAAGGAACCGATGAAGGTCCTTGAGTGGAAGCGAAAATTGAACCCAAATCTCAATTTTTACAAAATAAGAATTTACGGAAAAGTATAGAAGAATGGTGCATTTAATTTAAATTTTACAACGTGCTAAATATGAAATCGAGAAGGACATAGAAAACTAACTCGTGAAGATCTAATCTTCTTCCTGTGAATTCTTTTCTCCAAAAAGTCACGAACTGTAATGTACTTGAAACCCTCATTGACCAACATCAATCAAAACCTCCTGTATTCTCTATTGGAATGAGAATCACGGGAGTTTGTGGGCTCTGTGATTTGGAGAGGGATAGAGATTAAGAGGAAAAGAGATAGGGTAGGTCTAATCTTATATGAAGATTTCTTGCAAAGAGACCGTTCTATAATTTTTCTTGTCATTCAATTTTTTGTGAAAAAGACACACATCCCATAACCACTTCCCTCACACGTAGTGAGTTGAGATAAATTAGATGATGGAAGTTATTCCCTCCCACTAATTCAAAAACTAAAATAAAAATAAAAATTAATTTAATTTAAATTTAAATAAAACTAACTACCTTATTATATATATATAACTATAGGTTACATGAAATAAAATATAAAACCTATGATTTAATATTGTATCATATACAATATAACCTATAGTTTTACTTCTCTCATCAATGATATTTAATATAAATTCCATTTATATTAAATTTAATTAAATGAATCAAATTTATATACTTAATATTCGAATCATATTCAAATATTTATTTCCTCTCAAATAAACTTTATATTATAATGTATCATATATATTATAATAATTATATCACATATAATTAATTCCCTAAATTAATTTGAAAAATTCAAATTAATCCAAATTTTGATTCTCATTTAATCCCTGTTGAGTTACAGAGGGGATCTCATGAACCTGTAGCTTGAAGCTCTAATGGTACTTGAATAATTAATTGAACTTCTTTAATTAAATTATTCAACACTCATTAACTGTCGGACACTCCATTAAAGATCGATAGCTTCACTTTTCGCACTATAGATATATTTCTGTGTCCATTGGATATAACCAGTCATTAGTGCGATGACCCTTCACAAATAGCTCGTAAGTACAACTTGTCCAAAATTATTGTTTTGCCCCTATAATTATATCTAACTCCTTATGTACCACTGATCCCTCTAATGGACAATAAGTCATAGTTCAACTACGACCAAACCCCTCTCGAGCCAGGAGAGAAAGTGTGGCGCCACATTGTTCAAGCTCCATAATCAACCCTTAAGGGAGCCATTTATCTACTTTCTTTGACATTGGTGAATGAGTGAATTCCGTCTTGTGTAGCTGTGTTCCCAACTACCCAATCAGACGAATACTCAAAATGGTTGGCTTGTTGAGTCGGCGATCTGGCCACTCTCACTCATACAAATAAAAGGATCGTCTTCATAGGTAGAAGTTCACAACTCACTTAGGATTCAGGTCATGTCACCTATGGTTATCTTGATGAAATATAAGTCTCTATTATGAATGGTGTTATATAATGAGACTAGTCATTTCGTGGTTCGATCTTATACAACTCCTTTATATAGAATACTCCTGCTCACATATCTCCACATGAATGATCAAGTTCATATCATTTGTAGCACTTTATAACAATTGTATGTCTCTACATATATGTTTAAGCTACAAAAGATAACATTGGATGTTAGTTTATTGGTTTATGGGTTTAATGCTACTAAATGTCAAATAAAACATCTCATATTTTATTAAATAAATAGCATGCTTGTACAATATAATTACAAACTACAGGACCTTACGAGATTTAGGGCATCAACCCTAACAGTCTCCCATTTATCCTAAACTAGTAGGGTGTACAATGTATAAGTCATACTAATATACAAGTACACAAATCAATAAACTAGGGCATATAATGCACGTGCCCAATACAAACTCTCCCAATTGCCCTAGACTATATGTGGCATGTCCCGTAGACCCATATTCTACAGGTAACTTTCAAACACCTTAGCCGTGAGGACCTTTGTAAATGGATCATCAACTTTGTGCTCCAAAGCTATTTGCGTGACAATCGAATCTCCAATATGCACAATCTCTCAAATGAGATGATACTTTCGCTCTATATACTTCCCACGTTTGTGAATCCGAGGCTCTCGGGAGTTAGCCATAGCACCACTATTATCAAATAAAGGGTGATGGGCTTTGACATGTCTGGAACCACTTCCAGATCAGTAAAAAAAATTTCTAAGTCACACAGCTTCCTTAGCAGCTTCACAAGCCACTACGTACTTAGCCTCCACGGTGGAGTCAGCAATGCACCCTTACTTGGTGCTCCTCCAGACTACTGCTCCTTCGTTGAGAATGAACACTGATCCTTATATGGGTTTCCTAGAATTCTTATTAGTTTGGAAATTAGAGTCCATGTATCCTATAAGGATCAAATCCTTAGAACCATACATGAGCATGTAGTCCCTCGTTCTCCGTAGATATTTGAGGATGTTCTTAACGGTGGTCCAGTGATCAAATCCTAAATTAGACTGATATCTATTGACTATCCCCACTACATAGTAGATGTCAGGTCTAGTACATGACATCGCATACACCAGGCTGCCAACAGCCGATGCATAGAGGATCTGTCTCATTTTCTCAACCTCTTGAGGTGTCTTAGGACACTGTTCCTTAGACAATATAACTCCATGCCTAAAAGGGAGTAAGCCTCTCTGGAAGTTCTGCATCGAAAATTTGACAAACATTTTGTCAATAATATGATGCCTGAGATAGAGCTAACGTTTTGTTCTTTTGATCTCTAAAGATCTAAATGCCTAGAACAAACTGTGTCTCTCCCAAAGCTTTCATTTGGAATTGGCTTACTAGCCAATTCTTAGTTTCAGTCAGTAGACCTACATCATTCCCAATGAGTAGGATATCTTCTACATATAGCACTAGAAAAGATACTGTACTGTTGACTATTCTCTTGTAAACACAAGGTTCATCAACATTTTGATCAAAGCCATAAGATTTGATTGCAGTATCAAATCTTATATTCCAAGATCGAGAAGCTTTCTTCAATCCATAAATGGATCGATTAAGCTTGCAAACATTTTGCTCTTGACCTTGGGTTATGAATCCTTCAGACTGCTCCATATAAATGGTCTCCTTAAGATTGCCATTCAAAAAGGCAGTCTTGACGTTTATTTACCAGATCTCATAGTCATAATATGAGGCAATGGATAGAAGGATCGAAATATACTTCAACATGGCAACGGGTGATGTCTCCTCATAGTTGACTCCCTCAACTTAGGTATAACCTTTTGCCACAAGTCTAGCCTTGAAGGTTTGCATCTTCCCGTTAGCACCTCGTTTTCTCTTGTAGATCCATTTGCAACCTATAGGTTTTATCCCATTGGGTTAATCTACAAGATTTCAAATAGAATTGAAGTACATAGACCCCATTTTGAGATTCATAACTTTGATCCATTCATCTTTATCAACATCCTCCATTTCCTTTTTGTAAGATAATGGATCCTCAATATCTCCATCAGCTACCATAGCTAGGATTTTTGTTAAATCCATGTAACGGATAGGCAGTTTCGTAACCCTCCCACTGTAAACCCCGAACCCTATTTTTTCTACTTAAGTAAGTTAATTACCATGTTAATCAAGATTAAGAATAAGTTATTAATATTCTTGTAGGGAAAAACTTGAAAAAGGAAAGAAGGAAAATGTTTTAAATGTTAAACAAAGTGGCTCTCGGGTAGCAAGACAATTGAGGCTTTTGTAAGGAAATTTTTGGCTAAGTGTAGAAGTCTAAAGTAGCCATGCATTGAAGGTTGTTGAAGTATGCAGCAACCATGCTCCTAAGAGGTAAGTTGAGCACTTGATGGGTATGTTGCATGGAGAAAAAGATGATTTGTAGGCCGCTTGAGGTGCCTTGTATTGAGCAAGCATTGGTTAAAAAAAAAACCCATGAGAGGTTATATGGGCAAGGATGTGTGCACAGGAGCTTAAAGGCCTTAGGCATAGAGGGCTGCGCGCGTGTGTTGATGAGCGTGGGTGTAGGATGCACTAAGTAAAGCACTGCCAAGTTGAGTTTACGCTGAGGAAGAGGATGTGTGTGTTGGCCTAATGCGTGGCATGGGCAAGTGAGCCTATGCGATGGCACTTAGACTATGAGATGGCGATGGTTGTTGAGCTATGTGATGAAGTTTGAACCATGCGTTGGTGAGTAATGCCTTGTTCAAGTAAAGACCACGACAAAAGAGAGCAGACATTTGTTGGATCGATATGGCAACCCTATGGGGGGAGGTGGTGAATAGGGTTTAATTAAACTTTTTTTTTTCTAAATTAACCCAATTAAACTAATTAATACACTTTTTATAAATAATAAGAAAAATTCAATTTATGCAACAAATAAGATGACAAAAAGGTGATAATTTAATTCTATCAAATTTTAGCAAATAAATAAGAACAAACTAAAACATACAATAAATTGCTTAAATTAATTGCAAAAATAAAAAAGAAAGAGTTAGAGAAGAAAACACCGTAATTTTTATAGTGGTTCGGTCAAACTCGACCTACTCCACTCTCCAAGCGCCTCTTGGGAATTTGAATAAAATCTTTCCGACTCTTTCTACGGATTAGAGCCCAACCGTTACACCACCGCTCCTTTTACGGGTTCAAGAGCAAACCCGATCCTTTCCACGGTTTAGGATCAAACCGTTACAAATGTTGGAATTTTTGAAGAACACAATACAACTCTTACTAGAATGGATTTATAAGTTTAAGCACTCAACAAATTTATCCTCACAATATAATAACACTCTCTTAAGAATAAGATGAAAAAAAAATTGGGAACTTAGAGAGAGCAACAATGGAACTTTTGAGTTTTGGAGGATTATGAAATGTAAAATTTGTTGGTTTAAAATTTGGAGAGGAAGATAGTTTATATAGAGATGGAAAAAATTTTAGAAACCCCAATTAATTTGGACCATTGGATTTTGAAAAAGAAAAAATCAATGGCGGATATTTCAAACTAAACTAGTCGTTAGATACAAACAAAATATAATATTAAATTCCTTTTCTTTTGAAATTCATTTTCTTTTTAAGATTAATCCAAAAAATAAAAAAACATACCATGTGTCAAAAACTAGCCATTAGACACAAACATAAAATAATATTAAATTCATTTTCCTTTTAATTCATTTTCTTTTTAAATTCATTATCTTTAAAGTCAATCCAAAAATAAAAAACATATCATGTGTAAAAAAACTAGCCGTTAGACACAAATATAAAATAATATTAAATTTATTTTCCTTTTAAATTTCTTTTAAATTTCAATTTTTTTTATTTTAAATCAATCCAAAAATCAATGGTCTGGTTATGCCACGTCATCCACCATGGTATTTTCTCTATAGACTTGTTTCGGTCATATCGTCTTCGTTTTAGCTCCGATTTGAGTGATTCAAGAGGTGTTGGAATCGTTGTTCCGAGCTCTACGCTATGGACATATTAAAACACTAAAATTTTCAGTAATTAAAAAATTGAGTTTGTTATCATCAAAATATTGATGAATGAATTAATTAAAATTAATTAATTTGAGATTAAGGGCTAAAAAGCCAACAATCTCCCACTTTTTTATGATGACAAATCATTCAAGAAAAATAGCTTGAAATACATGTAAACCATATGTAGCACATAATAAAATTCAACATATCACCATAAAGATCATTCTTGAAATTCACTCAAAATAAATTCTCCCCCTAATTAATACAATCAAAATCATAACAAATTTATAGCATATTTTTCTTAAACTTCTCCCCCTTTGGAATCATAAAAAAGAATAATTAAGAAAAATTTAGAACTACATAAATGTTTCCCTTAAAAACATGAACATAAATTTAGCACAACCCCCCCTAAGAATATTAACACATGCTTTCCATATCTCCCTCTATCAAAACGCATTCTAAAAGATTTAACAAGTAAAATTATAAAATCAAGAGGCATCACAACGAATAATACAAAGCTCAAGCCTGTTTTTGCAAAAGTTTTCTTCATTCAAAGGCTTGGTAAAATTATCCGCTAATTGATTATTAGAGCTTACAAATTCAAGAGTAATATTATCATTTTGCACATGTTCTCTAATAAAGTGATGCCTAATATCAATATGCTTAGTCCTAGAATGATGTATAGGATTTTTAGTCAAATTAATAGCACTAGTATTATCACAATATAGTCACATTATCAAACTTTAATCCAAAATCACAAAGAGTTTGTTTCATCCAAAGAATTTGAGCATAACAACTAGCAACTGCAATATATTCTGCTTCGGTAGTATAAGGCAACCGAATTTTGATTTTTACTGAACCAAGAAATTAAGTATAAGACAACCGAGTTTTTATATCCACACACTTACCTTTTTCATCCTTGTCAAGCTTAGTGGATGTGCTCATAGGAGTTTTTGCAATTTTACCTTCATTGAATTTGAACCTTTTGAGCAAATCCCTTGTGTACTTTTCTTGACTTATGAAAATTCCATTCTTGAGTTGTTTGATTTGGAGTCTAAGGAAGAAGTTAAGTTCTCCCATCATACTCATCTCAAATTCATTGTGCATATACTTAGAAAATTCTTCACACAAAGATGGATTAGTAGAACAAAAAATAATATCATCCACATATATTTGTACTAAAAGCATATCATTTTCTTTAGTCTTAATAAAAAGAGTAGTATTAATTTCACCTATTTTAAATCCATTCTCAAGCAAGAAATTACTAAGTCTATCATACCAAGCTCTTGGAGCTTGTTTTAAGCCATGAAGAGCCTTTTTCAACTTATAGACATGATTAGGAAAATCAAAACTTTCAAACCTCAGAGGTTGTTCTACATAAACTTCCTCCATGATATAACCATTTAAAAATGCACTTTTCACATCCATTTGATACAAAATGAAATTCTTATAAGAAGTAAAAGCAAGCAACATTCTAATAGCTTCTAATCTAGCAAGGGGTGCAAAAGTTTCTTCATAATCTATTCCTTCCTCTTGACAATAACCTTGAGCTACAAGTGTAGCTTTATTTCTAATGATATTTCCATTTTCATTCATTTTATTTCTAAAGACCCATTTAGTTCCAATTATAGAAGCATGAGAGGGCCTAGGGACTAATTCCCAAACTTTATTTCTTTCAAATTGATTTAATTCTTCTTGCATAGTTAAAATCCAAAATTCATCATTTTCGACATCTTTAAAACTTTTTTGGTTCAATTTGAGAAACAAAAGCAAGATTATTAAACATATGATGAGAGGAACGAGTTTTCACACCTTGTTCGGGATCACCAAGAATTAATTCTTTGGGATGGGAAGGAGCATACCTCCACTCTTTAGGCATGAATGAAGAACCAACTTCGTTCTTTTAGATTAAGCTCGCCTCTTGCTTACTTGAAACAATTTCCTTGTCTTTGTCACTAACAAGTAAATCTCCAAAATTTCCTTCTAAAACATCACTATAAATAACATTGCAAGATTCATCAAATACTACATGCATAGATTCCTCAATTACTAAAGTTCTTTTATTGAAACTCTATAAGCTTTACTAGTAGAGGAATAACCAAGGAAAATACCAACATCTGTCTTAGAATCAAAATTTTCAAGTTTTTCTTTGTTATTCAAAATAAATTATTTGCAACAAAAAACTTTGAAATATCCAATATTTGGAATTTTGTTATGCCAAAGTTCATAAATAGTTTTATCCAAAGAAAGTCTAATTAAAACTCTATTTAAAACATAACAAGCAGTGTTAACGGTTTCCGCCCAAAAGTATGTAGGTAAACCATACTCATGCAACATTGATCTAGCAAATTCTTGCAAAGTACAATTTTTCCTTTCAATTACACCGTTTTGTTGAGGAGTTCTTGGAGCGGAGAAATTATGAGAAAAACCATTTTCTTCACAAAAAGTTTCAAAAGCATTACTATCAAATTCTCCTCCATGATCACTCCTAATTTTAGAAATCAAAAAATATTTTTCATTTTGAACTCTTTTTGCAAAACTAGAAAAGCTTTTCAAAGCATCATCCTTATGTTTTAGCATCAAAACCCAAGTAAATCTTGAAAAATCATCAACTATCACAAAGGTATAATAGTTCCCTCCAAAACTAGCAATTCTAGAAGGGCCAAATAAGTCCATGTATAATAGTTGAAGGGGTCTAGTTGTAGAGATTACATTTTTAGATTTGAAAGAGGACTTAGTTTGCTTACCCATTTGATAAGCATCACAAACTTTGTATTTTTTAAATTTAAATTTGGGAAGACCTCTAACCAAATAATTCTTGAAAATATTTGAAATTAAGTGCATGCTAGCATGTCCTAGTCTTCTATGCCATAACCAAGAATCATTATGCAAAGCTGATAAACATTTATCATTAATAGGGCAATCATTCAAATCAATAGTATAAACATTTTCATCTCTATTTCCAACAAATATAACTTTTCTATCACTAGCATTTTCAAAGATGCAATTCTTTTTTATCAAACACAACTCTAAAGTTTTTATCACAAATTGACTAATACTAAGTAAATCATGCTTCAAACCATCAACCAAAAGTACATTTTCAATTAAAATAGAAGATTCATTACCTATACTACCTTTACCAATTATTTTACCTTTCTTGTTGTCACCAAAGGTTACAAGACCTCCATCCTTTTTGGAGAGAGAGACAAACTTGGATGGGTCTCCCGTCATGTGCCTCGAGCAACCACTATCCAAGTATCACTTGTTTTTCTTAGAGGCTTTCAAACAAACCTACAAACACAAATGTTCAAGTTTGATTCTTTGGTACCCACACTTGTTTGGGTCCTAGATGGTTAGTATTGACAAACTTGGGAATCCATTTCATTTTTACATAGACATTTTAGGCATTGGATTTAGACAAGTAACAAGAATAAGTTGTATGTCCAAACTTACCACATAAGAAACAAACAACATTATGCAAAGATTTATCTCTTACAACAAATTTATGCACTCTACTTTTCTTGGAGAAATTATTCCTTCGAGCATTGTGAAACTTTGCCCTTTGAGAAAAATTTCTTCTTGGAGAAGTAGTATGAGCATATTTCAATTTAAAACACTTAGGTCTAATATGGCCTTCAACACCACAATAATGACATATAGGCACAAAGTTAGATTTAACATGCTTAGACACAACCATAGGCATATTAAGCTTAGACATATTATGAGATGCTTTAACAAAGATAGTTTTAGAACTTGAAAGAGTAGAACATTCATCAATATAGCCTAAACCTCTTTTATCACCAAAAGGCTTGCCTACATCAATTATCTTGTCTAATCTTTGAGCACCTATTGTCAACTTTTTAATAGATTTTTTAGCCTTATCAAGTTCTTGCAAAGCACTAAATTCCTTTTCTTTGAGTAATTTAATCAAATTATCTTTTTCACAACTATCATGCTCAAGAAATTTAACTTTGTCAAGCAAGACATTTTCTCATCACAATCAAAAGCATGCTTGTCACAAGAGATATTCATTTCATCAATATGCATAGCATCATGCTCATTCTCTTTTAAGCAAACAATTTCTTCAAGTAAAGACTTATTTTTACTAGATAAAATATTATATTTCTTTTTAAGCACAACATACTTAGAATTAAGTTTTTCTAAATCATTTTGCATATTTTCAAAAGCTTCGAACAATTCATTATAAGAAAGAGGTTCCAGAGTTACCTCATCATTTTGTTCATCCTCTTTGTCACTATGAGCCATGAAGCAAAAATTGGCCATTTCTTCATTATCACTCCCACTTTCGCTTTCATCGCTATCATCCCAAGTAGTTTTCATTGCTTTCTTCTTGGATTTCTTGGATGATTTGAAAAAAAGACAATAGGTTCTAATATGACCTGGCTTCTTACATTCATAGCATATTACCTCATCCTTTTTGCTCTTTTCACCTTTTGACTCTTTTTGATTGGAGAGATGCTTCTTGAATTGCTTCTTTCTCTTGATGAAGTTCTTATACTTACGTGAAAGATAGGCAACATCATCTTCATCAAGGTCATCTTCATCTTGGGAGTCAACTTCTAAAGAGATGGTCTTTAAAGCTATACTCTTTTCTTTCTTTTTCTTCTCATCCTCCATGTTTTTCTTGATCTTTATCTCATGCGTCAACAACAAGCCCATGAGTTCAAAATGGAGAGCGATTTGAGATCCTTTGCCTCTTGAATGGTGGTGACTTTAGGCTCCCATTGTTTAGGCAAAGACCACAATAGCTTCTTTATCTTTTCAAGATGAGTACTTTTTCCCAAGTCCTTCTAAAGCATTGACAATGTTAGTAAGTCTAATAAACATATCGAAAATGCTTCATTTTCATCAATTTTAAACATTTCATATTGATGAACTAACATGTCAATCTTTGTTTCTTTTACTTGACTAGTTCCTTCATGAGTAATTTCTAATTTATCCCATATCTCTTTAGCGGTTTTGCAAATAGACACTCTATTATACTCAACTTCATTCAAAGCACAAAATAAGCAATTAATAGCTTTGGCATTTAAAGAGCATGCTTTCTCTTTATTTATTGACCATTCTTCCTTAGGTTTTATAATGCTAACACCAACATCTTTTGTTGGAATTTTAAAACCTTCCTCAACAATATCCCATAAATCATAATCAATAGAAAGCAAGAAAAATTTCATTCTATTCTTCCAATAACTATAATTGGTACCATTAAAGAAATGAGGCTTTGTAATAGATTGACTATTGGTAAAAGGAATAAAACCTAAAGTTACCATAGCTCAAAAACAATTAAGTTTATCAAGAAATAAATATTTCAAGAAGAGCATCCCGCTCTGATACCAATTGTTGGATCGATATGGCAACCCTAAAGGGGGGTGAATAGGGTTTAATTAAACTTTTTTTTCTAAATTAACCCAATTAAACTAATTAATACACTTTTTATAAATAATAAGAAAAATTCAATTTATGCAACAAATAAGATGACAAAAATGTGATAATTTAATTCTATCAAATTTTAGCAAATAAATAAGAACAAACTAAAACATACAATAAATGCTTAAATTAATTACAAAAATAAAAAAGAAAGAGTTAGAGAAGAAGACACCATAATTTTTATAGTGGTTCGGTCAAACTCGACCTATTCCACTCCTCAAGCGCCTCTTGGGAATTTGAATAAAATCTTTCCGACTCTTTCTACGGATTAGAGCCCAATCGTTACACCACCGCTCCTTTTACGGGTTCAAGAGCAAACCCGATCCTTTCCACGGTTTAGGATCAAACCGTTACAAATGTTGGAATTTTTGAAGAACACAATACAACTCTCACTAGAGTGGATTTACAAGTTTAAGCACTCAACAAATTTATCCTCACAATACAATAACACTATCTCAAGAATAAGATGAAAAAAAAAAATTGGGAACTTATAGAGAGCAACAATGGAACTTTTGAGTTTTAGAGGATTATGAAATGTAAAATTTGTTGGTTTAAAATTTGGAGAGGAAGATGGTTTATATAAGAATGGAAAAATTTTTAGAAACCACAATCAATTGTGGAGATTTTAAACTAAACTAGTCGTTAGATACAAATAAAATATAATATTAAATTCATTTTCTTTTGAAATTCATTTTCTTTTTAAGATTAATCCAAAAAATAAAAAAACATATATGTGTAAAAAACTAGCCGTTAGACACAAACATAAAATAATATTAAATTCATTTTTCTTTTAATTCGTTTTCTCTTTAAATTCATTCTCTTTAAAGTCAATCCAAAAATAAAAAACATATCATTTGTAAAAACTAGCTGTTAGACACAAACATAAAATAATATTAAATTTATTTTCCTTTTAAATTTCAATTTTTTTTATATTTTAAATCAATCCAAAAATCAAAAGTCCATCATATATTAATCTCTTAATGATCCACCATTCAACCAATATGCTGCCACATGTCTACATGCAAATGGTCTGGTTATGCCACGTCATCCACCACGGTATTTTCTCTATAGACTTGTTTCGGTCATATCGTCTTCGTTTTAGCTCCGATTTGAGTGATTCAAGACGTGTTGGAATCGTTGTTTCGAGCTCTACGTATGGACATATTAAAACACTAAGATTTTTAGTAATTAAAAAATTGAGTTTGTTATCATCAAAATATTGATTAATTAATTAATTAAAATTAATTAATTTGAGATTAAGGACCAAAAAGCCAACAACATTGGCACTAGACCAAGTGTTGGGCTAGATGCGTTGAGGCCTTGCATGAGCCAAGGGTTATGCGTGGATTGTGCCAAGCAAAGGTGAAGCCATGCATTGATCAAGTGGTGATTAACAACTTAGTCACCTATTATAGTGGACTATCTATCAGAATTAAGGGAATTATTCCTACTTAGTGGATGATTTGGAAACCTAAGAATGCTTGAAGACATGCAGAGCTTGGTATAAAAAGGGGAGCTTTAGTTCAAAGGCTCAATTTAAGCTCTTTACTCTTGCTAAGAAGGTGATTCTAGAGCCATTCGAAAGCTTGATGTGTGTAGTTTAAGGTTAAAGGTTACTGGAAGGAAACTCTAAGGAGTTCAGGTTGAAATTTGAAAAAATTTGTTAGAAGATCAAGCTATCAGATGCATCTAAGCCAATGATGAAGCTTTGAAGTTTTCGGACGAACTACGCGAAATTAAGAGCCTAGATTTTAAGGTAAGAAAGTTAATATATTTTAAAGCAAGTTTGTAGAAGGAAAATTTCCAAAATAAAGTTTGAAAAATAAGTTATTCGAGCTCAAAGTTGAAACTGCGTTTTGGTTGAACAAGCAGACAGCTGCAATTGTTGAGCAAACAGGCTGTAGGCGCACACGAGGGGCTAGTTGGGTGCAAGGCATGTGCTAAGGCTATGTGCAAGGGAATTCCTTGTGTTGAACGGGTGCTGTACAGGCATGTGTTGAAACTGTGAATGCAAGCGGGCGCAAGGGGTGCTGTCCATGCATTGGCGCACTGGATGAGTGCATGGAACATGCGATGGATGCATGGTTGCGATGTTGGCGCATGACTAAGGCTTAACTACTCAAGATTTTTCTAAATGTTGGACGCATAAGAGATATGCGTTGGAAAGGAATTTGATGTTTAAAGCTGAATGTTAAGATAGTTATGTGAGTTAGTCTCACAAAGAAGCCATAAGTATTGGTTAAACATGATTTTCATTTCCACAGTGTTAACGCCAATAGGAAGGACTTATCAACCCTAGGAGGAATGCCCAAAGGCTGTGAGTGATAAAATTGATGTTTTTCAAATGTTTTAATAACACATGCTTTATTTAAATGTTTAGACTCATGCTTGGATATATGAATGTTCAAAATGATTTCCAAGAAAACTATGTTTCATGAAGCCATTAATGTATGCTAGTCTTAAAGAAGTTTATGAGCATGACTTAAGTATTTCAATACTTACTATTTCAAGGAGCTTTTGTTAGGAGTTATGCTTATTAGCAAATATGTTAAAGCATATGGTTTATGATGCTATGCTTTTAAAGTATGATTTACTTCGAAGTATGAATTTTTATGGTGAATGTTAGAACCTGATACTTAAGGACAATATGAAGGTATCTGGACAGTAGTGCCTAAGGTATGACGGTACTTAGTGATAACCACATGCACGTAGGTAGACGTTGGTTGTGTTGAGAATACTCCACACCAGCTAAAGTTTAACGTTGAGGGATTGAGCAAAAGGGTTCTCTCTCAACGAAGGATTATGTTAAACTATGTTTTTAAGCTATGCTATGATGAAAAGTTTTAATTTGGGTTTGCTTGACAGTTTTTAGTTTTAAAGCATGTTGTTTATGATTTATTAGTCACTCACTAAGCTAGTAGCTCACTTGTTTAAATGTTTTCCTTTTCCTAGGTAGTGTCCATCTCCCCAAAGGATAACTGCACTACTAGTCTGCCACTTAATGACTCAGTTGAAAGAGAAAGTCTAGGTGTTTACCTTGTAATTAACTGTACACATATGTTGCATATTAGGGACTAGTTTTGAGTGTGGGACCCACTTAACCTTATTTCTGTTTATATGTTATGAGTTTTCTATGTATGGAGCCCTGAGGTTATTTCAAATGTATTAAGTTCTGCTAGCTCTTAAATGTTATTATGTTATTCTAGGGTTTCCTAAACAGGTTAAACAGGTTAGTTAGGTGGTAAGTGCCACAAAAGGGTCGGTAACTGCTGCCGTCACATTATTTTCTAGGTTAAAAGGGTAATTTGGGAAGGGGTGTGACACCCACTATGTCGAGGTTCCTTCAACACTTGAGGTGGATGACCTACTAGATGAACCAGCTTCAACAACTTTTGTTGAGGTATTGTGTTCTTCAACAACTCTTGTTGAAGGTTCAATAGTTTTCTTAGAAAACTTATTCAATACAATTTTACTGTGGGGCATATGCTCCCTTATATGACCTTCCTCTAAAAATGTAGTGTTTGTTGACTGACACAAACATTCTATTTTTTTTAGGATCATAAAAGTAACCACCTCTCGTTCCTTTAGGGTAGCCTACAAATAGGCACAATTTTAGACGAGATTCCAGTTTCTTAGGATTTACCTCAAGCACATGTGTTAGGCAACCTCAGATCCTGAAATGGTATAAACTACCTTTACAACCATTCCATAATTCCAAAGGTGTTCTAGTAACACTCTTGGATGGAACACAGTTCAAAATATATGTTTCAGTCTGTACTGGATAACTCCAAAACGAGTCAGACAAGGAAGAATAACTCATCATAGACCGAACCATGTCCAATAGGGTTCGATTTCTCCTTTCTGATGCACCATTATGCTAAGGTGTACCAGGTGCTGAGAATTGGGATATAGCTCCATGTTCTATTAAATAGTTCTAGAGTGTAAGATCCAAACACTCTCCACCTCGATCAGATTGAAATGTTTTAATTGTTTTATTTAATGCATTTTCAACTTCAGCTTTAAACTCTTTGAACTTTCAAATGCTTCAGACTTCTGTTGCATTAAATAAACATACCCATATCTTGAATAATCATCAGTAAAAGTGATGAAATATTCAAACTCTCCTCTTTCCTTAACATTCATCGAACCACAGAGGTCTGAATGGACAAGCTCTAAGGGTTCTTTGGCTCTATGACTTTTTCCAGTAAAAGATCTTTTAGTCATTTTGTCTTCAAGGCCTGACTCACACATAGGTAAATAATTTTCTTCTAACTCGCTTAGAAGTCCATTCTTAACCAATATCTCAATCTCATTGAAAGTGATGTGTCCTAACCTTATATGCAAAAAACGGGCATTTTCTTTAGGAGAAATTTTAAGCATTTTATTTTGAGTTACTGCAGTTTTAAATATTGCAGTGTTAAAGAGGGTTTTAGTGGCTAATAGTCTTAGCACAGACAAATTATCTTCAAGATTAGCACAACAAATTAATACTCCATTCTTATAAATAAATTTTTTATTTGCTTGAAAGTTAAGAGAATAATGTTGTTCAAGAAGACATTTTATAGAAATCAGGTTCATTTTCAAGCCTGAAACTACATATGCATTATCTAATAAAATATAAGATTTCTATAAGTAGAGTATAAGCCCTCCCACTGCCATAGCTTAGACGACGTGTCTAGTTTCAACACGTATCGTCATCTCCCCAGCTTCCAATTGCCGTCAAGAACTAATTCCCTAAAATGAAGAACAAATGTAATTAGTAGCGCCTGAATCTATTATCCAAGTAGAATCATCATTCTTCACTAAACAAGTCTCCAGTATAAGTAAATCATATTTACCTTATTTGGTCTTCTTCTTTTCTGCCAAGTATTTGGGACAGTTTCTCTTCCAATATCCCTTATAGTTGCAATGGAAACATATTTCCTTTGCAGCTTTGGCTTTTTTGCCCTTCTGGGCAGTAGCTGGTGGATTAGCTTTCCTCTTTCCATCTTTCTTTTTTCTTCCACTTTTTGGTGTTGGAAGAAGAAAACACAGACTTAGTTCTAGAGGACGACCCTCTATGGAATTTCTTTGAGGACGAGGAAATATTTGCCTCTCCCTTTTGTTTCTTGCTTTTCATCAAGGACTGAAAAGGAAGCTCATTGAGCAAGGTGGTCAGGTTGTAGTCAATCCTGTTCATAACAACATTGCTACAGAACTGTGGAAAACTTTTAGGTAAAGATTCCAAAATGAAGCTAGCCTAATTGGCTTTATCAATGGCAGACCCATTCATCTCCACCACGTTGAAATGGACCATCATGTTAAGACGTGTTCTCTAATAGATACCCCTTCTTGCATATGGGCATTGAAGATGTGTTTTAGAGCGTTGTGCCTGAGTTGTGTGGATGGTTGTCCGAACATCCCCTGCAAGGACTCCATGATCTTATGGGTAGTGATCATGGGCTTATGCTTCTTGGCCAAGACTTCAAAAAGACTAGCTAAGATATACGCTTGGGCCTTTTCTTTTTTCCTTATCCAATGCTCGTATGCCTCTCGTTTCGAGTAGCATTTTAAGCAGGAATAGGAGAAGAATCCTCTATAAGGACAAAACGTAGGTCATCGATCATTAGTATTGTGTTGATTGTGTTTTTCCACGTCCTATAATTTTTGCCGGTAAGTTTGTCGGAAGTGAGTATGTTAACTGTCGCGGAAATCAAGATTTTAATTTGATGAAACTATAAATTTTATTTATATTAATAATCTATGCATTGCAAAAACCAATCAAATTTAGTAAAATAATCTAATGTACTCTAAGTGATATCTATTTTACAATGATGTTTCAGTGAGTCAAGACAAAAGCTACCGTAAGGTGATCAAGTGCCCCTTCACTGAAGCTAAACTATCTCAACCAATAGACAGAACAACTCCTTATTATTGTAACTATTAGTCACCATGTTCAGAAATTGTTAAACTCGTTTAACATTTCTTGTATTGTTACCTCTCATTTTAGATTCTAGAGTTTCATCTAATAAGCCAACCGTAGGAAAAAATCGATTGGGGCAAAAACTAAAGTAATCCTATCCATTTCTGGAGTTTGAGATAACGAATCATGCAAATGCCATCCGTAGGGGGACACCAGCAAAGGTACCTCAAGGCGAGCATGAAACTTTACAATAAACTAATGAGAGAGACCATGTGATAACTGGCAGAAATGCCAGTTATTATAAGTCTTTTATTTAGAATCATGAGAGCTAATAATTAGAAAATGCGGTGATAATACTTAGAATTTGCGAAAAATTGAGTTTTGCATCCTCACCCACTTCAATATTATGCATTACTCCATACCAAAGTGTCTATTTTTGTAGCTATCGCAGGAATCAAACGGATGCGTTTAAAGTAAGCAATCGCAAACAAACGCATGCGCTGAAGCCAGACAATCGCAAAGACAAACGCATGCGCTGAAAGTTGGATCGCATGCGTCCATCGTATGGAAGTTGCAGTGATCAAGCGGATGCGGCGATCAATTGGGAATTGCGGCCACGGAGTGACAATCATAATAGAAGGACAATCGCAAGATGGGTAGAACGCGTTGATGCTTCAGCTGAATCAAGCTCGAACGCATACCTTGGGAGTATCAACAAGATAAGACGATGTGACATTGCCCATACCGTGACAAAAGCAGTAGTGAGCCATAACGCAATCATGATAACGGTCGGCGTTTAAACTCTATAAATAGCCTTTTGGACCTTCATTTCAAGACATCCGAACAGGCAGAGGTTTGTGATCACAAATGAGAGCTTGAGCAAGATTTTCAGTGAGAATTCTTCACCTCCACAAACCAGACTGAGTGATGACCGGAGCTTTCGCCGGAGATAGAGCTCAAGAGAGACATCTCCACCATTCATCCATGGCACCACCGGCAGCCTTGACGTAGAGTCCTTCATTTCTCTTCTAACCTCTGTATTGTATTACATTTTAGCTTAAGATATTAAGACAATTTGAAATCAATGCATCTCTTGATTCCTTCAATGTCATCTTCTTCATCATTTTTATCTCTATCATTGCTTATCTTCAACGTCTATTTATCAAAAGCGATCGCATATTTAATCATGTAGCCTAGAGATAGGACACATGTAGCAACCCACCGAGAGGAGTGCGTTGTGCGAGTATAGTGAGTTAATCCTCTTGCGTGGTGAAAGGCTATAGCAACGCTTGTCTATGGGTTGTTGCATTGCTTATCTATAAGTTAAATAGTCGCGTCTAACTGCCTGAGAAGGTAAGAGATGGAATGCATTAAAGCAAAGTATGCATTGTTCCTAGAGATAAGCACAATCTTATGCTCGACGCAACCATGCACTATAGAGATATAGTCATGTGGCTGACCACCAAGAGGTGTGCGATGCTTTAGTGCAATGAGCTAGGATTACTCGAGCGATTTAAGAAAATAAACATCACTATGCATTAATGGTTGTTGTGTATCTATCTATTCTCATCGCAAGTCTTCTATTGCTCAATCTGTTTAGATAGGAGTAGGAGTAGTGTGTAAATCCATTAAACTTCTTTTTATTTTTCTTTTCATCACCTCAAATGCATTGCTTCACAAGCATTATTGAGTTACAAGTCCCTGTGTTCGACCTGGAATTACCCGAGAAACTTGCATTCGTGTTATACTTGGCGCAAGCGTAAGAAAACTTGTGATAGGAACATATGGTCATTGCATACTAGGTTAATGCATTTTCATTCTGATGCATGACCTCTAACACATGGGCATAAACGCATAGCTTAAGCCATGTCTAACACATGATTGCATGTACAACCCCATCTGTCCAATTATTTTTCCTACCAACACCATGGGATATGTTGACACATGTCCTGCTCTCACTTACTACAAACACTCTTTCCATTCACGTTGATATTGATCTATACAAACACCATCCGTAGAGGGACACAAGCAAAGATGTCTCGAAGTCGAGTATAATATAGATCTCATGGTGTGAACTTTTAGAGAGAAACATGAAAAAGTAAAGTGAATTATCATACACCCCATTTTCCTCCCACATAGTGTTATACCTAGAGTTATTTAACTTAGGAAAATCCGGCTACTGATTTTTTACTAAGTGTTTTGTTTAATTTGCCCAAAAGTAACATTTACTTTGGATGGTTAAACAACTTTGATTAATGTTTATTAAACACTTTAATAAACTTCAATCAACCATTTCATGCTTGTAATGAATCTATCTAATTCACCTTTCCAGATAAGTTCTCGGGTAGGGGTGTTACGTTTTCGTCAACTTAAATATCCCAGCCTAGACAGAACTAACCCTAGACAAAAGGTCTCTTATAGGTACATTTATTACAAATCTTTTAATTAAGAATCAATTTAATTCTATTAAGCTAATTAAAATATAAAACTTAATTTATAATCTTATTAGAAAAGTGGTCATTTAAGTCTATGTGAATCATATTTTAAAACTATTTAAAAAATGATTTTGACCTAAGATTTGCATGCAATTCTGAATTATTGATTTTAATTTCTAATTTCATTCAATTATAACTTTTATAAAATAAAATAAAATCATACAATTGCATTCATTGACATACTTAGTAAATTATAACAATTATAAATTACCTAAGGTAGTGTCATGCTTTATGCAATTCCATTTCATTACTATAACACTTATATAATAAGGTAATGAAATAATTAATAACATCCATCCATACATACATTCAACTATATATTATAGCACTTATAATATAGATGATGCATGATTATGTTATTAATGCTTGCAAACATATATTATAACACTTATATTATATGATGCATGAATATGCTATAAAAATTAAATCATGCAACTATATATATAATATTTATAATATAAATGATGCATGAATAATGCATAACCTATGGTGAGATTTTCACTATATGACATACATCATGGCATATATAATTTTAAAAATAAATCATACATCAAATGCATAATATAAAACAATTATTTGACCGGAATTGGATTCCTAAATAATTAATTAAATTAATATAACATTTATATTAATTTAATCAATCAGAATAACTATCTATTACAAAAAAATATTGGTCAGCTGGTTCAAAACAAGCAAATCGGGTCTTGAACTACTCGAACTGGCCATAAATCGCCTGAACCAACCATGCCAGACACGAACCAGCCGAGCCACAAACCGAACCAGGCACAAACTAGATTATTCTTTCTGTCTCGCAACATTGCAATGTTGTGACTTAGTGTTGCAACGCTATGGATAGAATACTCTGTTTGCCTAATCGCAACGTTGCAATGCTGGGGCACAATGTTGCAATGCTACTATACAGAATGCACCGTACAGTTGTGATCTTCTTCGAATCTCCTTTGATTTTGGCCTCGTCGTCTCTGGAATTCGACTGGAATATTCACGAACGACACGACACAATCCAAATACAGACTCTATAACAAACAATTATGTCTAAAACACGGGTCCTTATGAATCAAATTTGCAAAATTAGAGGCTGTAAAACTAGATCCAATCCCAAAAACATCCATAATTGTAAACAATCATTCCATCCATTCATCAATATATAGAATGTTAAAATCCCACCAAGAAACTGTAAGAATCATTCTGAAAAATTGAAAAAATTTAGGCCAAAAACCCTGCTTTGATACCAATTGAAGGAACCAGTGAAGATCCTTGAGCAAAAGCATGAATCGGACCCAAATGCCAATTTTTACAGAATGTGAATTTTACAGAAACAAAACAGAAACATTATGCATCAAAATAAATTTTACAGCATGCTAAATATGAAACTGAGAAAATGAGATAGAAAACTAACCCTTGAAGATCTAATCTTCTTCTTGTGAATTCTTTTTCCAAAAAGTAACGAATTGTAATGTACACGAAACCCTAATTGGCTATCACCAATAAGAACCTCCGTATTCTCTATTGGGATGAGAATCATAGGAGTTTGTGGGTTCTGTGATTTTGGAGAGGGATAGAGATTGAGACGAAAAGAGATAGGGTAGGTATAACCTTTTCTGGAGATTTCTTGCCGAGAGATCCTTCTATAATTTTTCTGGCCATTCAATTTTTGTGAAGAAGACACATTTCCCTTACACGTAGTGAGTTGAGAGAAATTACGGGAGAAGTTGCCTCCCACTAATTCAAAAATTAAAATTAATTTAATTTAAATTTAAATAAAACTATTATATATATAATAACTACCTTATTATATATATATGACTATAGGTTACATGACATAAAACATATAACCTATGGCTTAATATTGTATCATATACAATATACCTTATAGTTTTACTTCCCTCATCAATGGTATTTAATATAAATTTCATTTATATTAAATTTAATTATATGAATCAAATTCATATAATTAATATTTGAATCATATTCAAATATTTATTTCCTCTCAAATAAACTTTATATTATAATGTATCATATATATTATACTAATTATATCATGTATCATATATATTATACTAATGATATCATGTATAATTAAATTAAATTAATTATATCACATATAATTAATTCCCTCAATTAATTTGAACAATTCAAATTAATCTAAAATTTGATTCTCATTTAATCCATGTTGAGCTACAGAGGGAACCACATGAACCTGTAGTTTGAAGCTCCAATGGTACTCGAATAATTAATTAAACTTCTTTAATTAAATTATTAAACATTCATTAATTGTCGGGCACTTCTCTAAAGATCGACAGTTGCACTCTTCACATTACAAATATATTTCTGTGTCCATTGGATATAACCAGTCATCAGTGTGATGACCATTCACAAATTGCTCGTAAGTACAACTGAGCCAAATTATCATTTTGCCCCTATATTTACTTCTAACTCTTTAAGTACCACTGATCCCTCTAATGAACAATAAGTCATAGTCCAACTATGACTAAACCCCTCTTGAGCTAGGAAAGGGTGTGGCACCATATTTTTCAAGCCCCGAAATCAGCCTTTAATAGAGCAATTTATCTACTTTCCCTGACATTGGGGAAGGAGTGAATTCTGTCTTGTGTAGCTGTGTTCCCAACTCCCTAACCAGATGAATCCCCAAAATAGTAGGCTTATTGAGTCGGTGATTTGACCACTCTTCACCCATACAAATCAAAGGATCGTCTTCATAGGCTCGTTCACAACTCACTCAGGATTCAAGTCATGTCACCTATGGTCATCCTAGTGAAATGTAAGTCTTCATTACGAACGATGTTATATAATGAGACTAATCATTTCATGGTCTGATTTTATATAAACTCCTTTGTATAGAATACCCCTGCTCACATATCTCTACATAAATGATTAGGATCAGATCATTAGTAGCACTTTACAACAATTGTAATGTCTACAAAGCGGATCGTACTCATAATGTCACCAGGATAAGGTATCCAACCTTATCCATCTACTATAGACCATTTAGGTTATCACTTAAAAATGATCCATCTGTATGTCTCTACAATACATGTTTAAGCTACAAAAGATAACCTTGGATGTTAGTATATTGGTTTTTGGGTCTAATGCTACTAAATGTCAAATAAAACATCTCATATTTTAATAAATAAATAAAATGTTTGTATAATACGATTACAAACTACAGGACTTTACGAGACTTAGGGCATCAACCCCAACACATTTAACATGTCATTTTGATTTTTTTTTTTTTTAACATACAAACTTGAATTAGGGAATGTTTGGATTGCTTTGGGAGAAAAAATATTTTCAAAATTTTATTTTAATTTAAACAGTTAATATTTTTTGAATAAAAACACTCATGTGTTTGGTTACATTTTCTCAAAAGTATACACAAGTTTGTTTGGTTTGCTTATATTCAAAGTGTTTTTATTAAAATTAAATTACTTAAAAGAAGACTATTAGCACTATAATTAATAATTTTAAATTTGTATTTAATGTTAATCGTCGTCAAATCTGGAACTTTTTTCGTTGTGTCATGAATACCACTACCTTGAAAGCAAATTTGGCATGACTGTGGTGTAAATCATTCTTACCGATTGCTCCCTAAGATTAACACAACACACACCTTCAGACGTGCACTCATCGGATGGAAGGTAGGAATCAAACAAGAGAAAAAGAATTGATCATAATATGGAGAAGAAAGCAGATGAATAAATCATATATTTTTAGATCTAGAAGTTCACTGGGTTTTCAAGAGAATGAAAAAGATGAGGAAGACCAAAATGTTAGGGAAATTAATTCTAGATTTGGAAAATAATGGCATTAAAAGCCTAAACATTTTTATTTTAAAACAATTAGGTTTCACTGGTTTAAGCATTTAAAAAAAAACAAAACAAAAATAAATAAATAACTATTTCTTTTTTTTCGCGCAAGCATGGTTTCTTGAGTCGCCCGCCCATCCGACGACACAAGCAGTGGCGGCACGACGTGCGCATGTGAAAAGGCCCTCTACTACCCTTTTATCCACTTTTGCAAGTCCCTAGAAGTGGTCCTCATATATATATATATATATTATCTACCCACTCCTTAATTTTCCAATAATTTTCCAATGCGAGATAAGTGAAAAGAAATTCCCATGTGTCTTTATGGGCCTTGGGCCTAAGGTGAATGTGGGTCATTCCCAGCAATCCCCTGCAAATGACCTACAGGTACTGAAAAAAGATAGAAAGAAGGAAGTGATTTTGAGTAATGGAATGACAGTAAACTTAAGCATTAATATCTTGCGATTTGAATTGATGCATAGTGAAGTAGGGCAACAACTACTTTAAAATAAGTGAGTTACCTTTTGAACTTTTGTAAATTCTAGTCGAGACCCACACAACATGTTTCAATCATTTTGATCTTTCTCTTGATTCCATGGTAAAATCATGCATCAAGTGCTATTTGGGTTATTCACATAAAACCTTAGGTCATCGTGAAAGCTCTTGAAAGAGGGCCTCAAACTCTTTCATAGAAGGCAACCCACACATTCACTTTCACATTAGATGTTTCATTAAGTCTATCATAATAGACCACTCAAAACTTAACTACGAAGACTTTACAAATTATCATCAAGTCTATCTCAATAAACTACCCAAAATAAAGGGCTATGGACCGCTCTCAAATTATTCATCAAGTAAGACCATCCAAAATAAAAGGTTATGGATCACAATGAGGGTTTAAGTCCCACACTAGTTGAAGATTCAAGGATTACTCTCCTGTTAGGCCTTTGGTGAAAATATCTGCTAAATTCCTCTTCGAACTTACATACTTCAAGGGGATAATTCCTTCCTTCAATAGTTGTTTCACAACTCCATGTCTAAGGTGAATATGCCTCCTTTTTCCATTATACATGTTATTTTTGGCAATACCTATGGCAGCTTGTGAATCACAATGCAAAGATACTGGTACAGAAGCCCCTCATAGTACGTCTCCTAACAGATTTCTTCGCCACTCTGCTATTTATCTAGCTAGTTTAGTACTATAAACTCCAATTTTATGGTGGATTGTGTTATATAGGTTTGTTTAGCTGATTTCCATGAAATAGCTCATCCCTCTAGTATAAATACGTATCCACTAGCTGAACTTACTTCGTCATTATTTGTTACCCAGTTTGCATCACAATATCCTTCTAACGCTGCAGGAAAATTGTTGAAATGTAGACAAAAATCCATTATACCTCTGAGAAACCTTAGCAAACGATGAAGTATTGTCCAATGATCTTTATCGGGATTATGAGTATATCTACTCAATGTACACACAATATATGCAATATTGGGTCTAGTATAGTTCATTAAAAACATAACACTACTAATAATTTTTGCATAGATTGAGAGATACTTTAACCCTTATTCTTATTAAGATTCATACTAGGATCGTAGGGTGTTCTGATAGGTGTAACATTAAAACTACCAAATCTCTTTAGTAATTTTTCAGTATAGTGTGATTGATATATAAAGAAACCATCTTTAGTTTTTTTTTTAAAAAAAAATCTTAAAACCAAGTAGCACGTCAGCCTCACCTAAATCTTTCATTTCAATTTGTGAGGATAGAAATAACTTAGTGTCGTTAATTATATCTATGTTTGTGCCAAAGATCAACACATCATCAACATACAAACAGATAATCACACAGTCAGCTTCAGACGATTTTAAGTAAACACATGTGTCAAAACAGTTTATTTTAAAACCATTGTTTACTAAAGTGTTGTTAAATTTTTCATACCATTTTTAGGAGCTTGTTTTAGACCATAAAGAGATTTTATAAGTTTACAGCCCTTATTTTCTTGACCAACAATAATAAAACCTTCAGGTTGTATCATATATATTTCCTCTTCCAAGTCCCCATTGAGGAACACTGTCTTTACATCCATTGATGTATTAGAATAGTCTATGTCTTGCTTTTGCATGTATCCCACAATCACTAGTCTACCTTAAACTTGTCTATTGTACCATCTGATCTCCTTTTCTTCTTAAAGATCCATTTACACCTAACGGGTTTATTTCCTTTAGGTAGTTCCACTAATTCCTATATTTGATTCATAATTAAGGAATCTATTTCACCTTTTGATTGCTTCTTTCTAAAAACTATAATCTACTAAGCTTTAAAGCTTCTTGATAGGTTTTTTGGATCCCCATCTATCAGGTACATGCAAGCAAATTGATTGTCTATTTTATCTAAATTTTCAACTAAAAAGGTAGTTACAAAATTAGGTACAAAATCCTTACTAACCCTTTTTTCTTTTACTTCTTCTAGGCTTTAATGCAAGTGTGTTATTAGGGTTAGAAAGAGGGAGTCAAACATTTGATTGATGTTTGAAATATTAGCAGTTTGATTGTTGAGTGAATTATCTAGTGATTCATCAACAGTTTTAATCATGGAGAAACATGCTAAGAAAACACAACATCTGTATATTCACACAATGAATTATCACTTAAACACATAAACCTATATGCAAAATTATTATTAGCATAATAGATGAAAATGTAGTCAAAAGTTTAAAATCTAACCGTGGGTTTCTTGAATTCTGATATGATACCTTGGCTAAGCACCCTAACACTGCAGCAATAATTTCATCTACGACTATATTGGCTTGTGGAGTAGGTTTGGTTGTAGTTGAATTTTGGTCTAGCCTTCCCTTTCTCTAATTGCATTGATAAAATTTACGTCCAGGTTTTCCAAAAGCATAACAAATCACTTTTGTTGTTTGTTTCCCTTTGTTTTTGAACATGTCTCACATTTGAAGATTCAACAAGGTTAGCCAAATTAACAGATAAAGAGTTCAACTTATCTTTCTGTCTGTTTGCATTTTTAGTGTGCATGTAACTGATCAACTCTTGTAGCGTCAAATCATTCTTTTTGTATTTCAGGTGGTTATAGTAGTCACTTTAAGTGGGTAGAAAATTTTCAAGCAACATATTTGCTTGAAGAATCTCGCACATCTTCATGCCTTCAGAAAGTACATTGGCCACTAAAATTTCGTACTAGTGAAACTGCTCCATCACCAATTTGTCATCCAATATCTAGTACTGTAACCACCTACCAACTATGTACTTTTTCCTGCCTACATCGTCACCTTCATATCTGAATTCTAGGGTATTCCATATTACTTTTGCAAATTTTTGGATGACTAATAGATCAAATAAGGGATCTGTCCCATGGTTGAGCAGATGGCCATGATGTAGGAAATCTTGACATGAGGAGATCCTTGAACGGAAGCGGATTTTCAAATTCCGTTAATTATTGAATACAAGAAGTTACAACAAAGAAACAATGGATATGCATTTAACTATGAATTACATCATGCTTTTGATAAAAGAAATAAGTTCAAGAGTTTTCACCTTTGAAAAACCTTTCTTCACGAATCCCTCGAACAATCACGAATGGAACACCTTCCTCTTGAAACTTCTTCTTCTCGCACGGATACTACCGATCAAGAACCCTCTGTATTCTCTTTTGGGATTAAAGGATTCAAGTATGAGTTGTGAACTTTGTTTGATTCCTTGGTGGAGGGAATGAGAAGGAGAGGATTGGAGGGAGTTTTTCTCAAAAAACCTTTCTCTGTAATGTTCTCTTAGAACTAGATGAATCTCATCCACCCACACTTTTATCACTTGTTAGTTATTTGGGGAGAATGTGGGGAGGGGTTATAACTCCTTTCCTTTTATTAATTTCAAATAAATTAATAACAAATATATAATAACTACTTTATTATATATATACATTATATAGCCTATAGTTGTATATTGCATCAAATACAACATAAACTATAATTTTTATTCTCTCTTAACTATAAGTGATATTTAATATAAATCACATTTATATTAAATCCATTTATACGAATCTCATCCATATAAATAATATTCAGATCATATCCAAATATTTTATTCCTCTCAATATAAATCATATTTATATTTAATTACATGAATCTTATTCATATAATTGGTATTTGAATCACATTCAAATTCCTCTCATAATGTATCAAATACATTATAATTAATTATATCATATATAATTAATTCCCTTAATCAATTTGAACACTTCAAATTAATCCAAAGATTAAATCCCTATTGAGCTACATTTGGGACTTTATGGACTTGTAGATTGAAGCTCCAAAGGTACTCGGACAATTAATTAAACTCTTTAATTAAATTATCCAACCTCCGTTAACTGTCGGTCACTCCACTAAAGACCGACAGCTGCACTCTTCGCACTACAGATAAATTTCTGTATCCATTGGATATAACTAATCAACAGTGCGACGACCTTTACCTTGATATAACCAATTATTAAATCCAACGTCTTACCTTGATAGGAATTTCGAAGAATCGGCGGCTCTATAGGATCATCGATGTGAATTCTTCCACCATTTAACTCAGTACTCTCAGAAGATGCATCTTCCCAAGGCTCATCGATTCTCCTAACCGAATCGGTAATCTGGGCAACAAGTTCAACAGATTCTGAAAGTCAGTTCTAACCTTATGTTCGGAATAGAAGCTATCCTGCTGGAAACTCGATGGTTCTTGAGAAAGATAAGAATGTTTCTGCACAAACTTACAAGAGTAGTCAGAAAGTTCATCAGCTAAATTTTCTGAGGAATTACCTAAATTGGTAGAAGAATACGGCATCGATAATAGGGTTTGGTTAGGCATCTCCTAAGGAGCATAGCATTCGCGCTCAGGACCATGCGAATCCTGTGTGTGTTCAGTAACCAAGAATCAAACAAGAGAAGTTAGTTCATTTATTTCACTTTTAAGCTATTAAATTCTCTTACCTCTTAAACTCTTTGATGGATCGCATACATCACTTGAAGTGCGTAATAGATGTTCATATCCATTATATTAAGACAAGTAAACACAAAGAAAAGAAAATATTTTTTGTGTTTTAAAGTTTGCTAAGAAAAAGATTAAATGGCTTAACCTTCCCCGGCAACGGCACCATTTTGTTCGGCGGTTAAGTAAGTGTCGTTAGTTCTACCTAACTCGAAACAAATAATATTTATAAAGCTCGAACAACAACCTAAATAACTCGTAGTTAAGGTGGAAGTAAGAGTTCGATCCACAGGGAAGGTTTTCATTCTTATCCTTTCTTAACTAACTTTGACTATTAAAGCAATAAAACGGTGATTGATTAAATTGAAAAAAATACTAGAAATCAAAAGATAAAAGATGAATGTAAACAAGGAATGATCTTGCTTTTAGTTCAAGTTAGATGTTCAATGTAATTTCTATCATCAAATTCTAAAAGTTTATTGACAATCGGATTATGCTCGCAACTACTCACTCAACTCGATCAAGCTAGCCTCTACAAAGGCTGACAACTAGCAATAACCTAGTCAAAAGAGCATCCTAATCATTTATTAAGGTTGGATAGGCCAAACCCTAATCAACCTATATGCTCCTACTTCTATTGGGTTCGATAGCGGCCATATAGAATAAAAAACATGTACATTAGGTTCTAAGATTCAATTACGTTGATTAATTGTTAAGATAGATTACTCAATTAACTAAATTTTCTCCAAATCTAGTAATTAATGCATCCTAGGATAGCCATCAAATACACAATTACTATTGCCTCTTGTAGATCTTGGCTAGACATTCCATCAAACACATTGAAAGCAACATATTCAACAATGATTGTGACAAAACCAAGCATCTAGACTATACATGTTCAAGATCTAGATCATTCAACATGCATCAAGAATTGAAATCAGATTGTAATTGATAAAGAAAAGAGAAAACTCAAATGACCTTGCAAGAACCCTTGAAATCTAGAAACAAGATTCAATCAAACTTCACAAATTCATAGACAAATTGTATGAAGAATTACAAGAGTTTTGTTTACATTTCAACGAAAATATAAAATTTAACCTAAATTGGAACACGAATTACCAAAGAAGTGAAAGAACTCGAAGAGAGATCCCAGCCTCCATGGATTTTCTTCCTCCCTTTGCAAAAATGAAAGAAAAACCTTTTATAGTACACAGGCTAGCGTCACGATGTCGGGGTAGCATTGCAACGCTAAATCGATGAAAAGCCAAGAAGCGTTGGGCTTGTGTTGCAATGCTACCCTTAACGCTTGTCAACGCAAGGCACGCGCGCATGGGATGATTTGTGTCAAAGTCCGGAGTGTTGCAACACTGTCCTGTTTTGCAGCAGAATGAAGCGTTCTGTCTTCAAGTGTTGCGCAATGCCTCTCCTAGGGTCGTGATGCTACAACTTAATGGTGAATACTCGATTCTCAATGGCATTTTGGTAATTTACTCGATTCTCTTGAAATTGTTGATTTTTTTGGTTATTTTGGATCTTTTTGGCCCGATCTTCTCTTAATGACTCTTAAATGCTTTGGGGACAGTTTTACCAACAGAATTAGTAATTAAAGCAAATAATCAACACAATTTTGGGGGAATTAACATAGAAAACATGCATCCTTTAAAAACCTAACACCCAACCTAGCCAGAAGCCACTTTAGACAAAAGGTCCCTTATAGATATATTTACTACAAATTTAATCTTTTATTGAAATCAATTTATCCTATTAAACCGATTTAAAAGATTAATCTAATTTCTAATCTCATTAGAAATTTGTGAACTTAGGTCTATCTCAATCATATTTTAAAACTATTTCAAAAAAATGATTTTACCTAAGTTTGTATGCAACTCTTGGTTATTGATTTTAATTTCTAATTTCATTTATTTATAACTCGTATAAAGTAAATGAAACAAATTAAAAACCAGAATTGCAAGCAAGACATACATAAGTTATTTATAATAATTATAAATTAACCTAAGGTAGTGTCATGCTTCATGCAATGTTCATTCATTACTAATATATAACTTTTAAATAACTAAGTAATGAACTATGTTATAGCATACATTCTATACAACCATTCAACCTTACATTATAACACTTATAATATAAATGATGCATGGATATGCTATAATGCATGCATACATACATATAGTATAACTTTTATATTATATGATGCATGATCATGCTTTATATAATTTAAACCATGCATACTAGTATATTATAACACTTATAATATAAAATGATGCATGAAAATAAATGCATAAACTATGGTGGATTTTAAAACTATGTGACATATATTATGACATATAATATAAACATATATCACATGTATATTTAACTAAAGTTGATGGGCTGGGATAGAAATTCTAAAAAAAACGACTAACTATTACAAAAGAGTCCATCGGTTCGGAACAAGTGAACCGGGCCTTGAACCGCTCCATAAATAACTCTTGCAGCTGATCGTATAGCAAACTCCTGATGGTCAAGCAGGGAGGCATCGAGTTTACACGATTGTTTATATGTGATCGTGTAGCTTAGGACTATGTGATGAGCATGAAAGTTTACATGATCGTGTAGCATGCATCGAGTATCGTATGGTATGCGATCATGTAGCTAAAGACTATGCGATGAACATGATATGTGTAGGATTGAATCAACAGCAGCGGAAGCTCAAGGATCATCTAAGCACTCAAATTCACTAATTTTGGCAAAATATAAAGCATGCTTTTGTAGAAAAAAATGGGTTTCAAGACATACCTCTTGTGGAACTTCTTCAAAGCTCCTTCACCAGCTGCTATCTTCTCCAAATCTTGTTGTAGACCACCTCAAGATCTTCTTCACTATTCTCTTGGTGCTCTAGATTGAGTTGTGGGACTCAAAACAAGCTTGGATCAAGGGTAGAAGGAGAAATGCTCACTGTAGAAAACTAGCTGAAGAATTCTTTCTTCAAACCCAATTTTCTCTCAAAATCCCTATTGATTGTATGCCCGATTTTCACTCCAATCTCTTCATTATATTATAGATCAACATACAAAGAGAAGAGTTACATGAGTTGCAGCTCATGCTTGGAGAAGATAAGGCCAAAACGTTTGGGAAATTAATTCAAGATATAGAAAATAATAGCACAATTAAAACCCTAAATGTTTTTATTTTAAAACAATTAGATTTCAATGGTTTATTGGTTTAAGAAAAAAAATAAAACTATTTCCTTTTTCGTGCGAGTGTGGTTACTCGAACCCGTTTGTTCATTCGTCTAGATGGTGCGATGGCCTGGTGTGGGAAAAGGCTCTCTACTACCCCTCTATACACTTTTCCAAGTCCCTAGAAGTGGTCTCATATATATATATTCTCTACCCACTCCTTAATTTTCTAATGTGAGACGAGTGAAGAGTAACTCCCATGTGTCTTTGTGGACCTTAGGCTTAAGGTGAATGTAGATCATTCCCAACGATTAAAAGCACTTTCATTTGACGAGATTTTTTTTCCTTTTTGAGTATATAATTGGGCGGGTTGATTGTTAGAGTTAGTCATTAGAGATGATCCTTGGAGTTGGTCGTCAAAGGTGATTGTCGAACTTGGCTGCTGGAGGTAGTTATTGGAGCTAGTCTCGTGAAGGTTGTTGTCAGAGTTGGACATAGTTGATTGTTAGAGGTGGTTTATGCTAAAATTGGGCGACAAAGATGGTCATTGAAGTTGGTTGCTAGAGTTTTTCGTCGAAGTGAGGTAGAGGTTTTCACTGATACTGGTTGTTGCTGGAGTTAGACACCAAAGAATGAAGTCATTAGAAACATTGGAAGGAATGAAAGTTGGTTATGTTAACCAGCGAGTTGTAAATAGTGTTATGGTCACAAAATGGTAGTTAAATAAACCTTACCCCCATTGTCTTAATACACACTCCACAAAACACTAAGCCTACTCGACCATTTTAAATTGAGACCTAAACAATCCTAGAGAGCAAAAGAGAGAGTAAAAGAAAACAAATAACAAATTTATGACAAATATCTTTTAAGGGCTTCATACAACCATAATCTATAGGATCAAAAAAATGTAGGTAAGTTACAAGATTTGCACAATTCAAAAATCGTAACTGATAATCTCTATTATATTAAAAAGGACCATGTAGGGAGAATCTTTACATGCCCCTTTTGCCCTTACATTTTTCATACATTTTCATATTGCTCTTTGTCGAGTGGTTGTGACTTTTCTTGTGTAGGCATCCGTTTGAAAGATAAGTAGAGGTTATATTTTTAAAAAACAAAGGCTTGGATCGAATAGATGCAATTGATGTTGACATGATGCGACTTTTCGAGATAGAATGCAATAGATGCCAATTAGATGCATCTTTAGTTTGGAGGTGGTTACATGTGCATTGATTATTCCGATGGATATGTGAGATGTATCGGTAAAAAAAAAAAAACAAAATAAAAACTTGCAATTACATTCTTAAAAAAAAAATAATTCTATGAGATCCAAAGTTCAGAGAAAATACAAAAAAAAAGAAAAAGAAAATAAATTAGAGGATTAAACTGAATGAAAGTAGTAATTAATACGATGAAACAATGTATTCTTTCATGTGACCTCACTGTAGATGTATAATAACATTCGTATGAAAATTATTGCATTATATATATTACAATACTGGAATATGAACATATTAATTCAGTAATTTACTAGAACAATTTTTTTCTCTTTGTATTAGATATAATTTTTTTTTATAAAAAAAGACGATAATATGAGAACATTAAATAAAAGTTGTTACATATTCTAACTATCAAAAGTTGATGATAACTTAAATAAAATTATATAATATTTATTTATTATATGCTAAAAAATCACTAATTAAAAAAATAATTAGAACAACAAGATTTCACGTGCATTGCACGTGTTTCTTGACTAGTAGCTATAATTGGAGGATTAACGAGAGAGATTAACAAAGATAATTAACCTGGAGTTATAGACATCTAATTAGAATATTAAAATATAATTTTGAATATGAATTTTAACTTTTTAAAGATTAGGGTCAAATTAAAATCAATATTAAATTATAAAATTTGTTTGGAAGAAAGTTTCGATTTTTATCCATACGGTTTGATAAAATTCTTGTAAATAGCCCATTTTATAGTGATTATTTATGAAGGTTTTATTATCAAATTACACAGACTAAATTATAATGATAAAATTAAGGACTAAATTATAATTTTTCCTCAAGATAGGGGTCAATTTTGCAATTTAAAAAGAAAAAAATCACATTGATTAAGTGCATTATGTAGAAGTGAAATTAAAATATATCACACTAGTATAAATTTTCCCATGAAATGCGTAGAGCTTTAAATAAGCTGCTTCTACAAACTCTGCCGCTCAAATTCCACTCTCTCCCTCACTTCCTTCTTCAACTTCTTCATTCCAATTCTGCTGCGTTGCAATGGAAATTGGCAATCAGGTAAACAACTCTTCTACTGCTTTTAAACTCTTTCTTTCCTTCTCTTTTCTTGCAATTTACTTATACTTTCCCATGTTTTCATTTCAATTTACTTAATACTTTCCCATGTTTTCTTGCAATTCTTGTTCCTTGCTGTTCTTGTTTGTTTGGATTCTTGGGTGATATCTCCTGTTATAGTTACTTCTTTTTTGTTTGGTGGAGTTTTGCTATCTTATAATTTAGTGCGGGAATGGTGGTTTCTTGGGAATTTTCGAAATGAAAAATCTCTTCGTTGGTTAAATGGATTGGTCTTGTTTTCTCTGTTTGATTCCTATTTCAGTTCATCGTTTTATTTTTGTCCCTTACCTTTGCTTCTTTTCTGATTGTCGTTTCTTGTTTCGGGGTTGGAGGGCGGATTGGATGTTAAATTGTTATGGGTGACCACTTAATCGTGGCCATTTTTTAATTTTTACCAAAGAATCGGAGTGGGAAAATCTTGCAAAGTCATGGAGCTCTATTCTAATGTTTCTATGATTTTATAAATTAATTAGTTCAATATGAGCTTAGCCCAGCAGTTAACGTATCTCTATTTTGTTGCATTTGCTTTTGTGTTGCAGCCTTCCTCATCTGATGAAGTAAGAGATATCGACGACTGCTTAATATTTCTTGCATTGGACCAAAACGACCATTTTTTTGACAAAAAGAAGGTGAAATATGAATAGCCACATTTTGCTTTTGTACACTGCTAACTTGATCAGGAGAGTGCAGAAAGTGAGCGTCCCTATGAAATTTTGAGCAAAATCTGAATGAGCAAAGAGCACAGACTTAGGAAGCTACTACCTTTATTAACTGAAAATTTAAGTTTATCTTTTTTCCCCATTCATTGACTTCCTAACTTTTCGAGTGATAATTAATGATAAGATTGACACATTCACGTGAATGATGAATATGATTATAATTTGTGCTCTCAGGTTAAGCAATAATAAAGAAGAAGCTAGCACTTACATCAAACATTTGATTTTAACCAAAATCCTTTACTAGTCGCAATATTATTATTGTTATTTTGTAGCAAGAAACGGGGACATCTACAAAAGAAGTATGATGCATAAAAAAAGGAAGTGATACGAACATCAATATATGAACCTTTACATTAAACCATAATTAAGACGATAATTAAGAATGAAAGGAAGTGATACGAACAGATGTCCATATTTATTACTAGACTATCCCTCCAAGTTTTAATGATCAAAAGTGGCATGTTCCCAAACTCTTTGCCTTAGACCTCTACTAACTAAAACTCATGCTGATATTCAACTGAACTCTATGATGGATCATTTTCATTATCTTTGTCTTTTAATTATTTGCACTTAACCCTTTCTATCTAGATTTCCCATGTAATTGCATAACTTTGAAAGCGTAAATAATATTTTTTCCTAATTGAATATTCTTGTATCCTGCTTTAATCTCACAAATTGGGTTATAAGACTTGGAGATGCCAAAACCATTCATGAAATGTTCCCACAAAAAGGAAGTGCAAGGAAATGTCCCACATGGTTTTCCATCGCCATTTATATTTTCTAACATAAATACAATTAACAATCAACGTAGGAAGTTTATTCTATGCAATCGAACTTTGTACATCATTTATCTCATTGCATATATTTCTTTGAGAATCTATGTATTTTGATCTATTGGACACCATTTAGTTTGTAGACACAGTATAATACTCTAGCATACGGTTGAGTTTACTATTCCTTATCATTTCTTACATTTTCTGTAGAAATTATTAGAAAGACAGGGTTTCAAGTCTGAGAATCGCATTTACTTGAAGTGCTCGATGTGTCCTGAAGAAGTAGATACGGTTCTGAAAGAATTAGTACAAATTGCAAGAATTATTCACTTAAATGAGGTAACCTGAGGAATTTCTCTAGATCAATGTTATCTTGTCTTTGTCTGGAAATATTTAAGTTACTGCTATTCAGGAGTGCTGGATATCTTGGATTACATTGGATAGAGTGCTTAGTAATTTTTGTACTTGATTGTGCCTAATTAAGATTCATTTGCATTCTAGTTTTGTCTTTATGTTGGTGAAAGAAGAGAGGAAGCAAGCAGTATTTATTTTTATTCTTGTCTGAAATCATCTACTATATGTATTGATAAAAGGTTATTGGTAGCTACTCTAACAATTGAGGTGCAGCCTGAAATGTATTTTGGAGAAAATGACGAACGGACACCAGTAGATTTCTACAGCCCTAGGAACGAAGTGGAGGCCTTCAATACAATAATTTCTCTTGTTGACATCTCTCTCTCTAGTTGTAAGCCTGTCCAATTTCACGTCCTGCAAAATTTACGGAAGGCAGTTATTCGCATGATCCATGAGTACGGAAATGTATACAGTATGGATGCTAAACCTTCGGAGGACAGCTGTACAAAAGAAAACTGTTTGTTACAGTGGGGGGAAAGCAATGGTGTTAGGACAAGCTTGAAGATAGCTTGTAAGTCTTCACCATCACTGTTTCTTGGCAATATTCGTATAATCCAGTTCTATAGATGCTTGATTTCAAATTACTGTATAATTAGAAGTTTGTAGCATTGGAGGTGCACCGAAGTTTCACAATACCAAACAATTGTAATTTGCATGCTTTATTCTTCATGTAGATGTTGAAGGTGCTGGTAGAGGGACCATAGCCACAGAAGATTTAGAAGTTGGTGACACTGTATTGGAGATCCCTCTAGCTATTATTATTTCTGAGGAACTTGTGCAGAAAAGCACCATGGTAAATTCATTGCTAAGAAGCTGTTGTAGTTGCTAATCTTAAAATTTGAATTGTCTAGAACTTTCCTGACAGCAAAATAGGATTGAAAGAATTGTAATCGTTCTTTATGTCTTATGCATTCCATATTAATTCTTTAACATACAGATGCTATATTTCAGTTCCCTCTCTCATCTTTAACAATGCTCTGTTCCTTTTGTAAGTACATGCTTATATCTAGAGTTAGAGTTAAAGTTGGTTGGAAGAATATTTAGGGATCTTACATTTTTAAGAATCTTTGATCATTTAATGAAACTAAGGAGAGAACTTTTCTCTCCGCCAGTTGAGGTGCATTTACTGCTTTGTTCCCTCTAAGCGTGCATGCTTTAGAAATTGATAATGGCTTTAAGTGATCTGGACGAAGTTGCACCAGTTCTGTGCAAAAAACTTTTCTATCTGGGTATCTGTTGCAGTTGGGACTGGTGTTTCCTCACATCACACTAGATGGCATTCGTATAACCAGCCATGCAAAATTGTATTCAAGTTGGTTGCTTTTTGTTGATGCAACTGCTAGTTAATTCCTTTGGGGAGGCTGGTGAGATTAGAGCCTGGGCTGAGGCCTATAGATGAGATTTCCAGATAGACCATTTCATTCGAATACATTATGTTGAATTTCTGAGTCTTCTCTACATATAAACATGGAATCAAAAATTCAGAAATTTAACATGGTATTAGAGCCATATCTCTGAATTATCTTCATAGGTTTCACGTTCGAAACCCTAACAAAGAAAAACTGAGCATCGAAATTTCAAACAACATACCAATTTGTTTGAAGTTGTGCATCAGAAAAACCACCATCCATAACGTGATTATTTTCTCAAGTTCCCTTCAAAATATTTGGTTGTACAGTCTTCGTTCAAGATCATCGACCTAATAGGAGTAAATTAGATCCTAAGGCAATCAAATGCATCTTTCTCGATTATGCTCCAAGCTAAAAAAGGATACAAATGCTATTCACCAACCACTAAAAGATTTTATACCTCCATGGATGTAACTTTCTATGAAACTCAACCTTATTTTCAAAAGCAAGGCACCATTGAACCTTCCACTCTCCTTGAAAACGAAATTCTTCTTGAAAACGAAGGTACCCCAAAAACAGATTTCATTGAAGAGAGTGCTCCATTTCTACATGAAACTGATGTTTCCAATCAAAACTCACTTAAATGTAAGAAAGATCATATAGTCTATACTCGAAGGAAAAACACCCTTGGACATGAACCAATCAGTCAAAACCCAACCGAAATGCAGGAAAATTTTGTATCCAACTCCACAACGGAAACACTCACTGAAGACATTGATCTTCATCTTCCCATTGCAAAACAGAAAGGGGTAAGAACTTATACAATGCATCCCATTCAAAACTACCTGTCCTACAAATGTCTCTCTCCCAAGTTCAAAGCATTCACAACTACACTATCCAAAATACACATTCCGAACAATGTCTATGAAGCCCTCAAAGACATCAATTGGAAGCAAGCGGTATCAGACGAAATAAAGGCCTTGGAAAAGAACAACATATGGGAAATAACAGACCTACCTCCAGGGAAGAAAACAGTAGGATGCAAATGGATCTTCACCATCAAATACAAAGCTAATGGAGAAATAGATAGGTTTAAAGCTAGACTGGTCGCCAAAGGGTTCACCCAGTCTTACGGCATTGACTACCAAGAAACATTTGCCCCGGTAACAAAATTAAATACTATCCGCGTCCTTTTTTCCTTAGCAGTGAATAATGATGGGATACACTTCACCAATTAGATATAAAAATGTGTTCCTTAATGGAGACTTAGAAGAAGAAGTGTATATGGATATACCTACCGGTATAAAATCAACTACAACCATGAATAAGGTATGCAAATTCAAAAAATCCCTTTATGGCTTAAAACAATCCCCTAGGGCTTGGTTTGAAAATTTTTCAAAAGTGGTAAAGAAAAACAGGTACTCGCAATGTCAATCTAACCATACCCTTTTCATCAAACATCCTTGCAAGGGTAAAATAGCAATTATCATTGTCTATGTAGATGACATTATCCTTACAGAAGATCATGAAAAAGAAATAAGAAATCTAAAGCTATTCTTAGCTAAGGAATTTGAAGTAAAAGACTTAGGCAACCTTAAATATTTCCTAGGGATGGAAATGGCCCGCTTAAAGACAGGTTTGAGCATTTCTCAAAGAAAATATGTCCTTGGCCTTTTAAAGGAAATAGGTATGCTTGGATGTAAGCCCGCTAATACTCCCATTGACACAAATCATCACATAATCAAAGAAAACATAACGGTTAACAAAGATTAGTATCAAAGACTAGTTGCAAAATTGATTTACCTAACTCATACTAGACCTGGTATCTGTTTTGCAATTAGCTTTGTAAGTCAATTTATGAACAGTCCAACAGAAGAAAATATGCAAGCTGCTTACAGAATACTCAGGTACTTGAAAGGAACACCAGGAGAAGGATTATACTTCAAGAAATCTAGGAAAAGAAACATTGAAATCTTCACAGATGCCGATTGAGCAAGCTAAAAAATAGACAGAAGATCAACTACCAGATTTTGTACCTTTGTTTGGGGAAACTTAGTCACTTGGCGAAGCAAGAAACAATCAGTAGTATCCAGGAGTAGTGCCGAAGTTGAACTAAGAGCGCTAGCTCAAGGAATCTGTGAAGGAATGTGGCTCAAAAGCATCCTATCTGAACTTAAAATCAAATTAGAAGAACTGATGGAGGTACACTGTGATAATCAAGCTACTATAAGCATTGCCAAAGACCCGGTCCATCATGATCGCATAAAACATGTGGATATTGATCGACACTTTATCAAGGAGAAAATTGAAAACAAAAGTATCTCACTCAACTACATATCTACCAAGAGGCAAATTGCTGACATTCTTACAAAAGCCCTATTCAAGAACATGTTTGAAGTCTTAAAACCAAGCTGGACTTAATCAACATATACAGTCCAACTTGAGGGGAAATGTTGGATATGGAAAGTCTTCTCCTTCCCCTTACCCATTTAGAATGTTATTTCTTGCAATTAGTATTTATTCTTTTTTGTATTATTCTTTCCTTATTTCCATTCTTTTTACCATTAAGTGCCGTTGCCATATTTGGCAATTATTGTTGTATATATGAGGGATACACTCCCTTGTAAAGTGTGTGAAAGAAAATTGAGAAAATTCAGAAATCCAACACATTATTTCACCCCACTTCTCTTTAGATGGTCTTTTGGATATGTAATCACATTGAGTAGTCAGACTATGGTAGTTAGAAGTGCTATTTGAAGTGAATGGCTATAGTACAGATTTCGATAGGGTGATTGTTATTATTATTTTATATATTTTGAATTTGTAGCTTTAATGTAGTGATAAAGAAGTTTGTAATGAATGATGACTAAGAGAAGATAGATCCATCATGACTTTATGCTTCAATTTCAGTATCCCATATTATCGAAGGTTGAAGGCATGCTACCTGAGACAATGATGTTGTTATGGAGTATGAAGGAGAAGCACATCGCCGATTCCAAATTCAAGGTCTACTTTGATACACTACCAGAAGCGTTTAAAACTGGTATTACTATTACCTTCAGACCGTTCTCACTGATTTCTTGCATGTCCATTGTGTTCAGCACGAGATTTGGGTGCACACTTATCAAATGGTTGATTTTCCTTTTTGTAGACTTTTCAGTTAGCAACTTAGCAGTTAGCACCGATGGTCTTTTTACGTCTATTGACATACCAGACCATGCATGCATAAATTCTTTTTTATCCTTATGTATGAATAAGGAAATAACTTGCCTCCTTTTCTTTGGGAGGGAAACATAATTTCAATAATGTTATGAAGTTTAAAAAGGCTAGTGGGGTTGCAAAAAATCCGTTCCAATTGGAGCACAAATATCACAAAGAGAATGATTACAAAAGAAAAAAGAAATCTTAGCTTGAACCAAGTGACTGCTGTGTGCAAAATAAGGTTAAATGAGTGTAGTTCCTCTCTCTTCGATTAAAAGTTCTACTGTTCCTCTCAAGCCAAGTGGTTCAAAAGGAGCTTCTAGTGAAGTTCAACTATAGAGATTTTGACTTCTTTTTCTAGGGGTGAACCACCAGAATACTGCATAGGTTGATCGCAATTTTATTGAGACTCACAGGAAACAGAAGCGAAATGGTAGCTTGGAGAAATACGATCTTGAGATTCACAGTCCAATTTGAAAAGGGAGCATGCATCTGGGGAGAGAGCAAGCAAAGGATATCTTCTTTGCATATTATCCATAGTATCCATTATTGCCCATGACCACCTCCCGTAGGAAGTTTACTTTTTTGGGAAATTTTCCTTTCCAGAAAACTTTGGTAAGATCATGGTGGATGGAAGGATTTTTGGTGGCCAAAAAGTGGTGGAGAATCAACATGGGAAGGAATTCGTTGGGTCGAGAGTCCACTTCAGAGAGTCTAGTTGGGGCTTAAATCATAAGCCATCAGTGTTGCTGATCAGAAAGAGCCAATCTCCATACTAATCATTGTTCAATATATCCTTGATGATAGGTAGCAGGAGCTCGTGTTGCTGTCCCAGAGGATGGGTCCTGTTATTCATCTTTGGAAGATAAATCTTAAGGTTTGCAAATCTTCCCAAAATTTATTACCAAAATCAGTTTCCATAATCTTGAAGAAGCCAATGGAAAAGATGAGAACTTTGGAGGATGGTCATTGCTCAGTCACACATCTGAAAATGTTGGCAGCAGATTGGGTGATGGAATTACCAACATCGATGCAAAGTAGCTCGGGTTTGTTCCAATTAACATTGGGAGTAGAGGAAGCTTAAAACATTCTGATGTCTAGGAGGAGAATTGTAAATTTCTCAATGGAAAAGAAAGACAATAGGATGGTGCCTGTTTCTGGACCTCTTTGGAGGAGCCTGCTAAGAGAATCCATTACCAAGTGAAAGTAGTGCATCGTAAGAAGACATTGTTTCCTTCCCTCTCTATATAGGAGATGTGAGATTTATCAGCTTATTATGGGATATGTGTAAATACAGAATTTTCGGAAGGGAAGAAAGGCTAGCTCTTTCTCACGCCCTCAAATACTCACGGTTAGTTTTCAATGGAGGAAAAAGTGCTTTATGGTTGAATAGAAAAAATTTCCATTGAATTTTTCAGGAAACCAGGAAATTTCAAGTGAGACTCTAGAACTAGTGAAGCAGAGTTGGGAGTATCATATGGAAAATAATAGATATTGAGATCAACCCCAAGAAAGATAATGATATTGGAAAGAACAATAGCTCAGGAAAATAATAGATATTGAGATCAACCCCAAGAAAGATAATGATATTGGAAAGAACGATAGCTCAGATACGAAGGAAGAGAGTTATGTATTTAAGACTTTATGCTGTTTTGCTCTATGAACTATGAACTTTGATTTTGAATGTATTTTGAATTGGGATATGGTGAATGCGCCAAGGTTGTGTCAACCTAGTTGAAATAACCGAGTGTGTCCACTGACCCTCTGCTTGCTAAGAACTCTGATTTCTGTCATTGTAATTTGAGCAATAGTCTCTTTTCATTATATTAATGAAAAATTTTGTTCCAAAAAAAAACAAAGGAAGAATCATGGGATATTTTACCTAAAAAATAGTTCCATCTTGAATGTTTAATGGTGGGGTTGCTTTTCATAATAATTGAGGTGCATACTTTTCACCTCACATGTTCTAGCCCCTTCCTTTGTAATTAGTTTTATCATTTTTACAGTCTGACTTCTGAGCACTAAAGCAGGAAATGACAAAAACTATAATTTGTTAAATCACCTAAACCCTAAATGTGTTCTGAAATGTGCATGAAGTTTTTTTTTTTATTATTATTATTATTTATTTTCCTGGTCTAATATTTTACAAAAAGTTCACAGGATTAAGCTTTGGAGTTGGCGCAATGAAGACTTTGGACGGAACCCTACTTTTTGATGAGCTAATGCAAGCAAAACAGGTTCAGCTCTCACAAATATTCTCGGTCATTATTTATTTGCTTTAACCACCTCCAGTGGCAAAGCATAGTTTCCATTCATTACAGAGTTGACAAGTAATCTCACTACATTTTCCTCATTATATTTTCTGGGGTTTTATGGAAGTTTGGATAGATGCATTAGACATTAATATAAATAAAGTGACAAGATGAAATCATTTCTCGTCTGGTCTGAGTTGTGGATATTATAATTCGATATACTACTTCGATTTTTATGTAATGTTAACTTCTTTGCAGCACTTACGAGAACAATACGATGAGTTGTTTCCTGTATTGTGTAACAACCATCCTGATGTCTTCTCAGAGGAGTTCTACTCATGGGAGCAGTTTTTATGGGCTTGTGAACTTTGGTATTCAAATAGCTTGAAAATCATGTTCTCTGATGGAATACTCAGAACCTGCTTGGTTCCAATTGCAGGTTTTCTCAACCACTCGGTATGTGTAACTAGTTTATTGTTAAAAAATCTCCGTTATTTGTTTGGTATCTATTGTTACTTCCTACCCCAAATTGATTTTCTCGTCTTTATACTTATTTGCCTCAAGTTAATCGCTTGCGAATTTTACCGTCCTGCTGACCATAGATTCATGTTTCTTCGAACAATTTTTCATCATTAAACTTGGATGGCATTCTGGTTTCATATTTCTTGTTTGTTTCATGTTTCTAATATATTATTTTGAATTTGAGTTCACATTTTTCTTTGCTTCATTGTTATTTGGTTCTTTGGGACAGTTGCATCCGCACATACTACACTATGGCAAAGTTGATTCGGGTACAAATTCCTTGAAATTCCATCTATCAAGACCATGCCGTGCAGGGGAAGAATGCTACCTTAGTTATGGGAATTACTCTGGTTCTCATCTAGTTACTTTCTATGGCTTTTTACCTGAAGGAGACAATGTAAATGATGTCATTCCATTAGGTATTTTCTAGTTCTGTCCATTAAACATTTGAATGGTGCTTCCTTTTACTTTAATACGTAATTTATTCTTATCTTTCTTATATTAGTATTGCCATTGTTTATTTGTGAGTGCAGACATTGACTTCGGTGATGATGATAGCAATAACACCACGTCCAACTGGAGTACTCATATGGTGAGGGGAACTTGGTTGTCAAAGAACCAAAATATATTCCATTATGGTCTGCCCTCACCATTATTAGAGTGTTTCCGGAAAGCTCTGTTCCCTGGATTACTCACCAACCGTAAGGTAATTTTCCTCTTTTTCCCCTCCTAAACGTTTGTAATAGTCATCAAATTCGGAAAAAAAGAAAAAGTAGAGACCTAGTTGGATAACTATTTGGTTTTTGAATATTGAGCTTATAAATGCTACTTTCACCAATAGGTTTCTTTGTTTTGTTATCCACTTATTTAAAAAACGAAGCCAAGTTTTGAAAACTAAAAAAAGTAGTTTTTGTTTTTAGAATTGGACTAAAATTGAAATCGTGTTATCATCTGGACCCTTTAAATATTACAAATACCTTTATGCTTTTTATAGGATTTAGAATCTTTTTTATGTTGGTTATTATTACTTGTTTATCTTAAATCCATAGCTACAGGGAAGCTTGGAAAATGAAATGGAAGTTCTCAATGAACTCCTCTCAATCTTTTCTGGGATGATGGAAAATCTTGAGGATGAGGATGAAGACAGGTAATGAAGTGTAAATGCAACTTCATTGAATCAACACTTTTGCATGGAATAAACTTGAATGTTTTGGTATTTATAGGACAAGTACAGAATGGGATATAAAGTTAGCCCTGAACTACAAAGATCTACAGAGGAAGATAGTTTCCTCATGTCTGACTTCATGTCATGCTGGTCGCAAGACGGTAGAATTTGCATTATACGATTGCATGGAAGAGGACACTCGAGGCTAAAAACAAGATCCTTCAGTTATATGCCCGTTTCCAGTAAGCCATTTTTTTAGATTTTATCATAAAGGAGAATGCTAACCCTGTAAAAGTAGATAAATAAGGTGTTTGTGTCAAAATTAGGCCAAAAGGTGGATGATTTAGAAGTGATTGACTGATCTGATAATGTTGTGAGCTTTTTTTACTTGGCCATGTATGAATATTAAACAATTAGAAATTCTTGAGCTTATAAGAATACAATTTTGATTGAGGCTGATTTCAACTGTTTCCTTTCTATGAAGATTCTGAACCACCACACACTAAAAGGGCAAACTAGAGATGCTTTATGCTTTGCTTTTGTTGGATGTTTCAATCATTTTGGGTATGAATAGTGATGCTTAATGCTTTACTTTTGATTGTGGTCCATGTCATTTGCACCTAATAAACCCCATAAAAGCTTTTGGGATTGGTTGTGGATGCTATAATTTTATTGGTTCTTAATTTCAGGGCAGTTCTCTTCTCCATCTCAAGCCTTTTGAGATACTGAATAAAATAAACAAACTTTCAATGTATGAGAATGCTTCTCCAAAAATCGCTTACATAATCTAGTTCGTTTTGGATGGTTGGTCAAGAGGCGGTTGACCTCTCGATCAAAGGTATATACATTAACCACTTGACTCAAATATGTCATCAGTCAAAATATCAAAGTTTTGACGTGTACTTTAATTAACTTAGTGCAAAAAAAAAAAAAGTGTTTTATTACGGTTCGATTAGTTAATTCTCTTACTTGACAAGAGTTCTATCTCATTTAAGAAAAAATTGTCAATAGTCTTAAATTCTATTTTCTAAATACTTTACAAGAGTTCTTATTCGATCGTAGTTTTTCTTCATTCAATTATATCAAAATTTTGACACAGTATCCACATTTGTCAATAGCCATTTAATTTGATAGTCAAAGAAACTTTAATAATTATGATCCAAATAAAACTTAAATTATCAAAAAAAAATGTAAAGTAGTTAGGTAGATAAGAAAATATTTGTTTAATTAAGAAAAATAGTTTTTTAAAAAAAGTATTAACTAATTTGAGATCAACGCTTAACATGAGGACAACCTTCATTATATATCAATCATAATGTTAAATTAATCTATAAGTTACATTGAAACAAATATTCCTTCTCAAAGTCAAGTGGTTTCCCTACTCATAAAGTTGTGATTATATTATATTATATTATATTTTATATATATATATATATATATATTCCCAACTCCACCAACTAACCTTTCTTTGCAACCAATGTGGCAATTATAGATAATGAGTTGAATACTGACCAATGAATACCAACCATTAGTTTTCCAATTTATTTGTCTTTTTTAATAAAGAATTTTTGAATAAATATCTCATTAGTCTCTAAAATGCGATCAAGTAGTATTATGAAAAGATAAATTTGGAAACAAGAAATTAGCCATTTTGTTTTTTGTTTTAGTTTTTAAAAAATTAAGGTTATATCATCTATATTTTTTTATCATGATTTGTATCTTTTTCAATTATAATGATTGAATTCTTAGTCAAATTCCAAAAACAAAACGACTTTTCAAAGCTTCTTTTTTAGTTTTCAAAATTTGGCTTGATTTTTTAAATTATTGGTGAAAAGTAGATAACAAATGATGAAGCTTGAAGGTGGAAGTAGTGTCTATAGGCTTAATTTTCAAAAACAAAAACAAAAAACAAAATAGTTACCAAATGAAGCCTAAATGAACAATATAGTCGTATTCTTCATTTTTAATATTTTCAAATATGTATTTGGTAGAATTTTTTTTGAAAATTAAGCCTATTTCATCCACATTTCTTACCATGATTTGCATTTTTCTTTAAGTACAATAGTTGAATTTTTGGCCAAATTTCAAAAATAAAAACAACTTTTTGAAAGCTATTTTTTTAGTTCTCAAAAGTTTTAGTTTTTTAAACCATTGGTGAAAAGTAGATAACAAAAAAAAGAGATTTATTGGTGAAAGTAGTGTTTATAGGCTTAATTTAAAAAAAAAAATTAAATAAAATGATTATCCAACGAAACTTTAAATTTTCAAATTGAATCTTAAAAATATTAATTAATTGATTAACATAGTTTATCACACAAATTTTGTATACTTATTATTATATATTATTATATAATCTATGATGCAATACAGATAAGAACGTTAATTCAAAATTTATATATAAATCCACGCATCTTTCGGGGAAAAAAAATTGGTCTCTTAGAATATAGTTTCTATTTGGTTCCAACGTTTTAAAATATTACATAATTAGTCTTTAAGTTTGAATTTTGATTTCAATTTAGTCCTTAACTTTTAATTTTGGTTTCAATTTAGTCTATAAGTTTCATAATGTTATAATTTTACTCTTGAGATTTGACTTTTGTTTTAATTTGGTTCCTAGATTTTAAGATTTTACATTTTTAATCTCATTTTTTCATTAAATATTTGCTTTCAATCATTGACGTCAAGGTCTATAAATTGATTTAAAATCATTATTAAGTGAAATTTTAAAATTTTATATAAAAGTGATGAAAAATAGTAAAATTTAATTAGTTATAATTCAAATTACTTTAAATTTATTAACCTATGTTAACATTTCTTTATGAAAAATGAATGTTTAGTGAAAAGTTATGGTTAAAAATGTAAATCTTGAAATTAGGGACCAAATTGAAACGGAATTCAAATGTCAAGTAAAATTATGATATTTTGAAACTTAGGGACAAAATTGAAACCAAACTCAAAACATATAAGAATTAAATGTGTAATATTTTAAAACCTATAGACCAAATAGAAATTAAACCCAAAACTTAGGTACCAAAAAGGTAATTTTCCCAAAAAAAGAAAATATTACTAAACATATATTCATAAGATTCATTTGTTTCAAGGGTGTTGGTCCACCAACTTCACAAATTATTCAACTTCATCAATTTCAATGGCCTTTACCATTGAAATCTACACTTATTGAGGAACTTCATTTTCATATCTTTCTCTCTCACTCTCCTTCCAACGTATCTAATGCCGTCATCGACCATCACCATCTCACTTCGATAACAATATAATCATTGTCAATGATAGGCTTCAAAGATCACCTCCTGCAACCAATTTCAGTGGCAACTACCTTTGGCGAACACATACCACATCCTGCATTCAATTTCGATGACTACCTCCACCTCCAAACTCTGACAATTACCTCTAATGACTAACTTTGATGATCACCACTAACGATCAACTTTAACAACAACCACTATCGGTGGTTACAGTCACATCAATCCAATAACAATATTAACCGTGCACATGCCTAAAATTTCATTCTTTTTATTTAAAAAAATATATATTTTTTCCTTCGACCTAATAGACAATTTTTAAAATTTGAAAGTTAACACTTTGAGTATAGATAGGATATATGAATGAAAGTATATGAGAAGTGATAGCTAGTACTTATACATTAAAATTGTAACTTAATTTTGGATGATTCAATCACAAGAATTTAAAATTAGTGGTGAATAAAAAAAGTTGACAGAGTGGCACTTCAAATTGCCAGCTCAACAAACCTGTCCCATTCATCTCCTCTCCTGTTGCCGACGCTGTCTATATTTATCACACATGCAATCTTAGAAACTCTCCTATTTTTCTATCCAATCATTCATTCCCACGTCATCAATTGCTCATTAATTAATCTTATTTTGATTACGTGGCAAGTATTCGCTGTCACCCCGTCCAATTATGTTGTGCACGAGAAGCAGCTGATAATTTTCATATTTTCCGCTGGAAAATCTTAATCTGTTTTTAATGTTTAATTTTCCAGAATTTTGTATTATTTTTAATCATGAGATTGTTGTATTTATTTTTCTTTAGTTATTGGAAATTTAATACTTTAATTTTAGCTTTTTTCTTTTCTAAACATATTTTAAAGTTAGAATATTAGTTTGATCTAAGTTGTTTGAATATCATTCCATTTTAATTTGCATAATGATAATAATTATTTCTTTAACATTTTTGTTTAAGAGACCCTGACACTACGATTTTAGAATCTATAAATAGATGATCGATAGAGAATAATTATTTTTTTTATAAAGAATTAATTATCTATAAATTAACGACATAGAATGCCTTTATGGTTAGAAATTCATGATTTTGAAGGATTTCAATTTATAATTAATTTCAATTGAATTCCGTTGTTTGGTATTGTAGAAAATAGAACGATTTTAAAATTCAAAATGATTTCAAATCCTATTTTATTTTAAAAATTTTCTTGACTAAAATACTCGAATTTTGCAGGATTTCATAGGATCTGAAAGTTAATTACTTAATTAACATTGTCAAACTTTAATTTTCAATTAACAAATCATAGTTAAAATCTATATTATTAAATTCTAAACTTTCTTTTCTTTTTCTGTTACAATTCAAACATAAAATTCTAAGGTCTCGTATTGTAACCATTTTATTTTTTATTTTTGTTTTTGAAAATTAAGCCTATATCATCTATATTTGCAAATACAATGGTTGAACTCTTAGTAAAATTCCAAAAACAAAAACAACTTTTTGAAAGCTATTTTTTTTAGTTCTCAAAATTTGGCTTAGTTTTTTAAACCGTCGATAAAAAATAGATAACAAAACAATAAATTTAGGAGTAGAAATATTGTCCATTTAATTTTTAAAAACAAAAAATAAAATGGTTGCTAAATGAGACCTAAATATATTCATTTCAAATCTTTCTCGTTCCAAATAAATTAATTAATTTAAAATCATTTTTTAAATTTCAAATCATATAATTTAAAAATCATTTCTTACACTTTTTTGAATCCAATTAGAAGGTTAAGATTTATCAAATATACGAGTACTAAATTATTTGGATATTTGTAACTATAGGATATAACAAATTTCAAAATAGAAAGGCTGAAATAAGATTTTTAACCTATTTTAACTCATAAATTTCACCTCATAAAATTTAGTCTCTCCCTTCCATATTTGATTAATCTTTTATTTTTTGGACCAAAAGTCTTAGTAATTCAACATTTTCACTATTATTACATAAGATCCCTAATAATCAATGTAACATTTTTTTAAAATAGTCTATATATAACATTCATTGTTCATATTCATCATATAAATGATCAAAAGTCATGTGATGAAATTTCAATTAAACCATTTAAAAAAAAAATATCACGAGAATTAAAATAACTTTGTATCTAAACGGTTGAACTATATTCAAATTGGTAACTAGATTGAGTTTAGTGATTTTAATATAATGAGTAAATATATATTTTAATTCTTAATGTGAGTTTTTTTTTTAACCAATTTTATTCCTTCTTCTACAATTTTCTAGTCATGTTTGTATGTATGCATGTATTATAATTTTTTTTCCTACTGAAAATAGTAATTTTTATGAGTTCGCCAAAATCGTCTACTGTGAAGTGAACGTCTGATATACCTTATTAGTTATTATTTTATTTCGAATTTTTGGTTTTTGAAAATTAACTTATAAAGGATACTTCTATTCATAAGTTTCTACTATTTGGTTTTTGAAAAAAATGAGAATTTCAAATCCTCCCACTCTCATCCCATATGCATATTCACATAAATATAATTTAAATGGTTAGGACAGATATTATCGACCAGTAAGTTAAATGTCGAATCCTCCACCCCACACACAATTGACGATATATATATATATACACAAACATTTTTGATCTCAATATCACACACCAATAACATATATTTAGAGGAAAATGAAGTTTTTTCAGTACACCAATTATATGAGAATAGGGAAATTGAACCTTCAATTTCAAGTGAGAGATTACTTACTAATTACCACTAAACTAAATCCACTCGATCAAAAAAAAAAAAAATGAAAGTTGATTCTACAATAAAAATAATATTAACAATTGTTATTATGTTAAAATACTATTGGTCACTATATTTTGAAACTTGTTGAAATTTGTTTTTGTATCTTCAACAAATTTTAAACTTAATTTTATGGCTAGTTTATTGTTGATTTTGATTTTTTTTTATTATATTTTAACATTTCTACTATACATTTTAGAACCATAATCACATATTTTATTTTGAAAAGTTATTATTGTTGTTATTATTATTTAAATTCGTTTTTAGTAAAAATTAGGAAAATTATCTTTTTGGTCCTTAGATTTTGAGTATAGTTTCCATTTGATCTATAGATTTCAAAATGTTAGACATTTATTCTTTTTAAGTTTTTAGTTTGATTTCAATTTAGTCCCTAAATTTTAAAATATTACAATTTCACAATTGAGATTTAAACTTTATTTCAATTTGATCCCTAAATTGCAAGATTTATACTTTTAATCTTGATTTTTCGTTACATACTTACTCTCAACTATTAGTGTTAATTTTTATTAATTAATTTAAAATAAGTATAATTAACTAATTTTCACTATTTCATCACTATTAAAATTAAATTTAAAATTTCACTTTATAATTACTTTAAATTAATTTAGAAAAATTAATGCCAATAACTAAAAGAAAGTATTTAATAAAATATAAAAGTTAAAAGTATTAATCAAGAAGCTTAAAAAATAAATTGAAACAAAATTCAAATCTCAATGATAGAAATGTAACATTTTGAAACCTAATGTTACATCGAAACCAAATCTAAAATTTAAAGAGTGAATGTATAACCTTTTGGAATTCAAGTACCAAATGAAAACTAAACAAAAAAAAAAAATATAGTGGCAAAAATGTATTTTCCCCCTAAAAAATTACCTTGCTCACCTAAATCTAAGTGTTATTAAAAAACATATTAAAACTTTAAAATTATACTCTTAAGGCATAGTGGATATTGGAGTCAAATGTTATTTTAACATTTTTCTGATTATTAATTAGTATTTATTTACAAATTTTGAGTCTCTTTCTCTTAATTATTAGCTTGTAGAAGGAAAGGTGGGGAATTGTGCAAGAAAGAATCAACACAACAACAGAGACAGCTCCATCTCTGTCTCATGTCTGTGTGAAGCTTTGCCTCCTCGTATTCATCTCTGTTCTTGCTTCTCTCAAGCACCCAATACACCAAATTACTCAACAATCAAACCCTTTTACCTCCCCATTTCTACCATCGAATCAACATTTCATTTTCCCATTTTGATGAACTTTGATTTTGAACCCCTGTTCTTCCTTCTTTCATAATCTCTCCTCTGTTTTTTTCCACCCCCTTTTTTCCCACAATGCTAGTTGCAAATAGTTTCGATTTGTGGAAGAAGGATGGGTTCTTTTCTGCCGCCGAGCAGGTCCAAGAATCTGCCGATACGTACGTTTTTTTTTTTTTTTACTATTTCTTTGATTTGGGTTTTACCCTTTTTGTTTCTCTCCATGTTTGATTGAGTTTTATTTCGATTTGTTGTAGAATTGATTGGGTTCTTTTCTGGGTTAGTTTTATTTGAGTCTGTAACGATCGGTTTATGGGTGTTTTGAGTTCTTAATGTTAGTTTCTTATTCTTCTCTCTTCGTATTTTTTCTTTTCAAGAGACTTAAGATTATGTTTTATGTTTTTGTTGGATGAGTTTAGTGATGTTTCGAGAACATAATTTAAGAAGCTTATGTTCTGTGTTTTATTTTCTATTTGCTGCATTTGGAAAGCTGCTCTGAATTCTAGAAGTTTATATGCTTAATGGGGTTTAAAGGGATTCAACTGCTTTCTTCATTTGTTGACTATTTCCTAGGCCATTAAACTTTAGCTAGTCAAAGATTTTTCTATTGTATTGCCTCTTTCTCCTATATTGATTCTTCTATTGGTTTTTTTGTTTCAGAATGGAGTTTGCATATAGAACATGGATAAGAGAGAAAAGAGAAGGGATAAGTCCCGATGATTTGGATGAACTCCGTCGGGAGGTTCAAATGGCTCTTGGCACAGCCAAATGGCAGGTAGGATACTGAATTGAACAAAAAAAAAAAAAAATGCATTTGTTCTATTTCTTAATGCCATGAAAATTTCAGATATACTTTCGAAAATCTAATGGAGTGCCAAGTAAGATTTTTAGATGATAGATGTATAACTAGAATGATAACAATGAGGCTTGTTTGATAGTCAAACCATATTTCTACATTGATTTATTTGAAACTAGATCTCTATTTTTTTATAAATCACAATGACGAGTGTTGTTTTTCTGTTGACATTTAGCTGGAAGAATTTACGAAAGCTGTTAGAGTTAGCTATCGCTCCAGAAATGAAGAACATTTGTTGGAAAGACATGGACTATTTATTGCAGCCATTGGAAATCAAATTTCCCATGTTGAAGCTGCTTTAAGAAAATCTTATGACAAAGAGGGCAAGCAGCCACTTCGATGGGTAAATCTAAATGAGGAAGAATGCGATGATTTGGCTACATTTCTCTCTGGCATATCGCAAGTTCCACAAAGTGCAAAAACTGAATCATCTGTGTGTAGGTCTTCAGCAAAAAATTCTATATATGAGAATCATGAACGAGTAGTGGCAGATATGAAACTTACTTCTACCTGTAGCTCAAGTAATTCTTCTAAAATGAAGGGTACTGAATATGCCAATGCTGTAGACATAGACTCACAGAAAGTCAAAGATTTGGAAGTGAAAGAAAGTTTTAGAAGAGTAGATGATGCACTATGCAAAATGGATAGATCAACAAAGGCAAGGAGAGCAAGTCCACCAACTGCTCCTGACCTGCAAATTGTAATTGTGGATGAAAATCAAGAGAGAAAACAGTCTATTACAAGTCTAGAAGTTTCAAGAAAAGGAAAATCAGGATCAGTCTTCTGGAAACGCGGATGTGGAAATTTTTCTCAGGTGAGCATTGCAGGGAACTGCTTCATTCTGTCAGACTTGGTTTAGTTTGTTTGTTAGTTTTCTATTTTCTTGTCTGATAGGAAACAAAAGTTTTAGTAGTTTTTTGGCTGTTATCTTATAATGTACCTGATGTAGCTATAATTTCTTATTGCAATGGAAAAAAAGTTATCCATACTATTGTATGAAATAATGAGGCATGAATCCATGTTCAATCATTTTTTTGTTATGTATAGAATACAATCTATTCCCATTCCAAACATTCATTTGAACATGAAACAAAGTATATTTTGTTATGTGTAATTGTGCCATTATGGGCTCCTAATGTAATGTAACTGTAACTGTACATTTTCTCTCAGCTCTTTGGTAGGGTTCAGCAGCGACAGATATACAGACCCTGGCATCTTCAGCTTACATGTTCTGTTCAATTTACTCTTGCATTGATGTTGACTATATTCTTGATCGGTGAGTTTCTAATTTTTCTCAAGGTTGTGCAGCATTCGAGTTTTAGAATTTTACGAAATTTGGATTTAATTTGAAGCATGCTATTTATGTGTAGAGAATCTTTACTCCAAGAAATTACATGGTTTTAGATATACTTTCTTTCTGATTAATTGAAAAGGTTCGGGGAGATCTTATTGTCTAATGCTTGACTAACCCTCTTATATTGGAAATGATATGAGACTTTCAGAATATTGATTCATAATTCGTTAGTCTCATCACTGGCAGTCAAACGTTTTTTTAGACAACTTCAAATTTAATTAATCAAAAGAGTCTAATACTCAAAGATACAAGCTCCTAGATGAGTGAAACAAAAAGAAAAGCTGAATACAAAGCAAAAGAAAGATAGAAACTGATCACAAAGGAAATATGAAAGCATTTCAATTCAAATTAATAACCTTTAGAGAGAAATTGCAAAACGATGAGATAGAGAACACCTGCTTGAGATGAACTGATTCAAAACGGTCTGACCACGAATGTCATTTATCCTAATTAATCCTCTTATTTCTTTCCAACCATAATTAAAAAAATCAATGCACTTCTGAGGTCAAAAGAGCCATTACTCAAAATGGTCTTATTTAGTTCCAGCCATACTCACGAACTATTAGCATAGATTCAATTTTCAAGGTCAAAAGAGGTCAGGTCATTTAATCTACTATTTCCAAAGTCAAATTTCTTTGGTTAAAATGTATAACTGTCTTGCATTGCTCTCATTTAATAATCAAAGAATGTAGGAGCAAGGTAAAGGATGGGCTGTTTCTAATATTTATTTAGAAAAGGATAATGATCTGGGGAAGTGATATCTTTTAGAGTTCTAAGCATTTTGTTCTTGGATAAAAAGGTTGCGTTGATGGGTGAATTTCTCCAACCTTTTTTTTCTTTTTTAATTTCTGTTGATGGAAGACCTAGAAGTCATGTAAAGGCTCCACAAACAAGATGTTCCTTTTTTCATATGAACGTGAATCTCCTATCAACCATCCTGTCCTTATGTGAAAGGAGATTCTTTCTCCTATCTATGTTAACCCTACATTTTATCTATCTAGAATAGGAGTCTTTTTATATTTTCTTGATCATACTTGAGCTTGAGGTTGAAGAGGTCTTCTGAATTTGCTTTGGAAAGCCCTGGATTGGAGCCAGGTATTCATAAAGGTAGAGGTTTTCATGAGGCTGGTAGCTTATGTCTGATACCATCAAGCGGTTGCATGAAGATATATTCTTCCTTGTACCTTAACATGAAGAGATGTGTATTTATTGAGATTTGGAGGAAGCTAGATCATGTTCTTATGCTTTGTCGTTTTCCCTTGCAAAATGCGGAAATAACTGGAAGATTTGGTATTCTCTCTTTTTTTTTTTTTTGGGGGGGAGGGGGGGGGGGGGGGAAGATTTGGTATTCTCAAACATGGCAGTGACCTATTGGTTCAATTGATAAGAGGGCTCTAAGATTTAAAGGGCAAGCACACAAAAATTTTGAAAAATTTGATAGTTGCAACAATAAATAAGAATAAGAAAATAAAAAACTTTATGGGGTAGAAGTGGACAAGGGGAAAATGAGATTTTCAAATCCAAGTACAAGACAGGTATTGTTTACAATGGATGACTTGTTTTTGTGTTGATATTGGGATCTGACTTCTTCACTTTTTTTTGTCTTTTCTCTAACTCCATGTATTTCTATGATTTTGTAAACCAGTGACAAACTGACTACAATATGTTCATATCGTATTCAATTAACTATTCTTTTCCAATATCAATGAAAGCAGTTGTTTCTATATATATATAAAAAAAGAAAGTACCTGTTAGCCTTCCAGAGCTGGTACCAGTTAATTCCTATTTCAATTAGCCATTTTTATATCTCGTCTTGATGATTGGATTGCTGGTTACTGGCTTAGACCATAAGATTTGGACTTAATGAATCATATAATGTCTCTGTCTTATGATGGTTTGGTATGTCATGAGATCTTAATTGATGTAAATGGTTCTAAATTCAGATAAGCTTGATTGCATACACTGTAGTGACTAAATCCCTTTGGTCTCTTTATGTAAATCTTGCTAATGACAGTTCCCCTTTATTGTTCTTCCCAATATTCTCTTGCAGTGCCCATTGTCTTTTATTCAGCTTGAGACTTTGAGTCGATTATACAGACAACATTTTCGATCGTAACAGGTATGCCCTTATATTCTGTGTGTTATATAGGTTTTAGAGAGCTTAATTAACTTGCGAAGATTTTCATGTCCCTTGTTTTCCTTTTATTATCACCAATCAATGTCACATTTTGATCTTGATCCTTGATCCAAACCATAGTTACCACTAAAGGAAAACCATTAAACATAAGTTAAAACTACCATGAAAACTTGGGCTAAGTTCTTGAAAGAGAGAGAGTTATTTTATTTGTTATAAAATTATATTTCACTCTATTAACTTCTCATAGATAAGGTGTTGATTACAAGGTTTATATGGCAGCCCAGCAGAATGCCTTAGATACCACAAAATGAGATATAGGGAAGTGATGTGAATTTGCTAAGTAGATTACTCAAATTTGGATGCTTAAAGAATCTGAAAAGTTGAAAATGGATGCTCAAAGATTCTTCTTTTTTGATCGAAATAGCAGTAAAATGTTGATTTCGATGTATTTCTGAAAAAATTATAAAAACAAAATATTCAAAAAAAATATTTATATTAACAAATAAACATTTTATTATTTTTAAATAAGTTAACATGTCTATTATTTATAATATATTTACATTAATGACATTTTGCTGCTTATTATTTTATGCTTCATGGATTTTTTTATGATACAATGAAAATGTCGATTTACGCTTCATGTTAGATGTCAAATCCATGAAAATGTGGAAATATAGATGGAAATATCAACATGTCGATGAAAATTTAATATTATTATTATTATTTTGAGTTAACAAGTTGAGTGGGGAAAATTTGAATATTTGACATCTTGATCGTCGTGGACATATATCTTAACTAGTTGAGTCTACAGGTGTTTGAAGAACAATAACATAACATTCATGTGCTGAGTTTCCATGCCACCCCTAAGCTGAAAATGGGAATAAGGTATGCATTCATTATTGTTGCGGCTGCAAAGTTTGTAAATGTCTGGTACTCTGGTTGAATTGTTAAATGTCACATAGAACATCACCCGTGTAAATAAATATATTCGGGCATTTTGCCATTATTATTATTTTTTAACCAGAGAGAATTTTTTTCATTGAATTCATGAAAACAAACTAATGTTCAAAGATACAGACTCCACAAGGAAGTGAAAAACACCGAACAAATTGGAACACAAATGACAGCTTTCTGCCATTATTATTTTTTCATACTTACCATTATCAATATTTTTGTTGCTTTATTAGTATCGACCCCCCAATACAGAAGAGTAATGTTACAGTGGAGATCCTCCTGAGGCATATTATGTCTTTTTGGATGATTTTCCCATGCATCTTGTATCATTATTGCTACTTTCATTTTGCCTATTCATGGAGTTGTATTTAGTACTTCTAAGAAATGTGATTATCCACTGTTCGTTTACGTGGATTGGCTTGGACTACTTAGTGTTGCGCTTGCACGCCTAAGAGGACAGCATGCATTGGGGTGCCGGGAGCGATTATCGTCTAATTCCTTAACCTAATGCGGTATCGGGATTGAACTTCTATCACAATATAACTGTAGTCATAAAAGAAAAGTTTGAAACTGCTGGATCATTGCAAGGAATAGAAGAAAATGCTGTCATGATATAGTCTACTTATAAGGAGCAAAAAGAAGAAAAACAGCTTAATATGAACATGATTGCAATCACAAAAAGAATTGGATTATGGTGAACCTTGAAAAACTACTAAATGCGGCTCCAATTTAATAAAAACCAAGCTAAGATCATAATTATAAAAAGGTTCAATGACGATGGGCACATGGAAGCATTAAATACAACTTCATCCCTTGATCTTTTCATTATTTCTCGAGTCGAACTTCCCACAAAGTGGTAGTGTGTTAAATCACTAATCAAGCTAAAAGGCCAAAAGGTTGAGTTTATGTGTTATTATTGATTAGGGATCGTGTTAAATAATTAATAAATTCAAAAGTATAAGTTGACGTGTTGCTGTAGTTTTAAGGTTAAAGTATCATTTTGGTTTCTATATTTTGTGGCTAGTCCATGTATTTGTAAATGTCCAATTTTAGTCCACATATTTTTAATAAATCTTTAATTTAGCCCTCCAAAGTTAATTTTTGCATGGCTCAGTTCCCGTGCTTAGACCCACCCAAGTTTAGCAGCCCAAAAATAGAATTGGCTAAATAATAATACTAGTTTTCATGTCATGACATATAATATGTAATATACGTTTTTAGAATTTAGTGTAGAAATGCTAAAAATAATAAAAAAATTTTGAAAAAAAATATACAGTAAACAAGGGGCAGGGACTAAATTTCAGATTTCTTAAGAATATATGGACCAAAATTAAATAAACCTCAAAATTTAGGGACCAAAATGATATTTTAACTTAAATTTAATTATATTAATACTTTACCGGGGTTTAAGCACATGACCTGTTCTAATACCATTTAAAAGCATTCATCAACCTAAAAACTTGAGATGATGAGTTAAAATAAATTTAATTATAATTTGTATCAATAAATCAACAACAAGCACAAGTATATTTCTTCTTTATAATGCATTTATAGTAAAATGAATATGTTAAATCCAATACTAACAAAACAATATTACACAATATTACCTAGAAACTTAACCCTTCAAAGTGCGGTTGGAATTGGTTCCAAATAAATATTCTTAGCAAAATTATTTTAATTACAAGTTCTTTAGTAAAAAATGTATTTCTGTTTGACGAGATTTTTAGAGAAATTTAATTCGTAGAATTTGGATGTATATTTATATTAATTTCAGTATAATACAGTGAGTACAATCTCTAATATTTGATCTTTTATTTCTTTCTCTCGAAAAGTAAACGTTAATCCTTGCTTGTTGATCTTCTAAGAGGATCGTTCTTTGGACTTGCTAATTAGCTTAGAGTAGTCTTTAGACTTTAATCCTTAAGCTTGCTGATCTTCTTGGATAATCAGCCTTTGGGCTTGATGATCTTGTTGGAGGATCGACTTTTGGAGTTGTTGATTAGTTTGGAGTAGCCTTTGGGCTTGTTGATAAGTTTGAATCGTCTTGTGACTTGTTGATCAGCTTGGATCGACCTTTGGCTTGTTGATCGGCTTGGATTGACCTCTGACTTGTTGACCTACTTGTGAGCTTTTCCTTGAGTTTGAGGAGATTGAATATTTAGCTTGTAGGTTGTGAAGATACGGCCAATTTGTCGAACTTTGAAGCTTCTAATAGTTTCGGTCTTTAGTTATTTAGAACTTGATTGCTTCGGTATTTGGAACTTGAAAAGCTTCAATCTCCAGCACTTAAGAGCTTAAGAGCTTTGGTCTTCAAGACTTGGGAGTTTCAGTATTTGGATCTTGAGAGCTTCAGCTAGAGATGTCCATGGGATAAGGCGGGGATAGGGACCGTCCCCATTTCATTCCCCAGGGATTGAGGCGGGGATTTTCCAGGGAAATTGACGGGGATTGGATTCCCTGCGGAAATTTTTTTCCTATTAGTTTTTTTTTTTTTGAAAAAACTAATTAATTCAAATCACTAATGTGGAAAATTTTTAATTAAATAATTAACTTTATTACTAAATTATTTATTATGGTTAGTTTTACATGACAATTTGAATTTAAAGATAAATTATTCAAATTTTGGCCTAAAAAAATTAATCAACTTTTTTAGTAGAAATAAATGAATATAAATTAAATTATTCACATATATAATCTAAATTTAAATATTCAATTTAGACATATTCATTATCTTGACCAATAAACAGTCAAACTTGAAATTTAAATGTAATATTTATATAATAACAACAACATAACATTAAATAATTATACTAAACAAATAAATAGAGGTTAATCGGGGCGTGGGCAAGGGCTAAGACGGGGAATCCATTCCTCATCCCCTTCCTCGTTTAGCTCATGGGGAATTCCCCCCTCCCCCTCACTCCTTGCCGGAAAATTGAACATCTCTAGCTTTAGTCTTCAGAGATTTAGTATGTCTTTTGATCTTCAAGGGATTTGTGTTCTTCAATAGAGCTTTAGAGCTTTGGAATTTCAGTTTTCAGAGCTTCAGCCTTTGATTTCTTCCAACAATCCCCCTTCCTCAAATGAAGGGGTAAAACCTTTATTTATAAAGATTTTTTCATGGACCTTACATGGGCTTGAACCCAATTGCTTTTGGTGACCTCAATCCTTAATTTGACCCAAAATATTATCATGGGTTTGAATTTGGTTGGGCGACTTTAATTGCTCAGCTCGATACTGTCTATAATTTTCACAACAAGCTCGGGATTTCATTGCGATGACATGACAACTTGTGATCGGCCAAAATTCCATTTAACAATGACAATAAATTATCTTAATAATTGATTTTTTTGTTTAAATATCATTTTGGTTCCTATATTTTGAATTTTATTTAATTTTAATTCATTTACTTTCAATATATCTTGAATGTAGTATCAAGACTAATTTGTTGTTGATTTTTTTTAAAAAACTTTTTGTTATCTACGATATCTACCTTTTATATTTCAACTCAAATTTTCACAAGTAAAAAACTCACTAATTGCAAATTTGAGTGTAACCAAAGTTAAAAATGTTGAAGTCAATGAAAATGTCGATGTCTTAATTTTTTGAAAATGTCAATGGAAATATCGATAAATATCGATATCGATGGATATTTCTAGAAAATAAAATATTTTTAATATTTTTAAATTAATAAAAAATCATTTTATAAATTTTAATCAAGTTAACATGTTTAATATTTATTATTATATTTACATTAATATTATTCTATTGCTTATATTTGATGCTTTATGGATTTTTCTACGATATAATGAAAATATAAATGTCGACCCCTATAGTAACGTGGAACTATTAAGATATCGACAAAAATTTAATACTATAAATGTATAACTCAAGTGGACATACACCATCAACCTTGGAGATTAAAGGTTTGAATCCCCTAATCCACGTGTCGATGTACTGAAAAAAAAAAAGTACCAATCAAAATGGAGGTTACACACACTAAAATTTCTATAATTCATCAAAACCAAAACATAGATCATACAAACTTTAGTTCTCCCCCACAAAATTAATAAGTTGATAAGAAGAGGTCATTGGCTTTCAACTCCCACAACTCCTTCTCTATTAATTACATACTCACAAGATGATTTAGGCAAATGTGGAGCAAAAACAACATGAAGCCATCTTCTAGTTCTTCTTTGCACTAATTCACTTCCATTCATCATCCCTTCACCTTCTCCAACAATTTCCTCATTTCTTGACAGAAACAATCTTGTATTAACACAATTAGCCCACGCCAGCCCCAGCGCCGGGCAAACCTGTCGTCCCGACGAACTCAAGAACTTCAAATTCCCAATTCTTAAAGCATTCAATCCATCAGAAGAACCGATCAAATCAACTACCTGATTCGTCAACACCACACCCAAAGAATACCTCTTAGCCAACAACTTCAACTTCCCAGAAATCTTGAAAAACAGAGATGATCTCCGCTTGAGATCAGATGGGGTGTTGTCGAAATCAGAGCGAAACAACGCCGCAATTGAATCAATTACAATAAGCCTGATGGGCAATTGGGAATTTGAATTTTTAAGGAAGGATTCTATCTTGGGCATTATGTCGAACAGTTGGTGGGCAGAGTGAACCGGTTCGACAAAGATGTGATCGGAGGGATTAGAAAATTGGGGATATGAAGAGGAAAATGCTTGGGAAAGCTGTTGAAGACGTCGGAAGGGGAAAGGGAACTCGGTGTGGATGTAGAGAGATGAGGCGTTGAGGCCGCCATTGGAGAGAGGGAGCTGAGCGTAGAGGGAGAGCTGGAGACAGAGTTGGGTTTTGCCGCAGCCGCTTTCGGCGACGATTTCAGTGAGGGAGCTACAGGCGACGCCGCCGCCGGCGGAGCGGTCGATGATCGGACATCCGAAGGTGCACTTTTGGGTGGTTTGAAGGAGATGGAGGAGATTTTCCGGCGTCATTTCTGATTCTCAAAATGCCGACTGATATCAACCGCCAAAGTTGGAGGATTTGAAATTTGGGGTTCCCTCCAATTCGCAAATACGTAATTTTATCGTTTTATCGGGTTAAATAATAATTTAGTTCCTTTATATATATATAAATCCATAAATTTTAATTTGTAACGCCATGCATTTTTAAATATGTGAAAATTTAGTTTCTAACCTATAATAAATAAGACCTAGTCCCTGTATTTTACAATTTGTAATGATTCAATCCATATTTGATAAAATTTTATAAAAAAGTAAATGTTACTTTTTATTATGTAATAACTTGTACGTTTGTAATACATTTTCAAGTGATAAATTTTTAAAATAAGTTATTTTGAAAAAATTCAAGTGTTTGACAACCACTTAAAATAGATTTTGGAAAAATGAGTTTATTAAATAAATTGGATTAAGATAAACACTTCAAACCAATTTTTAGAAAAATGAATTTCGAGTATAATGGTTAATCTCTTTCTAATTTGAAATTCGATCACAACCTCATATAACTGTTGCGGAAAAACCTCTAGCCACCACTTCAAGCGACCCCTGTCGGCCTACCTCCTGCCACCACCTTCGACAAACCTTCGACCACCATTTCCAGCAAACGCTGTTGTCAACTTTGGCCACCACTATCGCTGTGAAATTTCTCTATAGTAATTTGACATTAATAAAAACACTTTTAGCATATAAGAAACCAAATATATAAAATTTTTGAAAATGAGTTGCCAAATATATGTGTGTTTCATTTTAAAGAGTTTTTATCAAAAGTGTTTAAATGAAAATAAATTTTTGAAAAACATTTTTTTCTAAGTCATTCCAAACAGGCACTTAGTTTTTACCGTTTATAAATAAATTTGATTTTGGAATTTATGTGATTTTCTTTTTTTTTTTTATCTTATTTTCTTTGATTGTTTTTTATGGAGAAAATTAATATAAAACTACATTAGAAACATATCCATCTGGTACCAATACAAATTACATCAACTTTCATTAAACAACGTTGATGTTGAAATTCAGACGAGGAAAAACACTTGACTTTCAGGTGATGTCGGTAATAAATTTGTTCGAAAGGGAGAAGAACGTGACCTGTAAAAGAGAAAATCTGCACATCTATGTCGTATTTGTCGCATACACTCTAGGCTTAAGTCAAAAAGTGAAAGAATATGGAAGCTAAAGAATTTGAGAGTCAAATTCAAGTTATCTCATATAAAGTTATATTGATGTATTTTAGGGAGTATGACTAGAAGTTTACTTTTTCCTACTAGGATGAAGATGAGATGAATTTTTCATCATACTACATAAATTAGGATTAGATATGACTAGATCAATGATTCGTCGGTACTGAATTTATTTGAACTAAATCCACTTTATCTTCGACCTACCTTTTTTTGATTTTTTACTTATTTTGTCAAGTTCGAATTAACTCCTAACAAACAAACACAATCATCTTAATTACTTCGAAAAGAGACAAACGTAGTTAGATTACATGTTTAAATTTAAGTATATTTTTATGAAATGAGTTACAATGGACCAATTTTTTTATTGTTCTAGTCGTTTATTTCAAAGTTGTAAAAAATAGCGAAAATGATAAACACTTAAATAATGTAAATACAAACCATCAGCTTACTTTAGTCTAAATTAAGTTATTCAGACAAATTGATTATGTTAACCAAAATCGTTTGAATTTGGATGGATTAAATCTTAGATCATATTATTAATTAAAAAAAAAAACACTTTCAATGAAAACAAATATTGCAATTATCAAAATACCCTATTTCATCCTGATAATCAACATATCTAACACTTTCATATGTCTATGGATTCGATATCGTCATAAGAGGTGATTCAACTTTCTCTTTTATATATCATTCAAAATTGATGAAATATAACATGACAATTTCACTATTATTTTCACGAAATTAATAATGTAAACACAAAACTCTAGCTTATTTTAAAAATAGTGAAATGATTAGTTAACTTCAACTAATTTTATGGTTTTTTTTTTTCTGTTTTTAAAAAATATCCATTCACATTTTATCAAGACCTTATTTACCCTCCAATATATCTAGTTGTATGGATGAAAAATGGCCACCCTAAAGGGACCTCCACCACAAAGTGAATAGCCATTTTTTTGGGTAACGTATCAAAAATGAAAAGATGAAGTTGAATTTATAACTTGAGATGGACCACAACTTTAATTCTCTCTTGCGCATAGAAATTTAAGTTAACTTACAAGAAGACAGAAGCTTACAAGAAGACGGAAGTACTTTTTTCATATCTCTCGATTTTTCAATGTGGGATTCTCAACTTACCTCCTCAAAATAGTGTTTGAGTTCAAAATTCTTAGATCGATTCCCAATTTTTTGGATCGAATACCCGTTTGATCTTTATTAACTCTAATACCATATTAGATAATATGAGGTTCAATCTCAAAATATCTCAAAACTACTTGACAATGAGAGAAATAATTCATCTATCTAATAAAGAATATGAGGTCCCATGATTTTTCAATGTAGGATCATCAAAAACTTTGAGAGATAGGTTATAGACCTGGGATCACAAATGTCCCCATTGATTGTTTGTTTTTTTTACAATAATGGAGTACTTGAGTCTTTACAATCATTTATTCTTTGACTTCTCTTTTAGTTGAACTATGTGGAGAGATGTGCTCTCTTATAGCATCTCGGTGGAGCATAAAGTTTGACTAGATTTGTCATTTTATACTGCAAAGTGCAATAGTATGAGGTGAAAGGCTTAGAGAGTAGCCTGATATGCTGCCATTAATTACTATATTTGGAGGAAACATATCCTTCTAATCCATGTTACTACCTTGCATTTCTTAAGTGAATTATCAAGCTGTTTGGTTTTCAATGTGCTTCTTTGTTGTTCTAAGTGGCATGAAATTAATTTGAATGTAACTCCTTGAGATCTGTTTTTCTTTGAGATGTGCTTTTAGGTTCTTTTGGGCAAGTTTTTATGTTTTTTCTTTATTTGTTGTTTTATTCAAGTTTTCCAAGGCTTTGAAAGCTAGTATTAATCTTCTAAGGAGAATGATTCTTTGATTCTTAGGTGCCTTCTAACAAACTCTACTCGATATTTCAATGAGATTTGAAATTTCATGGATACTCTTTGTACTTTTCATCGTTGTGGTGCTAGTAAGGTTTCTATTTTGTTAAGCTCAATTACAATTATATAGCTCATAAGCTTGCTTCTCTTGCCCAGACATCAGATTGTTGGGGTTGATGCCCTAAATCTCGTAAGGTTTTGTAATTTGTAATTGTATTATACAAACATTTTATTTATTTAATAAAATATGATATATTTTATTTGACATTTAGTAGCATTAAACCCACAAACCAATAAACTAACATCCAAGGTTATTTTCTGTAGATTAAACATGCATGCAGAAACACACAAGTGGATCATATTTAAGTGATAACCTAAATGGTCTATAGTAGATGGATAAGGCTGGATACCTTATCCTGTATCCTGGTGACACTATGAGTACGACCCGCTTTGCAGATATTACAATTGTCGTAAAGTGCTACAAATGATCTAATCCTAATCATTCATGTGAAGACATGTGAGCGGGAGTATTCTACACAAAGGAGTTTGTATAAGACCAAAACACGAAATGTCTAGTTTCATTATATAACACCGTTCATAATAGAGACTTACATTTCACCAAGATGACTATATGTGACATGACCTAAATCCTGAGTGAATTGTGAACTCCTGCCTATGAGGGCGGTCCTTTGATTTGTATGGGTGAGAGTGGCTAGATCGCCGACTCAACAAGCCTACCATTTTGAGGATTCGTCTGATTGGGGAGTTGGGAATACAACTATATAACACATTCGTCTGATTGAGGATTCGTCCTTTGATTTCGAAACTTGAACAATGTAGCGCTACACCCTCTCCTGGCCCGTAGGGGATTTAGTCATAGTTGGACTATGATTTATTGCTCATTAGAAGGATCAGTGGTACTTAAGAAGTTAGATGTAGCTATAGGGGCAAAATGATAATTTTGGCTTAGCTGTACTTTTGAGCAATTTGTGAAGGGTCATGGTAATATTGACTGGTTATATCAAATGGACACAGAAATATATCTGTAGTGTGAAGAGTGCAACTGTCGATCTTTAGTGGAGTGTCTGATAGTTAATGGATGTTGAATAATATAATTAAAGGAGTTTAATTAATATTCAAGTACTATTGGAGCTTCAAGCTACAGGTCTATGAGGTCCCCTCTATAACTCAGTGGAGATTAAATGAGAATCAATTTTGGATTAATTTGAATGGTTGAAATTAATTCAGGGAATTAATTATATGTGATATAATTGATTTAATTTATTTATATATGATATAATTTACTATAATGTATTTGATACATTATAATATAAAGTTTATTTCAAAGTTAATAAATATTTGAATACAATTCAAATATTAATTATGTGAATTGGATTCATATAATTAAATTCGTTATATGTTATATATGATATAACATATAGTTATATATACATACATACATACATACATATATATATATATATATATATATATCATGATCATCCAATAAGAAGGGTTTCAATTTTTTCAAATGAACGATTTGAAGATCTATTGATTCTAACAACTGATTGCAGAGTTGATCATTCGGACCTTTCAATTCATAGATGTGGATCTCAAACCTATGAATGGGGATATTCCCGAAACTCACAAAGAAAAAAGGAAGTGAGTTAGACAAAAAGAGAAGAAACTTGGACAAAAAAATAAGTAACTTAGACAAAAAACGAAGTGTATATATATATATATATATATATTAAAATTAAATTTATTTTTAATTGTAATATTCGAAATTAAGGGAGGGAAATAACTTCTCTCCCTTATTCTTTCTCAACCCACGTATTGTTTGGGTGGTTGGCAAAGGGAGATCTTCTTCATCTTCGTTTTGGCAGAGGGAGTTTTACACGGAAAGGTTCTGAGATCCCACTCTTCCAATCTCCTCTCCTCTCATCTCTAATTCTCATTCCTTCTAAAAAAATACATAGCCCACAAAACTCTTGGATTCTCATTCCAAAGAATACAGAGGAAACCAAATAGTGGTGGCCATTTAGGGTTTTTGAGTTCATTGCAATTCCGGAGAAAATGAATTACGTGGAGAAGATTGATCTTCAAGGATTCATTTTTCATCTCCCTATTCTCTTTTCTCTTTTCTTAATTGTTCATAACATGCTGTAAAATATATTTTCGAATGCATGATATTATATACTTTTCTGTAAAATTTTTGAACCTATAAAATTTGGGATTTGGGTCCGATCCCGTTTCTGCTCAAAGACCTTAATCGGTTCATTCAATTGGTATCAGAACAGACTTTTTGGCCCAAATTTTTCCAAAATTTCAGAATTAATTTACAGTTTAATGGTAGAATTTTAGCATTCTGTATGTTCATGTAATGAATTTTTATGAATGTGTTTGATTGTGATTATTAGATGTTTTCGGAATTGGTCAGTTTAGATTTATTGCTTTGTTTTACAATTTAATTTGCAAGGGCCCATATTTTGGGCCATTTTATTGTGATTGAGTTTGTAATTTTACGTTTTTGAGTCGTTCGTGGTTGTTTCTGTCGATTTATGGAGAAGACTGAGCCAAAATCGAAGGAGATTCGAAGAAAATCGCAACTGTACAGTGCATTATGTATAGTAGCATTGCAACGTTGTGCCCTAGCATTGCAATGCTGCAATTAGGCAAACAGATTGTTCTATTAGCATTGCAACGTTGTGAGATGGAAGAACTATCCCATTCGCGCCCAGTTCGGTTTTTGGCTCACTTGGCTCGCTGCGGTTCGAGTCCGGTACGGAGGCTGGACAGTTCGATTCGAGCAGTTCAAGGCTCGATTTGCTTGTTTTGAACCCATTGGCTATTTATTTTGTAATAGATTGTTACTTTGATTAATTAAATTAATATAAGTATTTTATTAATTTACTTAATTGTTTAAGTGTCCAATCCTGGTCCAACAATTTTTCATTAATTATGTATTTGACGTATGTTTTTAATTTATATATATGTCATATTGAATGTCATATAGTATAAAATCCCATCGTAGGTTATGCTTTTAATTTCATGCATCATTTATATTATAAATGTTATAATATATAGTTGCATGGTTTTATTTTTATAGCATGCTCATGCATCAAATAATATAAGTGTTATAGTATATGTTTGCATGCATTAATGACATTGCCATGCATCATTTATATTATAAGTGTTATAATATATAGTTTCATATATGTATGGTTGAATATTATTAATTATTTTATTACCTTATTATATAAATGTTATAATATATAGTTAGTAATGAAATGGAATTGCATGAAGCATGACACTACTTTAGATAATTTATAATTGTTATAATTTACTAAGTATGTCATTAATTGCAATGGAATGATTTTAATTTATTTCATTTTTTTATAAAAGTTATAATTTAATAAAATTAAAAATTAAAATCAATAATTCAGGATTGCATGCAAACCCTAGTGTAAAATCAATTTTTAAAAATAGTTTTAAAAGATGATTCACATAGACCTACGATCACTTTTCTAATAAGATTAGAAATTAAGTTTAATCTTTTAATCAATTTAATAGAATTCAATTTATTCTTAGTTAAAAGATTAAATTTGCAATAAATATATCTATAAGGGACCTTTTTTCTAAGGTTTTTTCTATCTAGATTGGGGTATTTAAGTTGATAGAAACGTAACACCCTTACTTGGGAACTTACCTGAAAAGGTGAATTAGATAGATTTATTACAAGTATGCAATATTTGATTAAAGTTTATTAAAGTGTTTAATAAACATTAATCAAATTTGTTTAACTATCCAAAGTAAGTGTTACTTTTGGGCAAATTAAACAAACACTTAGTTAAAAATTAGTAGCCGGATTTTTCTAAGTTAAATAACCCTAAGTATAACACTCGATGGAAGGAAAATGAGGTATATGATACTTCATTTTACCTTCTCACGTTTCTCCCTAAAAGTTCATACCGTGAGATCTATACTCAGCTTCGAGACACCTTTGCTTGTGTCTCCCTATGGATGGTGTTTGTATAGATCAATAACAAGGTGAATGGAGAGAATGTTTATAGTAAGTGGGAGTGTGACGTGTGTCAACATATCCTACGGTCTCTCTCATTAGTTGGTAGTAAAGTTTCATGCTCGACCTTGAGGCATCTTTGCTTGTGTTCCCCTATGGATAGCATTTGCATGATTCTTTACCTCTAACTCCAGTAATGGATAGGATTACTTTAGTTTTTACCCCATTTGATTTTTCTCCACGGTTGGCTCATTGGGGCGGTCTAGAATCTAGGTTACACTTGCAAGAAATAACCGAGTTTAACAATTTTTGGACCGAACAATGGTGATTGATAGTTACAGTAATAAGGAGTTGTTCTGTCTATTGGTTGAGATAGTCTCATTTTAGTGAAGGGGCACCTGTTCACCCTACAGTGACTTGTGTCCTGACTCATTGACACATCATTGCAAAATAGATATCATTTAGGATGCATTAGATTATTTTGCTAAATTTGATTGGTTTTTCAAAATAGGTTAATACATAGTATACTAATATAAATAATTTGTATGGTTTCAGCAATTTATTAACTATGACTTTCACGACACTTAATTTGCTCGCCACCGAAAAACTTACGGGTGAAAACTATATCACCTGGAAAAACACAATCAATATGATTTTAATCATCAATGACCTCTATTTTGTCCTTATGGAGGATTGTCCTCCTATTCCTACTCAAAATGCCACGCGAAATGTTTGAGAGGCATACTAGCGCTAGACACGAGCATACGAGAAGGTCCAAGTGTATATCTTGGCAAGCCTTTCAGAAGTCTTGGCTAAGAAGCATGAGCCCATGATCACTGTTTATGAGATCATGGAGTCCCTGTGGGGGATGTTCGGACAACCGTCCGTATAACTCAGACACGACGCTCTAAAACACATCGTCAATGCCCGTATACAAGAAGAGGCATCTGTTAGAGAACACATTCTTAACATGATGATCCACTTCAACGTGGCAGAGATGAATGGGTATGTTATTGATAAAGCCAGTCAAGTTAGCTTCATTTTGGAATCTTTATCTGAAAGTTTCCTACAGTTCTGTAGCAATGCTGTTATGAACAAGATTGACTACAATTTGATCATCTTGCTTAATAAGCATCGAAATTTTCTGTCCTTGATGAAAAGTAAGGAACAAAAGGGAGAGACAAGTGCTGCCTCATCCTCAAAGAAGTTCTACAGAGGATCGTCCTCTAGAACTAAGTCTATGCCTTCTTCTTCCGACATTAAATGGTGGAAGAAAAAGAAAGGTGGAAAGGGGAAAGCTAACCTACCAGCCGCTGCCCAGAAGGGCTAGAAGGCCAAGGTTACAAAGGGAATCTGTTTCCATTGAAACCACGAGGGATATTGGAAGAGGAACTATCCTAATACTTGGTAGAAAAGAAGAAGACCAAACAAGTAAATATGATTTACTTGTATTGGAGACTTATTTATGGAGAATGATGATTCAACCTGGATAATTGATTTAGGCGACACTAACCATGTCTATTCTTCATTTCAGGGAATTAGTTCCTGGCGGCAACATGAAGTTGGGGAGATGATGATGTGTGTTGGAACTAGGCACGTCGTCTTAGTTATGGTAGTGGGAGGGCTCAGAGTTTGCTTACAAAAATCCTATATTTTATTAGATAATGTATATATGGTTCTAGGTTTAAAAAAGAACCTGATTTCTGTAAAATGTCTTCTTGAACAACATTACTCTCTTAACTTTCATGTGAATAAAATGTTTATTTACAAGATTGGAGTATTAATTTGTTGTGCTAATCTTGAAGATAATTTGTATGTGCTAAGATCGTTAGCAATTAAAGCCTTTCTTAACACTGAAATGTTTAAAACTGCAGTAACTCAAAATAAAAGACTTAAAATTTCTCCTAAAGAAAATGCCCGTATTTGGCACCTAAGGTTAGGACACATCAATCTCAATAGGATTGAGAGATTGGTCAAGAATGAACTTTTAAGCGAGTTAAAAGAAAATTCTTTACTAGTGTGTGAGTCATGCCTTGAAGCCAAAATGAATAGAAGATCTTTTACTGTAAAAGATCATAGGACGAAAGAACCCTTAGAGCTTGTACATTTAGACCTTTGTGGTTCGATGAATGTTAAAGCAAGAGGAGGGTTTGAATATTTTATCACTTTTACTGATAATTATTCTAGATATGGATATGTTTATTTAATGCAACAAAATTCTAAAGAGGTTCAAAGAATTTAAGGCTAAAGTTGAAAATACATTAAATAAAATAACTAAAACATTTCGATTTGATCGAGGTGGAGAGTTTTTGGATCTTACATTTTAGAACTATTTGATAGAACATAAAATTATATCCCAACTCTCAGTGTCTGGTACACCTCAGTAGAATGATGTATCAAAAGGGAGAAATTGAACCCTGTTGGACATGGTTCGGTCTATGATGAGTTATGCATCCCTACTGGACTCGTTTTAGGGTTATGCAGTACATACTGCAATATATATTTTGAACTGTGTTTCATCCAAAAGTGTTACCAGAATACCTTTGAAATCATGGAATGGTTGTAAAGGTAATTTACGCCATTTCAGGATCTGGGATTGCCTAGCACATGTGCTTGAGGAAAATCCTAAGAAACTGGAACCTCGTTCAAAATTATGCCTTTTTAAGGCTATCTTAGAGGAACGAGAGGTGGTTACTTTTATGATCCTAAAGAAAATAAAGTGTTTGTGTCGACTTACACTACATTTCTAGAGAAGAACCACATTAGGGAGCATAAATCTCATAGAAGGATCGTGTTGAATGAAATTTTCAAGAAAACTACTGAACCTTCGACAAGAGTTATTGAAGAACCCTGGTAAAGTGGAGTTTACCGTCGCCCGTGAACCCGTGCCTATGCAAATATAAATCACCAAACTAACTACTTACATTAACTGGTAGTACAACCGTCAAGTCCAGGGTCGAACCTCAGAGAAGCGCGGAAGATTAGTTCATCGAAGCTCGTTTTCAATTAAAGGGATAAATGAGGGAGGGGAGGGTTGGTGTGGATGGATAAATGAAATTGCATGAAAATAAAATGCGAGAAAAGTAAAGATAAAAGCGCAATTAATTGAGATATCTTAGCTTAGAGGAATAGATTCACCGAATGTAATTTAGATCATCAACCCAATTTATGACTTAAATTTCTTGTTTATGCTTTGTCCAATTGATTGGAATCCCAACCAATGGTCCTAATTATCTAATTAATCAAAATGCACAAAAAATGAATCCACTCCATACAAATTAAAAAATCGCATTAAGTTCTAGGGATTATGCTAAGATGAGTGTTTAACTTCCAACGTCTAATTAAACAATCAATATGGTTTTTCTCTAGGTTGCTAGGAACAGTTATTTTTGCCTAACTAACCTATTGCTTCCAATGGGATTATCCTATAAATATGTGTCGGATATTACATGGTAATCATAAAGCGTTAGAATCATACGACAAAATTATTGGGCGTCAATCAACAATTAAAACCATGCAATTCATATATATAGATTCAGATCAAAGCCCATAAATAGGTTTGTATACATCATTAAATTGAAATCTCATAAAATTACATCGAGTTCCTCCGAATCCCTAAACTAAGAAACCAAAATATTACCTTTCCATGGAGGATGAGAAGTTACAAACCAGCATTACTCGATGAACTACTAAAGAAACACCCAAAATAAAAGTGGAAGAGGGAAGGGAGGGAAAAAATTGGCTGGAGGCTGAAGGTGGGCATCCTCTCTTCTGGCTTAAAGGGAAGGAACAAATATATAGGGCAGGGTTGTAGTATTACAATGCTGCTTTGCATGCACGTCCGTCATAATGTTCGCAGCGTTGCAACGTTACATGCAGTGTTGCAACGCTGCCCGTTTTGTCCAATATAGGCATCTACTGCCTTATAATGTTATCCAACGCTCCGTCTAGGGTTTTTTTTTGGTTCACGTCCCTTTGAAGCCTGGTTGCTTAAATTAGCTCTTGGTCCAAATTAACCCCAAATGGCTCGTAACGATCGATTCTACCTCCAAGATACTCAATACCTACAAAATCATCAAATAAACACATTAAACATAGTAACGACCTATAATTAAGCAGAGGAAAATAACACATTTTCAGTGCTATCAAATAACCCTAACTTAATTTTTGATCGTCCTCGAGCAAGGTAGAATCACACATTCACACAAAAAATTATGCTTGCTCAATCACAAGGGTCGTTACTCTAGTTTCAACAGTCTATAAAGATGAGATTTTCAATAAAAAATATAATCAGATTACTATCAATCAATGAAGCACATTAAAAAAAATGATTCTAAATCTACTCATGCATGAGTGAGTTAAAAGCTCTATTAATTAAGCTCGCAAAACCTGGAATTATTTTATAAGGCTTTCAATTCGTTTTCCGCCTACACTGGCTCGAAGGTTCAAGGGTCAAGCTTCCTAGACTCGACTTTGTAATGACACACTTGAGGAAACCAAATTTTATGTTACCATTTTATGTTTTTACACAAAAGAGGAAGCCTTATCTCGACACATCACCTTCGTTTTAGCTTGCCCACACGAATGTCATGCGAGTCATCCAACTACAAGCAATGTCTCCTAACAAGATACCGAAGCTTACTCATTCCTCGGGGTACTTTAGCTTAGAGGGAAACTAAGGGTGTTATAGCCACCCCAGGTTAATCATAACCCAAGAAAGAGGAGTAATCTTATTAAAAAATAACATACAAACTTATCTTTACTTTACAACATGCTCTGCCTTTTACAAACTTGTTTTTTTACATACTCTATACTTGGCTTTTACAATACAAAACAAGAGTTTAGCAAAAGTTTAGGCATGCATTACTAAGTTGAGCTTCAGTCTCTTAACATGTATCACCTAGGCTTTTCGGGGTGACAACAAAAATATAAACCCCATAATACGACTTTAAACATGCAAGTCCTAATTTCATTGGACAAGGGAATTAATGATGCATGCGAGATAAGATTTTTTTTTTAAAAAATGGGCTAAAAATCACGATCATGCTCTTTAAACATAGTTTCATGCAAACCTACACAAAAAGGATGTGTCATCAACTACTTCATCTTAACAAACCAAGTAAGAGAGCAAACAAGCAAATTAAGCACACAAACGTCGTCTGAGAACAGCGCTCAAGGACCCCAACAACCACCACATACCCCCACACTCAACTTAAAATAATACATTGTTCCTAATGTATTTTCAAATAAAGCTCAATAAAATAAAATAGTTAAGGGAACAGAAAACCTTCCCTGATAATGTTTCTGCACATAGGATGGTGGTAAGAGGGCTAGATTAAGTCGATCTTCTTCCTCTTTTAAGGCAGAAGGAAAGATCCTATAAAAAAAAAACAAAACAAAGAAAAACTACAAAACAAATCCTACAAAACCAAAAATAGTTAGCCTACTAAAAAGAAAGAAAAATAACAAAGGAAAAAGAAAAAAAAAAAAGATAAAACCAAGGGCACATAGTAGAAAGAAAAGATTAGCCTCAGTCTGAATCTAGAGAGTCTGGATCCCTCTGAAGACCACTTTGGAAATCGATGCTAGTGTAGTAGAGACGATTCACCTCAACGATGAAGTTCACCGTCCTTTCCATATGCCCCGCCTGACGAGCAGTCTCCTGACTCACTCTCAGCGACTCAGTGGCTACCTTGAGCGCCTCAGTGGACATCCTCAACACCTGCTCCGCGTAGAGCTGATTCTAGGTTTTGAACAATGTGGTGCCACACCCTTTCCTGGCTCGAGAGGGGTTTAGTTATAGTAGGACTATGATCTATTGTTCATTAGAGGTATCAGTAGTACTTAAGAAGTTAGATGTAACTATAGGGGCAAAACGGTAATTTGGCCTAGCTGTACTTACGAGCAATTTGTGAAGAATCATCGTACTGTTGATTGGTTATATCCAATGGACACAGAAATATATCTGTACTGTGAAGAGTGTAGCTATCGGTCTTTAGTGGAATGTCTGACAGTTAACAGATAGTGAATAATGTAATTAAAGAGTTTAATTAATTATTAATGTACCGTTGGAGCTTCAAGCTATAGGTCCATGAGGTCCCCTTGGTAGCTCAATAGGATTTAGTTGAGAATCAATTTTTGGATTAATTTGAATTGTTCAAATTAATAGAGAGATTTAATTATATATGATATAATTAAATTGTTTCAATTATATAAGATATAATTGTCATAATATATTTGATACATTATAGTTTAATGTGAGAAAATAAATATTTGAATGAGATTCAAATATATTTTCTATGAATGGGATTCATATTTGTTAAATTTAATATGAATGAGATTTATATTAAATGCCATAAAATAAAGAAAAGAAACTATAGTTTATATTGCATGTGATGCAATATTAAAACTATAGGTTATATGTTATATTTGATATAAGATATAATTTAATATATATATAATATGATAAGTTAGTCATCATACTTATTTATATTATATGATTGTTATTTGAATAATATGGAAGGGAGTTACAACTCTCTTCCCCATCTTTTCTCTCCACATATTTTAGTGGGTGGTGGTTATTCTTTTATCAAGAAGAATAAAAGAAAAATAAATTTTTTCTTCTTCCTCAACGTTTTAGCCAGTGTGTTGAACGATTGAGAGAAATCTACAGAGGTGTTCTGTGAGTTTGCCTTGTGAGAAAGAGTTCTCAATCTTCTTCCTCCTTCACATTAATCTTCCCCTCTAAACCAAAATGGTCAGAGCCCACCACTCCTGGATTCTCACCTAAGAATACCAAGGTAATACTGTGGTAGTGTCTCGGTATTGGTTTGAGATTATTTTGAAAAAGGTCTTCAAAAGGTTCATGATTGTTCAAAGGAAATTCATGAAGAAAAGGTTCTTCAAAAGTAATATTTCCTGAACTTTTTTCTTGTAAAAGCATGTTATAATTTAATTTTAAATGCATATCTATTTGTATGTTTATTGTAAATTTTGTATTCAATAATTAATGGAATTTGGTTGATCCGCTTCTGCTCAAGGTTCTCCTCATACGAGTTCCTTCACCCTGGACCTGGCCCACTGAACTCCTGGACCTATAAGGTCTGAATCACCTTCTCCTCTGGGAACTGATGGGAGCAGGATCCACCGTAATCATCATTGAAGTCACGTAAACCATAGACTTCGTTGATGCGGGACGATGAAAAGGGGATCCTAATACCCCTAACCAATGAAAAGTCCCTACTTTTGTCGATGTTTGCATAGAATTCCCTAATAGGGGAACAACCGCCTCGCCAGAACGGCCAGCCAAAGACTCCCACTCCCTCTCTTGAATCTCATCAGTGATGTGTGGATAGTAATTAGCCTCCAGGGTTAAGGCTCTCTCTGGAACAAGCCTCCTAGAAGACACTATATAATGGTATCTATCTAAGGCTTCCTTAGAACTAAACTTGAGGTGCTCAAAAGATGGCTCGGGGTTTTGTTCGGCCCCACTAGAACTGGCCTCACTTCTCCCTACTCTCCTAGGACCCATTCTAAAAGATTTTCGTTGGTGGAAAACACACAAAATTTGGTATCCTAGACACTTTCACAACTCTCTCTCACAACTTTCAACTCACAAACCACCCCAAAATCTCAACACAACCAAAGTTCAACCTGCACGCAGAAAAATCCCAACAATTCATATACATATTCAATATCCACAATATCCAAATCTTCAAATCATATAAAATCAAGTAAGGATCTATGTAAAATAAAGAAATCTTCTACCACTCACTAACAATATGCAATAACAAGCAAGAAATGGAAAAAACAAAAACTTACCCTCGAAGTGGATAAATTCGAAAATACCAAGATCTTTCTAAATTTTCACGTTTTGAGAAAAACCCACAAAAATGGCTATAGATCTAGAGAAAATCGTGGATATTTTGATGAGATTGAAGGAAAAAACACGTTTGGGAAGCAAAATGATGAAGAAATAGAGAGAACGAAAGGGAATGTGGAGCGACGTGGCTGAGTAGCATTATAACGTTATTCTACTTCGCAACGTTGCAATGCTGCAATTGCAATGTTACGATTCTGTGCCCTAATTTTCTATTTTTTTCAAAAATAAAAGAAAAAGGAAAAAAACTCTGCCCCTAAAATAAAACAAACAAATATATAAAAAAAAATCTAATTTAAAAAAAGGGGAAAAATTTTAAAACCTAGCTTCCCCTAGGAAGCTCAAACTTTTAATGTCGATTACTCGACGTGACCTATCCCCTGTCAAGGTATAAAGAAATTCTTGTATTTCTCTAATCCCTTCTTGGACGAGTCAATATAGCCTGGTGAGGCTATAAGGTTTTTCATCTTCTGAAAAGAACCAAATAAGTCGAATTTTGGTTTTTTTAGAATACGGTAAAAATGGTAAAAAGAAAGAATCTAAAGAATCAAATGACTCAAAAGAGTCGAAAGAAAGAAAAGACACAACAAACTCGTGGGGACTAGGGGAACAAAACTCGAATATACACAAAATACCAGGAGTCAGAACAGGGCGAGGTCTTTTGACCTCTAACTCTATCACTTAGATGTTGTCAGATTTAGGCTCAGAATTCTCCTTAACCTCACAAACTGGCAAGCATCGAGTGGCGTCCTCATCATCACTAGAGTGGTAGCACTCCGTAAGGAATTCGACCTCTGAGGTATAGATGGACTGCTTTGATGTGCTCTCTAATTCTTGCATGGCCTCCGTTAGCTGGGCAACATGGGTGATCAATCCTTATCGCTGAGCTTGAAGATCCTGCTAAGACTGAAGAGTACTATTAGCAAGTTCAGAAATTGAAAACTCCAAATTCATACCTGGGCACAAATCTCTAGAAAGTGGTTCTTGCTCTTCCACCGTGTCAACATGGACTACCTCATACCTCTGGGTCTCTGGAAAATCAAAGGAATGGTCTGGAAACAGCTCGTTCGACCTCCTAGCTGAAGTTGCAAGTCGAACAATAAGGTCACTCAGGCTTTGCAAGTCAGTTTTAGCCTCTGCCTTGGGGCAATGACTCTCCTGTTGGATGCACTCGAACTCTTGCTGCCTACGGAGGTTGTCATGCTCAAACTTAAAATATTTCTCAGCAAGCTCCATAGCTAAAGCCTCTAAATACATACCTAACCTTGAAGATTGAGCGTGAGTCGACTAGTGTGGTGCTGTGAAATCTTGGCTGCCAAAGCTCTGTTGCCATCTTGAGTATCTCTAGTCAAATGACTCCCCTTGCCAAGAATGGTGAGGCTCGTAGTCCCAAGTACCATAATACCCCTCATTGGCGAATCCACATGGTGCTGACATCTATTGCAACCTCAAACATGCTTGCGTGAGATGCCCCTTGAGTAGGCAACTCCCGCACACCTCTACTTATTGTGATCTCCTTTTCACCAAGTGGCTAACCAAGGAAGTCAACTCGACAAGCTTGTGGAAAAGGCCACTTAACTCGTCATCAAAATTTGCAACTTGACCTTTGGATGTCCAAGATTGATTTGGAAATCCTGCCATGCTTAACTGACACAAAAAGAAAAGAAATTTTAAGTAAAAACTAACTAAGAAGAACTAATTGGCTTCCTCGGCAACTGTGCCAATTTGGTAAAATGGATTTTACCGTCGCTCGTAAACCCACGCCTACACAAATAATATTTATAAATCACCAAACTAACTACTTATACTAACTAGAAGTACAAGCAGCAAGTCTGGGGTCGAACCTCAGGGAAGTGCGGAAGATTAGTTCATCGAAGCTTGTTTTCAGTTAAAGGGATAAATGAGGGTGGGGGGAGGGGTTAATGTGGATGGATAATTGAAATTGCATGAAAATAAATGTGAGAAAAGTAAAGATAGAAGCGCAATTAATCGAGATATCTTAGCTTAAAGGAATGGATTCACTGAATATAATTTAAATCATCGACCCAATTTATGACTTAAATTTCTTGTTTATACTTAGCCCAATTGATTGGAATCCCAACTAATGGTCCTAATTATCTAATTAATCAAAATGCACAGAAAAAAAATCTACTCCATACAAATTAACAAATCGCATTAAGTTCTAAGGATTACGCTAAGATGAGTGTTTAACTTCCAACGTCTAATTAAACAATCAATATGGTTTTTCTCTAGGTTGCTAGGAACAATCATTTTTGCCTAACTAACCTATTGCTTCCAATGTGATTATCCTATAAATATATGTTAGATATTACAAGGTAATCATAAAACATTAGATTCCACGACAAAATTATTGGGTGTCAATCAAGAATTAAAACCATGTAATTCATAAATATAGATTCAGATCAAAACCCATAAACAAGTTTGTATAATGATTGAACTCTCACAAAATTATATCGAGTTCCTCCGAATCCCTAAACTAAGAAACCAAAATCTTACCTTCCCATGGCACATGAGAAGTTACAATCTGGCATTACTCGATTAACTACAAAAGAAACGCCCAAAATACAAGTGGTAGAGGGAAGAGAGGGGAAAAATCAGCTGGAGGCCGAAGGTGGGTGTCCTCTCTTCGGACCTGAAGGGAAGGAAAAAATATATAGGGCAGGGTCGCAGCGTTGCAACACTGCCTTGCGTGCACGTCCGTCATAAAGTTCGTAGCATTGCAACGCTATATGCAACATTGCAACACTGTCTTGTTTTGTCCAATATAGGCAGCTACTGTCTTATAGCGTTGCGCAACATTCGTTTGAGCGTTGCAACGCTCTGTCAAGGGGTGTTTTTGTCCGTTCACATCCCTTTGAAGCCTGATTGCTCAAATTAGCTTCTAATTGCTCCAAATTAACCCCAAATAACTCGTAACGACCGATTCTACCTCCAAGATGCTCAATACCTACAAAATCATCAAATAAACACATTAAACATAATAACAACATAGAATTAAGTAGAGAAAAATAGTACATTTTCGGTGCTATCAAACCCAACACCTCAACAAGAGGAGTTGAAGTTGGATCATCTAGTTTGTCAAATCCATGTGTTGAGGGAGCCTAGACGTAGTGGGAGGGTTACAAACCCCCCTGTCTGTTACATGGGTTTAATAGAAATCATAATTATGGTAGCTGATGGAGATGTTGAGGATCCATTGTCTTACAAGAAGGCAATGGAGGATGTTGACAAAGATGAGTGGATCAAAGCTGTGGATCTCGTAATGGAGTTTATGTACTTCTGTTTGGGATTTTGTAGATCAACCTGATGGGGTAAAACCTGTAGGTTGTAAATGGATCTACAAGAGAAAACAAGGTGCTGATGGGAAGGTGCAAACCTTCAAGTCTAGACTTGTGGCAAAGGGTTATACCTAAGTTGAGGGAGTCGACTATGAGGAGACTTTCTCACCTGTTGCCATGTTAAAGTCTATTTGGATCCTCCTGTCCATTGTCTCATATTATGACTATGAGATCTAGAAAATGGACGTCAAGACTGCCTTTTTGAATAACAATCTTGAAGAGACCATTTATATGGAGTAGCTTGAGAGATTCATAACCCAAGGTCAAGAGAAAAAAGTTTGCAAGCTAAATCAGTTCATCAATGGATTAAAGCAAATATCTCGATCTTGGCATATAATATTTGATGATGTGATCAAATCTTATGAACAAGAACAAGAACAAGAACAACAAGAACAACAACAACAAATAATAAACAAAGGTAAAAGGAGATGTGATGATTGTGATGTGCCATCACATCACATTAGTCTTTTTAATTTTTTTTTTTTTATAATAATAAGAAAATGGAAATGGATGAGGTATTATAATAAAAATTTAATGCAATAAGTTATAGTAATAATAATAATAATGGTAATAATAAAATAAACTTACTCTTTCAAACAAAACCAAACAAGCTCACCTATTTAACGCCCAATTACACCTTTATTCTCATTTTTTTTCATTAACTTTCTCTTTTTTTCTCTTTCTGTTTTCTTTCCAAAACTCTCTCCACTTCCAAAACTCAAACATGGCCATAGTTCTCACTTTGCTACCAGGAAGATGGTTTTTCTAACCTAAGGTTTGTTCCTAATTTTTTTATCCTCTTACTTTCTCTTCCCTTTGATTTTCTTCTCTTGACTTCCAAACTCGAATGTAGTTATGGCCCACCTTCCTAAGCTACAAAGAAAAGGAAGTTTCTATACTAAGGTTAGTTTCTTTTTTCTTTTTTCTCTCAACAACATTAACACACACATCTTCTACTTCTTTCTTTCTTTTTTTTTTTTTTTGAAAAATAAAAATAAAAAAATGATAGTAGGAAAAAAATAAATATATGTTAGAAAAAGAACAAGAAGGGGGAAGGGAAAAATGAAAGAAAAGAATAAAAAATAAAAAATAAAGAAAATAGTGACAATAATAAGAATGAGAATTTGAATAGATGAACAAAAATGCAAATAGCAAACAATTAATGACAATAATGAGAGCATACTATAGATTTAAGGCATGAGTATGAACAGAAAAAGGAGAAAAATTAAACTGTAAAATAGAATACCATAATAAATATGTAAATGGGGCATAAATATAAAAGTATAACGAGAAAAAAATAACAATAATAAATAATAATAATAATGGAAGAAAAAATGAAAAAAATGATAACATAAGAAAAAAAATAAAAATAAAGCAAATATAATATCTTTGTTACCTTCTTTCTTTTTTTACATATCTGAAGAAAACAAAGGTTAAAGAGGGGAAGCTCGTAAGCTTTTCTTAAGTTGAAGTTTGCTTTAGCTCCTTCAACTTTAAGAACTAGCTAGAGGGAAGGAGATTGAAGCTTGTTGCTTAAGGCGCAGTTCCTTAGGACGTTCGCCCTACCGTATGCAACCTTGAACTAAGCTTGGCAATCTCACTGGTTTCTCTTTGTATTTTTATGGGGTTTGCACTTTGTAGCTTTTTTTTTTTGCGAACGATTTTTTTTCTTTTTCTTTTTCTTTTTCTTGCTGTAGGAGATAGTGTTATAACTATGTTTTTTTCTTCCTTTTTTTCCCCTTCCCCTTTTCAAGAACATTGTTTATAAAGGAAAAAAGTTTTCCATTTATGTGTATAAACTCTTTTTGCCTAGATTTTGAATTTGAAATGTTTTCCCAAATGTAAATAAGCCAAAATATGGATGAAAAGTGAGAACTTTTGATTTTATTACTCTAAAAATAGTTGGATCAATAATTTTCCTCATTTCAAACATTCCTTCATCCATTAGTTCCCTAAGAAAAACCAAAGGAGAGATACCAATAAGTAAACAAAATAATGAAAAATGTAACCGCTAAGTAACAAAATTAATCCGGACAAAATACGTGGCTACACTACCAACTATATAGAGATGTCCATGGGGTGGGGCAGGGATGAGGATGGCTTCCTCGCTCCCCATCCCCACTCCCCATTTCATTCTCCATCCCCAACAAATTCTCCATAGGGATTGGGTGGGGATTCCCCATGGAAAATTCGTAGGGATCGGGTTCCCCACAAAGAAATTTTCCGTTTGTGATTTTTTTAAAAAAATCAATTAACATAAATCACTATTATGAAAAATTTTTATATAATTAATTTCACATAGACAAATAGAATTTAAAGAAAAATAAGTCAAAATTTTCAAATTGAAGGAAATAATTATTTACCAAATTATTCATTTCCATAATCGAAATTTACTAGAATTCAAACAAATTTATTATTCTGATCATTAAACAATAAATCTTAAAAATTACATATAATACTTATATAATAAAAATAAACTACCTAATATTAAATTATTATAATGAATATAAGAAAAAAGTCTAACGGGGTGTAAAAGGAACAAGGCAGGGGTAAGGACGAGAAATAGGAGAATCTTTACTTCCCTCTTTACCCTTACAAGTTTAATAAATTTCTATTTAGCCCTTCATCAAATAGTTGTAATTTATACTGGGAGACACGTCTGTTGGATGCAATTCAAATGGTAGATGTGAAATATCACGATCTAACAGTAGGGATGTGCTTAAAATGTTGTTAGATTCTCCTATAATTAAAGGTCATTTGACTAAATATTCTTTTTAAAAAGTAGAAGAATCTAATATGTAACAACATAAGTCACACATAATATTGTAACAATAGGGATGACAAAAAGGCAAACTGAGAAATAAAATAGAAAAGTAAAAACACAAAGATTGATAACCCAATTCGGTGAAATATAACCTATTTTTGGGGGCTGAAGTGCCCAATTTAAAGAAAACTCCACTCATAAAGAGTTAAACAATTACAATGAAGTACTTATCTGTAGAAATCTTCAATAGTGACTCTCATACAACTTACTCCTTTAGTGATTAACTTAGGCCCTCTAAGATTGAGAACCACTCTCACTACAAGAAAATGATTTTTTTAGTGACACGACCAAAATTATGTCATTAAATGCTAATTTATAGCAACATGTCAAAAAATATGTCGTAAAAAATAAATATTAGTGACAGATACTAAACCAACGTCCCTAAAAGTTTTTGTGATGGGTTAACCTATGCCACAAAAACCTAAGGGGGCGTTTGGGGTGTAGGTCCGAAATCAAAAGCCTGGCAATTAAATGCCTAGGGGCTTACTTGAGGGGATTCTGAAGCCTAAAATTATAAATGTTCGTGTTTGGAGTGCAGGGTTTGGAAGCTTGGGATTCTAAAGCCTATGTTTGGGGTGCAAGCATGAGTTTGGGTAATATGATTGATTTTCTTATTTTGTAGTGGTTGTTTTCTAAACAGTATAACCTCTTGTGTATCTTGCATTATTTGTATGATAATTCTGAAAGAAAAATACAATCTATTCATTTTAACATGAAATTTATATTAGCTTTGTCTTTTATAATCCTAAATTAATTTATTTGGTTCATTAATTTTCATGACAATAATGTATGAATGATGTCGATTTAGTTATTTTTATATAAAAAAATAATTTTAGTAACAAAGTAACAACGTCACTCAACGATTAAGATGGTTAAGACCATCGCCCATCAACGATTAAGATGGTCAAGGGTCATTGATGGTTAAAATGATCGACCGTTAGTAGTCATAATGGTCGGTCATTAGCAATCAAGACGATTGCCGGTCGATGATGAAGATGGTCAACGGTCGCTGATCGTCACGACAATCGATTGCCAAAGGTCATGAATGTGTTCGTTGACCATCACTACGACCGGTCCTTAATAGTCACTACTATAGGTCTTTAACGATCACAACAGTCAGTTGTTAACAGTCAAAACGGTCGGTCGTTATCGGTCACAATATTTGGTCACTTATGGTCATAAAAGTTGGTCACCGATAATCAAAATAGTCTCGTCGATGGTGACGGTCAAGACAATCAATTGCTGATGGTCAAGAGGATAAGTCACTGGCGGTCAATCACGAAGTCGACCGATGTTTGTCATTGACGGTTATTGACAACCATTGATAAGAGGTAGGAGATAAAGGAAACTTTTTCTCAAACCTATGGTATTCATTAAAAAAACATATTCTAAACCCATGAGTTTGGTTTCTTAATCTCGAGAATTTTATTCCAAGTGCCCAAACACGGATTTGACTTCAAATGTCAAATCCCCCTAATTCCAAATCCATGGGCCAAACACCCCCTAATAGTCTTTAGTGATAAATTATTGTGTCACTAAAAGTATACATGTATTTTTTTTTTTTAAAAAAAGAGAATGGAATGGAAAAAGAAAATCAAAAGCCCTAATTTTTTCATTTTCCGCCTCTGTAAACTTTCTCCCTTCCCTTCCTGATGGAGTTAACATTCAACGAACGGAAGCTATTAGGATCCTAGGCACTATAACTACATCAACTTTAGTGGATTAGTATGCATATTCATGGTTTTCCAGATTTTAGGGTTTTAAGAGAATACCATTGTAAATTCCTCCAAATTGTTCCAATCAACCCATGATTTCTTCTTAAGAACTTGATATAGGCTACTACAAGGATCTTCTCTACTAATCCCAGGCTTAGATTGGATTGTGGGATCCAAATTGAGAGGGATTTTGAGAGTTGGAGAGAAAATTTGATAGAAATTTGTTTCCTTAAAAAATTCCATTTGCATGCTCACTTTTCCTGAAATAAATCTTGTATTTATATAAATTAAACATGCAATTTAGTTTAAATGGGATTGACACTCAATATCCCACCAAATAAGTGAATTAGGTATAATTGAAATGGAAAACGTGGAAAAAACCCACTTTCCATTAATTTAATCATATTTCTTTTAATTAAATTTAATTTTTTTTGATAAAATCAAATTATATTTAAAAGAAATGGAATAATTGAAACTTTCAAATAATTTATTCTAAATAATTAGTTAATTTAATATCAAATATTAAATTAATAAAATAACTAATCCGAACATGAATCCCTATTCATGTAATTAATATTTAAATCATATTCAAATATTTTCAACTCTAAAAAACTGTTAGAATTAAACGTTAATTATATCGAATATAATAATCCAAACCCTAAATTGAATTTTAACATTTCAAGTTCTCTCAACACTCTATTTTAATGTTTAATCCATTTACGAGCTAGTAGAGGGACCTAATGGATCTACCGATCATGATCTCCAACAATTTGGAATTAATTGGCTAAACTCTTTTAACCGAATTATCGATATTTGTTAACTACGGAGATCTCAATGTAGATATATTTTTGTCCACTTGATTTAACCATAATCAGCAAGTCGATCCTTCACAATCGTTCGTATTTACAATTGGGTCAAAATTACCGTTTTACCCCTATAATACATCTTGCTCCTTAGGTCTCCACTGATCCACTAATGAACAATTGATTTATGGTCCTACCAATAAACAGTACAAGAAAAAGAGGCTCTCTCGATGCCTAAAATAACCGTCGGGAGACTCACCCGATGACGTAAGAGTAGTGTCGAGAGTTATTGGTAACTCCCGATAACTCTCGACGCCAAGTATAATTCGTTGGGAGATAGTTCAAACTCCCACTGAGTAGACAATACCCATCAGAAGTTTGGTGACGGATCTCCTGATGGCTCACTATAGTCGTCGTGAGATGGGTTTAAAAATCCCAAATCAAAGAAGGCAGATCAAATTAGCCTTCTTCATCCCTAGACTAGATGAGATGGAAAGATAAGTAGCGTTTGTCGCCCCACCGTTCATTCGTCCTTCAATCGTTCACATCATTCCATCCGTCCGTCCTTCATTCCGTCATTTCGTCCTTCAAACGCCGCTATCCTTCAAGTGCCACCATCCTTCAAGTGCCGCCCCACAGTTTTTCCATATCGTCCTTCAAACGCTCCTCGTCGGTCGCTATTGTTCCAACGTTTCGTCGTTCCATTGCGCCGTTTGCTCCCTTGCCACCACTGTTGTACCATCGACTGTAGGTAATGTCTTCTTACTTATTTTTTCAATATATAATATTGTGGCTAATATCCATAGATCTAGTGTTTTTTTTTTCCAAATGTATGGATGAACAGATTTGTAAATTTAGAGTGTTTTTTTTATTGTTTTGGATCTACCTAGTTTTTGTGTAATATTTTCCGACAGTATTTTTGTGTAATTTGGAGTTTGGTTATACTTTTTGGACTGATGTTGGGTTGTTAAATAAACTAGTATAAATAAAAAAAATTAAACTAATCATTTTGATTTATTTCTCAAGTCCAATTTGTTTTTTTCCCGCCAATCGTCCACCGTCCATTTTCCTTTAAAACCACAAAATTCTAAAATCCATGTTTACTCTATGTTTTCTTATTCTTTGCAACTTTTTAAGTACTCCAATCCTTGGTTATGAGCTCATCTAATCCTTGATTCTAAAACCCATTTTATTTAATTCTCAAGGACAATACCTTTATTTTATCTAATAGATATTAATATTCACTTTTGCTATGTTATTGTCTTATACCTTTGTTGATAATGTGTTTGTGACTTCTTGTGAGATTTGTTTCGATGTTAATTAATTAGTTTTGTTTAGTTTGTTTGTTGAAATTTATTAGCCATTATAAAAATGACATTTTCGGTTTAGATTGATATATATGTAACTTTTTGTTTATTTATTATTATTATTTTTTTATAAGACATCGGTTTGTTCAAAGAAAGTAAGACTTGACAATATTTTACCTTCAATGGAAAGATGATGTGATGAGATTTTATTCCTCATTTTCTGAATTCATGAACCACCATATATTTACCTTAGCACAATTTGATCTTTGTACTGTTCATTATCTAAATAATACAAGTCATTGATTCCAGCGTATAGAGAAGTTATCAGTGGATCAAACTTAGGAATAAGTTATTAGTGGAGTATAGAGAAGGAGTATCTCAGTTTTTAGATATGGCGAAGTTTCATGTTAATAATTCCGGACGAGTAAGATGTCCATGCAAGAATTGTATGAATTCAATGTGGGAAAAATTAGATATGGGTATGAATTTATTTTTAGGTATGGGTATGTTTATTTAATGCAACATAAGTCAGAATCTTTTGAAAAGTTCAAAGAGTTCAAGGCTGAAGTTGAAAACGCATTAGATAAACGGATTAAAACACTTCGATCTGATCGGGGTGGAGAGTTTTTGGATTATGAGTTCCAAAACTAATTGATAGAACATGAAATCGTTTCTCAACTCTCAGCACCTGGTATACCTTAGTAGAATGGTGTATCGAAAAGGAGAAATAGAACCTTGGAACATAATGACTATGAGATCTGGCAAATGGATGTCAAGACTGTCTTTCTGAATAGTAATCCATAGAAGACCATTTATATGGTGCAACTTGAGGGATTCATAGCCCAAGATCAAGAGCAAAAGGTTTGTAAATTGAATCGGTCTATTTATGGACTGAAACAGGCATCTCGATCTTGAAACATAAGGTTTGATACTGCGATCAAATCTTATGGCTTTGACCAAAACATTGATGAACCTTGTGTCTACAAGAAAATCATCAACAATTCAATAGTTTTCCTAGTGTTATATATAGACAATATCCTCCTCATTGGGAATGACGTAGGTTTATTGACTTCAGTTAAGAACTGGTGAGCGACCCAATTCCAAATGAAAGATTTGGGAGAGGCTCAGTTTGTTCTTGGGATTCAGATCTTTCGGGATTGAAAGAACAAAATGGTAGCACCATCTTAAGTATCGTACATTGACAAGATGTTGATCAAGTACTTGATGCAGAACTCCAAAAGGGGCCTTTTGCCTTTTTGGCATAGAGTTACTTTGTCTAAGGAACAATGTCTTAAGATACCTCAAGAGGTTGAGGAAATGAGACGGGTCCCCTATGCATCTGCCGTTGGCAGTTTAATATACGTGATGTTATGTACTAAACCTGACATCTGCTACGCTATGGGGATAGTTAGTAGATATCAGTCTAATCTAGGATAAGGTCACTGAACAGTCGTCAAGAACATTCTCAAGTATCTTTAGAGAAGAGAGACTACATGCTTGTGTATGGTTCTAAGGATTTGATCCTTACAGGACACATAGACTCTGATTTTCAGACTGATAAGGATTCTTAGAAATGTACTTCAGGATTAGTGTTCGCTCTTAATGGAGGGACCGTAGTGTGGTGAAGCACCAAGCAGGGGTGCATCGCTGACTCCATTATGGAGGCCAAGTATGTAGCGGCTTGTGAAGCTGCTAAGGTGGCTGTTTAGCTTAGGAAGTTCCTGATTGATTTGGAAGTTGTTCCAGACATGTCTAGGCTCATTACCTTTTATTGTGATAATAGTGGTGCTGTGGCGAATTTCAGAGAGCCTCGGAGTCAAAAGCGCGACAAACATAGAGCGAAAATACCATCTCATCAGAGAGATTGTGCATCGAGGGGACGTGATTGTCATGAAGATAGCTTCGGAGCACAACAGTGCTGATCCGTTTACGAAGGCTCTCATGGCTACAGTGTTTGAGGTTCACCTACAAATCATGGGTTTACGGGACCGATCGCGGCTGGACTACAGCAAGTGGGAGTATTGTTGAACTGAGCCTTTGTGCCTTAGTTTATTGTTTTGTACTTGTAATTATCTTGTACACCCCAGTAGCTTTAGAACAAGTGGGAGATTATTGGGGTTGATGCTCTAAATCTCGTAGGGTTCTGTAGTTTATAAAAACCTGTATGAACAAACTCTTTGTGATGTAATAATATGAGATATTTTATTCACTACAGTCTATGAAGTATGAGATATTTTAGTTTTATTAAGCACAAACCAATAAACTAAGATCTCTAGTTGTCGTTGTAACTTAAGCATGTATGTGGAGTCATACAAGTAGATCGTGCTTTAAGTGATAACCTAAATGGTCTATAGTATATGGATAAAGGAGGGAAACCTTATCCTGGTGACACTATGAGTATGACCAACTTTGTAGGTATTACAAGTGTTGTAAAGTGCTACAAATGGTCTGATCTTAACCATTTGTGTATTAGACATGCGAACGAGGATGCTCTATACAAAGGAATTTATATAAGACCGGATCACAAAATGTTTAGTCTCGTTATATAATGTCGTTCATGACAGAGACTTTCATTTCACTAGGATGACTATAGGTAATATGACCTTAATCCTGAGTGAATTTTGAACTCCTGCCTATGAGGGCGGTCCTTTGATTTGCATGGGTGCGAGTGGCCAGATTACCGACTCAAACCTACCACTTTGGGGATTCGTCTAATTGAGGAGCTGAGAACTCAGCTACACAAGACGGAATTCACTCCTTCCTTGAAACAGGGGTGAATAGATAAATTGCTCTCTTAAGGGCTGATTCCGGGGCTTGAACAACGTGGCGCCACACTTTCTTTTGGCCCAAGAAGGGTTTACTCATAGTGGGACTATGATGTATTGTTGATTAGAGGAATCAGTGGTATTTAAGGAGTTAGATGTAACTATAGGGGAAAAATGGTAACATGTCTAGCTGTACTTACGAGCGATTTGTGAAGCGTCATCGTACAGTTGATTGGTTATATTTGATGGACACAAAAATATATTTGTAGTGCGAAGAGTGCAACTGTCGGTCTTTAGTGGAATGCCCGATAGTTAACGAGTGGTGGATATTGTGATTAAAGAGTTTAGTCAGTTATTCACGTACCGTTGGAGCTTCAAGGTACAGGTCCATAAGGTCCCCTTGGTAGCTCAATGGATTCATGTTGATCAGTTTTTGGGTTAGTTTGACGTGTTCAAATTAACAAGAGGGAATTTGATTATATATAATATAATTAAATTGAAGTTTTAATCAATTTTTTATAATCGAATGCACGAGAAGAAAAAGCTAAGCTACACGATAGCTTTGAGAGAGTAAATGATCAAGCATCGAGGTTTTCTAGACGATAACTACTTGCTGCTAAATGATCGAGTACCAAAGTCTAAATGATAGACTTCTACCTTCTCCCATGTTCTCAATTGTCTACTCAATCGTTCAAGTTCTCATTCCCTCTACCAAATCCAAACAGAGCCTACACCTCCTGGATTCTCACACCGAGAATACCAAGGTAGCCTCATGGTAGTGTCGAGTTTGCATTTGAGGGTCGAGTATCGAGTTTAACTTGATCGTGATCGAGTATTCACCAGTTCGTGCTATTTGTTGGATTTTCTCGCGTTGTGTTCGTCTGTTGAACGTTCGTGCTATTGGATCGAGGAAGTACGAGAAGAAAAGGTTCTTCAAGGGTATGTTCACTCGATCTCTTGTATTTTCTTGTTGAAGCATGTTGTAATTTAGATTTGATGCATAACTGTTATGTTAGAATGTAAATGTTCATGTTCTTTCACAATGGGATTTGAAACGATTTGCTTCTGCTCATTGGTTCTCTTTGTTAAGAGTTCCTCCAATGAGCTATACCCTGGTGGTTCGCAATTTTCTTCCTTGAACTTTTTAGTGAAGTAGAGGCATATCAAAGTTCTCAATGGTTGGAGTAACAAACTGTTTGATATGTTGCTAGAATTGTTAAAAGCAGCGTTTCCAACTGGCACCGCTATATCTACTTCCTTTTATGAATCTAAGTGAATATTGCGTGACTTAGGCCTTGGTTATGAGTCTATTCATGCGTGCAAATATGATTATGTATTATACCTAAAAGAATTTGCAGATTTTCAACAATGGTCTGTTTGTAGTGAGTCTTGGTACAAAGTTAATGATGACAAGGGTAAAAAAATACCACATAAGGTATTGCATCATTTTCCATTGATACCGAGATTAAAATGATTATTTGCATCAAAAGAAGGTGCTTCGGACATGAGATGACATAAGGATAAGCGAGTTGAAACGGAGGATATGTTATGACATCCAGATGTTGTAGAGGGGTGGAAACATTTTGATCGTGAATTTCCTCATTTCGCTTTAGATCCCCAAAATGTTCGTTTGGGATTAGCTTCAGATGGGTTCAATTTGTTTGGAAATATGAGTATTTTGTATAGTATGTGGCCTGTGGTGATAATCCCTTATAATTTTTCCCCTTGGAAATGCATGAAGGAAACAATCTTCTTCATTTCTTTGCTCATACCTGGTCCGAAATCTCCTTGAAAGGAAATTGATGTTTACTTGCAGTCGTTGATTGAAGATTTGAAAGAATTATGGACTATTGGTGTACGAACTTATGATTCTGTTATCGGTGAGCTTTTTCAACTATATGCGACTTTATTATGGACTATTAATGACTTCCCTACATACGGTGACTTATCTGGGTTGAGTAAAAAAAGGTTATTAAGCATGTCTCATATACAAAGAAGATAGTTCATCCTTCGGGATAAAATGGAAAATATCATTTATGAGGCATTGACATTATCTTCCAGAGAATCATAGTTGGCGCCGAAGTAGGCAACACGATGAAAAGTTAAACGTAGACCTCTTCTAGTCATAATGAATGGAGAAGAGATCTTACAGCAAATAAACATGTTGAATTTTCCTGTGCTTAGCAAACATTCACCGAAGCAAGATAAAAAAAAGAAAATGAATTCTAAATTGGACTAAGAAAAGTATTTTTTTTCCAACTTCCATATTGGTCTAGACTATTGTTACAACATAAATTGGATGTAATGCATATTGAAAAAAAACATATGCAATAACTTGGTAGGCACATTGTTAAATATTGAAGGAAAAAAAAAGGATACAACAAACGTTCGGTTAGATATACAATATTTGAAGATAAGAAAGGACTTACACTTGATACAAGTTGATAAGAGATTTGTAAAATCACATGCAACGTACACATTAACTAATAGTGAATGGATTTCGTTTTGTAAGTATTTGAAATTAGTGAAATTTCCTAATGGATTTGTGTCTAATATATCAAGATGTGTGAATGACAAAGATGGAAAAATATCAGGGCTGAAAACACACGATTGCCATGCGTTGCTTTATAAACTACTCCCTATTGGTATTCGAGCATACCTACCGATGAACGTGTCCACTGCTATTGTTGAATTATGTGCATTCTTTCATGACTTATGTGCAAAAGCAATACATGTAAGTGATTTGAATAGACTATAAGCAGACATTATAGTCATACTTTGTAAGTTGAAGAAAATATTTCTGTTTGCCTTCTTCGATGTAATGGTATGCCTTGCTGTTCATCTACCATATGAAACCAAAGTGGTGGGTTTGGTTAGTTATAGTTGGATGTATCCTATTGAAAGAAGTTTATGAACATTAAAACAATTTGTACGGAACAAAGCACATCTTGAGGGGTCTATAGCGGAAGCATATGTAATGAATGATTCATGGAACTTTTGTTCGGAATATCTAAGTGAGATTGAAATGAGATTCAATAGATGAATGAAATGATGATAATATTCCCGATCATGAGATATTTGGTGAATGTAAATTATTTTGGCAGAGGGTACGGTCATTAGGGGCATCAATTTTATGAACACTATCGGCGGAGGAAAAGCATGTCGCACATTAGTACATTCTCATCAATTGTAAAGAAATAACAAATTATCGCAAGTACGTTTCAAACTTTATAATTTTCTAAGTTCTAAGATAAATTCTTTGATATAACTTTCTATTGATCAATTATAGGCAACACTTGAGGTTAATTCATCATGAAGCTCAAAGCGCCTCTGACTTATATATAAGACATCAACACAAATTTCCTGATTGGTTCAGATCTCAAGTATACATAGTATTGGAGGTTGAGACGCGATTCCTTTTTTATAGTCATTTTTAATGTATAATTAATTATTAGGTTCTACAATGGCGTGAGAGAGAAGATCTCTCTAATGATTTCTTTTCACTTGTAATGGGACCTTCATCTTAGGTACACTCTTACAATGGATACATTGTTAATGGGGTATGATTTCACACTGTAGAGCATGATAATCGTCAAGCTACACAAAATAGTGGAGTCCTGGTGGTCAGAGAGATCAGTGGGAACGGAAGTGTGGATAACAATTTCTACGTTGTTGTAGATGAAATATTAGATTTCCAATATGCTAACAGAAGACGTGTTCTTATGTTCAAGTATAGATGGTTTGACACAAATAACAACAAAAATAATAGGACACATGTGGATTTAGGATACAAATCAATCAGTACATCACGCTTTTGGTATATTGATGAGCCTTTCATCTTTGCTATCCAAGGAAAACAAGTCTTTTACCTCAATGACATAAAATATGGTAGCAATTGGAAAGTTATTCAAGTAGTCCAAAATAAGCGAATATGGGATATATTAGAATCGGATGATGTTGAAAATGAACAAATATATTTACTAGAAATTGTTGGTGGAGTTCGAGGGGATGAAACCATTGAAGAGGTTACTTTATGAAGAGTCGACGTTGATCCTATAGCTGTGGAATGATCAATTATTCGGCATGACAATGATGACTTCATAAACGATGATGAAGAACAATTATCTCCCAATAATAGTTCAAGTGCTCACGAATAATTTGATTTAGATGATGAAGATGACTATTCATGTATCTACTCAATTCTCTTTCCTGTTTACATATATTTAATATTGACTTTATATTGTTTTGTCTTTTTTGTATTTGTATAGATATGATGTCAACCCTTAATAGGCAACATGAGACACTAGAAGAATTTCGGGAGTAAGAGACATATCTAGCAACACGAGATCTTCTGTGGGTGACACTTCAGGTTAGTATTTGTACACATCTTCAGTTGACTGAAAAACATTCTAAATTTTTTTAAATTTTTTATTCCTCAGATAGTAGCTCTCCATTCACTCGAATTAAATGTGAGCATTCACAAAACATCGAGTTGGAAAATTACGTCCAAAAACATGGGAGAATTCCAATCGTGATCAATGAGGGGGATAAGAAGCTGATCTGTCAACATTTGTATGACTTAGTAATGCGATTAGTGTCTTCGTCAAATCTGCATTTCCAGTATGCAAAAGAATTTGTAGAATTGGCTAAGAGTCGATTGGTGGTAAGTTTATAAGTTTTTTCTTTTAAGTTTTCATGAAAATCATATATGCTAACTATTCCTTTCTTCTTTTGTTGCCTCAGTTCGTGCTTGATTTATCCCATCAACCACTTAATAATTTTATAGAACATCAAATGCAAAACTCGTTCAAAGAATTCATAATAGATTTGCACAAACATTATAGGAAATGTAGCACTCAGTAAGCACGTGCCAACTCGCCTAGCTGGCTTAAGAATAGACTAAAAGATTGACATTTTTTGTGTGACCGCTTCGAGAGTGAAGAGTTTCAGGTTAGAATAATTTAGGGCATGTATCATTTACTTCATTTACTATTATAGAATATCTTTTTATTTTCTTTTTATATCGAAAATTTTAGAGATGAACAGGAAGAATAGAGAGAAATTATCATTCGACCACGTAGGCGGATCAAAGTCGTTCCTACAAATTCAATTTGAGCTGCAGAAAAAGTAAGGTCGAGAAGTAGGACGTGTTGAACTATTTAAAGAAACACACCCTAAAGGTGGCAAGTTCGTGAATTAGGCAACTGAGGATGCACATGTAACCAATTTTTTTTTATTTTCATTTATTTTCATTTCTAATTTCAGTAACTCGTACTTACACACTTAATTAATATGTGCAGAATCAAATGTTAGAATTACAATCCAATCCCACTTCAGAAGGTTCCCAATCACTAACAAGAGATGAAATCTTTGAGAATGTTTTGGGTAGACGATCCAGTCATGTAAAAGGTCTAGGTTGGGGCCCTAAACCTAAGTCAAGAAGGGGTAGCAACTCATCAAGTTCGTCATCTACTTAAGGAATTGAAAGTTGCAAGGTTAGGGAATTGAAAGCCAATTTCGAACAGTCTCAATCAAGAATTAAAGAACTTAAAGACGTTAAAAAAAATGAGAGAGGATCATATAAGACAAATGGAAGAAATGAAAAAAATCATTGAAGACATGATATGATCATAGAGAGAAGAGCCATCAAATTAGGTATGATTTCTTCATTATCTAGTTGTCTAATATGTTGCTATCTTGCAATTATGGTAGCAAAGTAGTTATGCCTTACTAGTAGTTTTATGATAATGAATTATTGACTATCCTGCAGTTATGATCTTTAATTGGATTTTGATGTGTTTTCTGTCGTTATTGTGTATTTGTGGATGTTTATGAAATTTTTATGTTGTGAGGGACGAGTTACGATTGGCTATACTTATTTTAGAGTTCAACTTGGAGTTTTTATGTGTTTGTGGATGTTTATGAAATATTGTGTGAGATGTGTGGGGTGGGTTGAGATTACTTATACTTGTTTTGGAGTTCAACTTGGAACTTTTTGTGTGTTTGTGGATGTTTATGAAGTTTGAATGTTGTGAGGGATGGGTTGAGTTTGGTTATAATTGTTTGGGGAGAAAGGTTGGAGTTTTTTTGTGACTTTGTGGATGTTTATGAAGTTTGAATGTTGTGGGAGTGGGTAGAGTTTGGTTATACTCATTTTGGAGTTGAACTTGGAGTTTTTTTTGTATGTTTTTAGATGTTTGTGAGCATCGAGAATACTGTGAGGGGTGGTTAGAGTTTGGTTATACTCGTTTTGGGGTTTAACTTAGAGTTTTTGTGTGTTTGTGGATGTTTATGAAGTTTGAATGTTGTGGGGAGTGGGTTGAGTTTGGTTATATCTGTTTTTTTTTTTTTTTTTTTTTTTTTAATGTTTGTGGATGTTTATGAGCGTCGGGAATATAATGAGGGATGGGTTAAGTTTGGTTATAATTGTTTTGGGGGGAAAGTTGGAGTTTTTTGTGTGTTTGTGGATATTTATGAAGTTTGAATATTGTGAGGGGTGGGTTGAGATTGGGTGTACTCGTTTTGGAGTTGAACTTGGAGTTTTCTATTTGTTTGTGGAATTTTATGACATTTGAATGTTTTTGTTTTATTGTAGGATGCTATTCGGAGATGAGGTTGGAATGTTGTTAGAGATTCTATGTTCCAGACATTGTTTTCATGTTCTTTCTTTTATGTATTTGTGAAGACATATTTCTTTTGTAAACTATCTTGTAACTTTTCTCTATTTTAGGTAATAAAGAATAGTATGAACTTTGTTTGTTTGTTTTATTTCTAATGTGAATATGTTTGAGTTGCTTAATAATGTTTCATAGGTTATTCAGCTCAAATTAAAAAAATTAAAAATTAATTTTTTTAAAAATAATGACTATCTCCTACCAATTTGAAATACTGAAATTGAACTCCGGATGACTTACCAGCTATTGAGAGTTTATTGAACTCCCCATGATGAAAATATATGTGCTGGGAGTGCACAAACTCCCAACGCCATATATTAAGCGTCGGGAGTTGTTTCAAACTCCCAACGACAGCTGTTCGAGCGTTGGGAGTTCTACTCTCGACGGACTTCTTCCTACCTAACTCCCGACGATTGGTACCTCATCGAGAGTGGATCTCCTGTCCAAGACTTTAAGTGTTGAAAAAATGTGTGATTTCTTGTAGTGAATCCAAGTCCCTCTTAGCCATAGAGAGGGCGGGGCCCCTTGTCCAAGACTAAGAGTTAGTACTTAAGGGAACAACCTATCTACTAACCTTGAAACGGGTAGGAGTGAAAAATGTGTGATTTCTTATAAAATGTGTGATTTCTTGTAGTGAATCCAAGTCCCTCTTAGCCATAGAGAGGGCGGGGCCCCTTGTCCAAGACTAAGAGTTAGTACTTAAGGGAACAACCTATCTACTAACCTTGAAACGGGTAGGAGTGAAAAATGTGTGATTTCTTATAAAATGTGTGATTTCTTGTAGTGAATCCAAGTCCCTCTTAGCCATAGAGAGGGCGGGGCCCCTTGTCCAAGACTAAGAGTTAGTACTTAAGGGAACAACCTATCTACTAACCTTGAAACGGGTAGGAGTGAAAAATGTGTGATTTCTTGTAAAATGTGTGATTTCTTGTAGTGAATCCAAGTCCCTTTTAGCCATAGAGAGGGCGGGGCCCCTTGTCCAAGACTAAGAGTTAGTACTTAAGGGAACAACCTATCTACTGACCTTGAAATGGATAGGAGTGAATTCCATCTTGCAGAACTATGTCTCCAGCTATCTATCCGGTCTTACTTCTAAAATGGGAGGCTTATTGAGCGGCGATGTTAAGCCACTCTCACCCATGCAGATTAAAGAACAATCACGAATAAACAGGAGTTCATAGTTAGCTCAGGATTGGGATCGAGTTACCTTAGATCATTGAATTGAAATAGTCAGTAATAAATAGTTGTTATAAAGAAAAGTGACTATTTTGTGGTCCGGTCTTATGCAAACATATTTTGTATAGGATGCCCTTACTCGCATGTCTCCACATGAACGATTTTGAGGTCACATCGTTTGTATCAATATACAAAGCAGATCGCATCCATAGTGTCCCCATGATAGGGTACCAAACCCTATCCATATATTTATAGACCATCTTGGCTATATACTCAAACTTGATCCTCATTTATATCTCTACATAAAGTTTAAGTATTCATGTTTATAGCTATGGGTTCGTTAGTTTATTGGATATAGAAATCTAAAATTTCAATTCACATATTCAATAACAACTTTATTAAATAAACCTCAATAACAACTTTATTGCGAATAAACTATGTTTAAAATTTATAAACGGTGAGTTTTAGGACATATAACCCAACACTTCTCTCTCTAGATTTTTCCACCTTCAATTTCTCTTCCTCTCTCTATTTTCCCCTCCCTTATTATTGATTCCTCTTTCTCTCTCATTTTTCAATTCGTAACCACACAATACCATGCATTATTCTCACGTTTCTCTTCCTCCCCCTTTCCCGATCCCTATCCCCCATATAGTTAATTAAACAATGTTTCAATTAATTTCTACTATTTAATTTATTCAATTTTCACTAGTTCACCTAGTAATTTTAATTTAAAAAAAAAATATAGAAATATTTATAAACTCATTAATTTCAATCCTACCAAATTTACCACAAATTTAAGTCTAATTAATACAAATAGACCAACTTTTTATATATATATATATAAATAAAATGTTAACAGAATTACGAGAGGCAAAGAAATGAGTCAGAAGATTTGAATGTGTATTTAGTAGTGACATAGTTAAAATACTATTTTACTCTCTATAGTTTAAAGTTTGTTCAATTTGAGTTCATGTAATTTTAACTCTCCAATTTTAGTCCTTATCTTTTCATAAAATTAGGTCACTTTTATCTTTACTCTCTTTATTTTTGAAAATAATTAACAAAAATAATCATTATTATTATAATTATTACTTGAAATGAAAATGGTTTTGTCTTGTTTTTTCTGTTTTTAAAAAAACAAACAAATAAATATATAATTAATAAATTACATTAACCCGCTCCAGCCAACGGCCATACTGTAATCGACGGGCAACGGCTACTTGAGCGGCAACTTGCAACGTCTATTTTACAGCCGGTGGTGAGTGAAGAGTTAGTTTATAAAAGGCAACGGCTTACTTACTTTTTAATATCAAATTCAAATTCAAATATTAAAATTTTTCTTCTTCGTTTAAATATTAATTAGGGTTTTGAGTTGAGTGGTTCATCTTCACCATCATTGATGAAAGACTCTATTTTTCTCCTCTGTTAATTACATCCTAAACTCTTCTCTACTTTAATTTGTTAAATTAATTCTTATGATTCCAATATAATTACTCTTTTTGGGTATGTAATGTAATTTCAGATTAACATTGGTCTCATTTGGATGAAAAATGCCCTAATTCCATCTTACCAGCTTTCCCTCTCATGTTTTATCTATTTCATTTTCTTTCGTTTTTACTTTGCTTTTACGATATTTATTTGGTGCATGTTTGAGAGTGATTTAAGAAAAAATTCATTATCCAGAAATCTCGTATATCACCTTATCTCTACCCTAATTTTCTAAATTTTGTTGATTTACCAAAAAGAGGTATTCTTATGGTATATTTCCTTTTATTTTTTATATATTTTTGTTTTCTAATTCTCTTTTAAAGATTTATCTTGCTACATGTAGAATTTGCATTTTTCTTTTCAGGAAAAAAATTCTTTTAATTCTTTTTGACAAATTATGGATTTTTTTTTTTAAAAAAATTATATTGGATGACAAATATACTTTGAAGAATAAAAATCGTGACTCAATGCTTTTTGAAATTGCATATGTGGCAAAATATTTTGTTTTAATTTGTGTTGATTATTTATTCCAATTTATTCCACTTTTTTTTTTTTAAATTTTCTTTCTCCCGCTTTCTTTTTTTATAGTAGTACATTACTTAAACATTTTATTTTATATATATCAATTAATTGATATAACTAGATATCAGTTTTTCAATCTTCTCTCCTTTACATATTTTCAATTTTTAGATTTTCTTTCCTATCCATTGATCATCATGAAGCATGTATTTTTTTTTTTTAATAATCTTATCTGTGTGCCATTTTTTTCATTTTCGGCGTATATTGTTTTTTTATTCCTTTCTTATTTTGATTTCTAAGATCTACACTTATTTTTTTTTTTCAAATTTTTTTCATTTGCGGCATATAATTTTAAGATTTACACTTTTTAACATTGATTTTTCATTAAATACTCATTTTCAGTCTTTAGTGTTAATATATGTTAAGAAATTTAAAATAATTATAATAATTAAAATTAATTAAGTTTCACTATTTTTCATCACTATTAAAATTAAATTTAAAATTTAAAATTCATGATTATTTAAAATTAATTAAGAAATGTTGACATCAATGATTAAAAGTGAGTATTAAATGAAAAATTAATATTAAAAATGTAAAATCTTGAAACTTAGAGATCAAATTGAAACAAAACTTGTTGTAATATATAACTACTGACATGAAATCTATATTATTGATCTCGAGGTCATATAGAAATCAGATATCAATCAATATCAAATAGAAATTGAATAACAATAAATTTTATTAAGAATTAGTATCAAATAGTACTCAGGTAGCAATCGATATCATTGACAAACATATAACAATTAGTACCAAATAACAATTAGAAAATAATTAGATAGTAAATCGGTATTACTAACAATCAATATTAGAAAACATTAAATAACAATCATATAGTAATCATTATCAAATAGTATTTAGTATTATTAAGAATCAATGTCAAATAGTAATCAATCAACAATCAAATAACAATCAAATAACAATCATATAACAATCAACATAAAATAAAAATATGATAGCAATAAGTATCATTAGCAATTTGTGACTAATTAAATATCAGAGATGAGATGACTTACACGTTGAGACAATGTAGTAGAAATTTGTTCAATTTCAATTGTGGGAAAGGCTTGAAACGTGGGGTTGAAAGTTTGCAATTTTATTGAAGTATATCAATGATGTGATAGCAATTAGTATAAGATGACAATCAAATAACGATCATATGACAATGAGATAGCAAACAGATAAAAATCACAACATATACTTACTAATTTGAGTACTTTTCTATTACAATCATATGACCAAGTCTTTATTCACATTTTAAAATATAAATGAACAAGCTGTTGGGTTTTATGTTCTAAAACTCGTGGTTTGTAAACAATAGAACTTATTCTGAAAATTCAATAAGTTGTTATTGAATATTTTGTTTTTTAGAAATCCAATAAACCTAAAGTCCCTTGACTATTACATGAGTATTTGAACTTTATGTGGAGACATAAAAGTGGATCAGGTTCGAGTAAATAGTCAAAATGATATATAGTATATGAATAAGGTTGGGTACCTTATTCTAGTAACACTATTGGATGCGGACTACTCTGTAGTTGTTACAAAGAATTGTAAAGTGCTATATACGAAGTAATCCTAATTCATGCATGTTGGGATATGAGGAGTGGGGGCGTCCTGTGCAAATGAGTTTTGTGCAAGATCGGACCACGAAACCAGTCACCCTTACTTTATAATGCTGTTTACTGTTTAAGACTAACTATTTCAAAGCGATGACCTAGGTAATTTGACCTTAATCTTGAGCTAACTATGAACTCCTGTTTTTTCGGGATTATCCTTTGATCTGCTAACGGTGAGAGTAGACTAAATGTCTCTGCTCAATAAGCCTCCCATTTTGGGGATAAGATCAGATGAATAGTTGGGGACATAGGGTGCAAGATGGAATTCCCTCTTACCCATTAGGGTTAGTAGATAGGTTGTTCTCTTTAAGTGCTAATTCTGGGTCTTAAAGAAGAGGTCTCACCCTCTCATTGGCCTGAGAGGGATTCAATTTGTTGATTGGATCACAAATCAATTGTTCATTAGGGATCAGTGGAACATAAGGATCAAGAGGTAATTTTGGGGGTAAAATAGAGATTCGACCCAGCCGTTATTACGAACAACCTGTGGAGGATTAACTTACTAATCATGGTTATATCGAGTGGACATAATATATCTACAGTGAGGGAAGTTCAGCTATGGGCTTTAGTGGAATCACCCATTAGTTAATGAATGGGGGTTAGTTCGGTCTAATGAGTTTAGTGATTAATCTCAAATCATTGGAGTCCATGACCTGTAGGTCCGCGAGGTCTCCCTACTAGCTCGTAAATGGATTAGCTCTAGAGTAGCGTGATAAGTTAATTTGAAATGTTCAAATTAGAATTAAATGAACTTGAAAAAATAATATTTAAATATGATCTAAATATTTGAAGATGGAATTGTGTAAAAATTAATTTAATATTTGATATTAAATTAATTAGAATTATTTAAATTCTTTAAATAATTATTTATTAATTTTATTAAGAAAATTAATTTATGAAAGTAATTTTGTAAAATTAATAATATTTTCAATTTTATTATAATAATTAATTTATGAAATCAATATTTGAAAAATTGAAAAAGAATGAAAAATCACAAAAATTGAAAATTAGCATTTTCCATTGACTTCATCAAGTAGCTCAGTAACAACCCACTTCTCAACCTTCATTAACTCTAAGCATGAGCTGTCTCATGCAACTAATCTCTTTGTATGACTGTTTGCAATATATTGAAGATTTGGATAATTTTGAGGTAATGCAACCGATCATATTTTTCTGTAAAATTCATGAGAAGAAAGGTTTTCTTCTGCTAGGTTACTGTTGTGAGTTTGTCTCCTATTCCCTTAATTCAGGCTTATTTTGAGTTCCACAACTCAATCTAGAGTACCAAGAGGATAGTAGAGAAGATCTTGGGGTGGTCTACAACAAGATTTAGAGGAAATTTGCAGCTGGATTCAAGCTTTGAGAAAGTTCTACAAAGATATGACACGAAACCAAGTTATTTCTGTTGAAACATGCTTTCATTTCTACCAAAATTAATGAATTAGAGTGCTTATGAATCCCAGACCGCTGCATGATGGTATGTTCCAACAATTTGTATCAGAGCATCTTATAACCATTCAATTCGGTTTAATTTTTGTTTGGTGGGTGTTTTATATAAGTTATATGAAACTGTGGTACTGATATGGTTCTTTGAGTTTTGGCTTTTAATTTCTCTTTGATTTCTCAATTAAATTTGTAATTGTTGGCTCTTGCTTGATGAGTTTATATGTGTTCCCAAGAGTCTTTAATATATTTGGAGTAATTAGAATTGAAATTAAGCTATAAATTGAAGAAACAAGCGAAGAGGCCAAGTTGCAGATTCCAGAAAATTACCTCTGTTCATGTTGTCATTAAGCTTCAGTAGCTAGACGATCGTTTAGCTTCATGTGTTAGACGATGTGAAGAAAAGTTAAACGATCGTGTAGCTTCGGGTGTTGATCATTCAGGTGTTGTGCACTAGACGATCGTGTACCTACGAGAGCTAAGCGATGCGTTGTATTGCTATACAATGACACTACACGATCGTGTAGCTTCGGGTGGGAGCTAAGCGATGCAGTGAAGAGCTATACGATAGCATTACACGATCGTTTACCTATGTGCGGTAGCTGGGTGATGCGTCGAGAGCTATGCGATAGCACTAAGCGATCGCTTACCTTGTGCGCGCGCTAAGCGATCAACTTCAGGCGCTAAGTGATCGTGTAGTAATTGTCCGTGCTAAACGATGGAGCTGCACGATAGTGTTGGACACTAAGCGATCGTGTAGCGTCCTTTGGCACTAGATGATGACACTATGCGATAGTAGGCAGACACTAAACGATTGTGTACCTTGAACAGGAGCTATGCGATAGTTGCTAAACGATCACGTAAACACTAAACGATTAGGCAAAATGCATGATGATGGTCGTCATTACTAAACGATGAGACCTAACGAGATATTGAACGAGAGCGAGAGTTTTTAGTTCGACCAATTCTCTTGAGGTCTAGTCTGATTCAGCCTCAAATGGTTTTTGGCTGGTCCGGTTCAAGCTACTTGAGTTCGTTTTGGAGCGGTTCGAGCGGTCAGAAAGCGGTTCAGAAACTGTTTTGTAATAATTAGGTTTTGTTTGCTTGTTTTTTGCCAAAACTAAAGCCATATCAGTTAGTTTTAATTATTTATGCATGTGATGTATGTTATAATTAAAAAAATATTATATGTGCATACAGTATGCCATTTAGATTTATAATCCCACTATAGGAAGCATGTTACATGCATTGAAAGTATGTTATAAAATGTTATAAATATATAATATGCATGTTAGGGTTTCTTTTATTTAATATATTAGTTATATTAGATATTGAATGCCTTTGTTGTTTTTCGTGGATGTTTAGCATGTCTAAAATTTTGTAAGCTATTATAAAATTGAGTTAGATGTTTAAAATCCATAACAAAGAACAGCTGCATGCTCACTTAGGTTAACCACTTATTTTAATAGTTAAAATAGGTCGTTAAACTTGTACAACTAGGGTTACAAACTCAACCGGTATATAATCCTGTCAAATGCTGGGGGTACTTAAGTTGATAGTCTATGGAACACCTCCTACCTAGGGATTATAGCCGAATAATTGAGCGTTGGTAACCGGTTTTATGAGCATTCGTGAGCGGTGTGAGGTAATAAAAACGGTTTATCACCTAGACATCGTAGGTTTAAAATCCATTTATAAGTGTTATACTTGGATAAACCATCTACACTTAGGGTTGTTTTTATTAGCCGAAAAGAACCTAAGTATAAATATACCTAAACATTTAGAACACTTTAGTGGGAGATTAAAAGTTATTAGCTCTCACGTCCTCAAGAATTCACACCGTGAGATCCTTGCTCGGCTTCATGTCGATTTTACCTCGACTGCTTCATTCAAAAAGTGTTTGCATGGGTCAATAACAAGGTGAATGGAGGAAGTCGTTCATAGTAAGTGGGTGAAGAAAATGTGTCAACATTGTCCTACGGTCTCCTCCATTAGTTTGAACTGTGAGATTCTTATGTTGCACTACTGCCGTTTTTAGGCGGCACTAGCTAGTTGTTAACCACGACGATCCCCTCAGAGGGTTGTAACATAGGATTCGGAACATCCCAGACTTCAGTAAAATGAATAGGGCCTTATAGTTCCGTCTTGGGTATTTGTCTTCTATTTCGGAGGCATACTCATATCATTCTGTAAGATCTGAAAATGGAGGGTCCACACTTACAAGAATTACTAAGTGTTAGTAAATATCTTGACCAAAAATGATAACTATATGGCTATCTGAATATGAGTTATTCTGGAGATAGTATTTGGTCAAGAACTGACTTGCTTTTGTGAAGGAATTCTTGACTGCCCCTCGGTAGCATTTATTCTAAATCACTTAAGTATCGTTGTAAAAATAATGATTATGGGTACATTATCACTTTTCTAAAACTTGATTGGATTTAAAAGCAATTCACTTATAGAATTTTTTTATAATTTCAGAATGACGAGTTCAATTATACAATTGTTGGCATCGGACAAACTGATCGGGGATAACTATGTGTCTTGGAAATCCAATTTGAACACGATACTTACGATAGACGATTTGAGATTTTTCTTAACAGAGGAATGTACTCCTATTCCTAGCTCTAATTTGAATCGAACTGTTCGGGAAGCATTTGATAAATGGATCAGGGCGAATGATAAAGCCCGTGCGTATATTCTCGCTAGCTTATTTAACGTTTTGGCAAAGAAATACGAGAGTATGAGTACTGCTAAAGAGATTATGGAATCTCTAAGAGGGATGTTTGGACAACCGTCCGTCACCCTGAGGCACGATGCTATCAAATATGTTTATAATATTCGCATGAAAGAGGGGACCTCAGTTCATGAACATGTCCTGGACATGATGATCCACTTTAATGTGGCAGAAGTAAACAGTGCTATGATGGACGAGAGAAGTGAAGTTGGTTTTATTCTAGAATCTCTTTCGAAGAATTTTCTGCAATTCTATACGAATGCATTGATGAATAAAATTAAATACAACTTGACCACTCTGTTGAATGAGCTACATGCTTTTCAGACTATGTTGAGAACTAAGGGTTTGGAATCAGAAATAAATGTTGCTTCTGCTGAGAAGAGAGAAACATCCTCCAAGCCTGATATTGCCTCCTCTTAATAGAGTAAGAGTATTCCAACGAAGAAAGACAAAGAGAAAGGGAAAGACAAAGAGAAAGGGAAGAAGAAGCCTGCCGGTAAGAAAAGCAAGAAAATGTTGGGAATGTCCTAGAACTCGCAGTTCGTGTTAAACATTTCTATTTAATCAATAATAATGACTTGTTGATTTTGCATCTTATTATGAAAATCCAATAAACGCATCCTTGGCTATAGTCTGAATACTGTAACTTTATGTAGTGACATAAACAAGATCAAGTTGACAGTATATAGCCTAAATGGTCTAATAAGTATATGGATGAAATTGGGTATCTCATCCTGGTAACACTATTGGATGCGACCCACTCTGTAGTTGTTACAAGAAGTTGTAAGGTGCTACAAACGATGTGATCCACAAATCGTTCATGTTGAGACATGAGAGTGGGGGCATCCTTTGCATATAGACTAGATCACGAAAATAGTCACTTTTCTTTCTAACGACCGTTTATTGTTAAAGCTGACTATTTCATTTATTATATAACCTAGGTTAACTCGATCTTAATTCTGAGCTAATTATGAACTTCTGTTTGTTTGAGATTATCCTTTGATCTGCAAACGGTGAGAGTAGTCCAACAACATTACTCAATAAGCTTACCATTTTGGGATAAGACCAGATGAATAGCTGGGTATATAGCCTTGCAAGATGGAATTCACTCCTACCCTATTTAGGGTTAGCAGATAGATTGTTCTCTGAAGTACTGACTCTAGGTCTTAAACAATCGGGGCCCCGCCTTCTCATGATAGAGAAAGAATTTGATTCATAGAGATTATAAATCAGAATTGTTCATTAGAGGATTAGTAGGAACTTAAGGAACAAGATGTAGTCACAAGGGTAAAACGATATTTTTGACCTAGCTGTGATTACGAACAACATGTGAAGGATCGACTTACTGATTATGGTTATTAAGTGGACATAATATATCTACAGTAAGGGGAGTTCAACTATGGGCTATAGTGGAGTGTCCCATTAGTTAACAAATAGGGGTTCGATCGGACTAATAAGTTTAGCCGATTAATCTCGAATCGTTGGAGCCCATAATTTGTAGGTCCACGAGGTCCCCCTACTAGCTCGTAAATGGATAAAATTTAGGGTAGTTTGAGAGATTAATTTGAAACGTTCAAATTAAACGGAACAAAAGAATAAATATTTAAATATGATTTAAATATATAAAGATGATTATTGTGCAAAAATTAATTTGTGAAATTAATTTATGAAAATCAAAATTTGAATTTAAATGATTTAATATCATTTTTGGTTTAAAAAGAAAATGAAAATCGTTTGCATGGTTTTACATAATGGAAAAAGAGTTTTCTCCATTATTATCATCTTTATGCTCACACACAAACCATGATCTTCTCTATCTTGATTGTCGTGCATGGCTACATCTCTTTGCATGTTCATCCTAGTATATAAAGAAGATTGGAGTTTATTGGAGAGGAAGAGAAAAACACAGAATTTCGAAAGAATTTTCTCTAAAGAAAAAGCTGTCTTCTTCATCTGTGCTGCTGTGAGTTTCTCTGGTTTATCCACATCTTCAAGCTATTCTTGAGTCCCACAACTCTGCCTAAAGCTCCAAGAGCATAGTAGGGAAGGTTTTGAGGTGGTTCACATTGATAACAAGGGCAGACAGTAGCTGAACAGGCGTTATCTTGAAGAGTTCGTCAAAGGTATGTTCATAAAACCCATTTTTTTAGGAAGAGCATGCTTTATTTTTGTTAAAATTAGTGAATTAGAAAGCTTATGGATCCTTGATACTTCCGCTGCATGTTGTTTTACTCTTTCAAAAAACCGCTGCAGAGAAAGGGAAATGTTTCCATTACAACGAAGAAAGGCATTTGAAGCGAAATTGCCCTAAATATCTTGCAGAGAAGAAAGCAGAGAAAGTTAAACAGGCAACTTAGTTCCTGAAGACCGCTTACTCAGCTTGACTAGTGGGAGAAGTTGCTGTTTAAGATGATATTACCTGCTTTTATGATCATGTAATGAACATATTGTACATATCTTTTTGAATGAAATGTTCATTTTAAGAAAAATATATATGTTCTATCTCATAGCAACTCCTGTTAAGAATCAAATTGTTAAAAGTCATTTACAAATATATTCAGATATTTAAAACGGCTAGATCAAAGTATAGAAAGTTTAAAGATTTCTAGATCTGACTATTAATAAGAGTTGTTAAGACAGGTCAGACACATCTTAATCAAAGAGTTGAGAATACCTCAATGTAGTGGGAGGAAAGTGTGCTTCCTGGTCATTATTGAGAATTAAATGCATTCCCCATATAGTTTAATAAGAAACCTATTGTACACTAATATGTTTACAATGATTCTTTGGGCTAAAGTATTTGAGAATCACCTAGTAAGACTAGAAATACCAGGTTAATAACCTAGGGCAAGTGGGAGAAATATCAGGTATGAGATACCAAATGGTAAACCATGGGTATGGGATATCCTAGTTTATGATATTTCTCTATAAAACTTGGAAACTCAGTCTTATATATCGGATACATAAGTTACCATTGGAGTTTTAGTCAAAGTGGGTGTTTTTTGGGTTTTGTGTCCTAAAACTCGTGGTTTGTAAACAATAGAACTTATTCTGAAAATTCAATAAGTTGTTATTGAATATTTTGTTTTTTAGAAATCCAATAAACCTAAAGTTCCTTGACTATTACATGAGTATTTGAACTTTATGTGGAGACATAAAAGTGGATCAGGTTCGAGTAAATAGTCAAAATGATATATAGTATATGAATAATGTTGGGTACCTTATTCTAGTAACACTATTGGATGCGACCTACTCTGTAGTTGTTACAAAGAGTTGTAAAGTGCTATACACGAAGTGATCCTAATTCATGCATGTTGGGATATGAGGAGTGGGGCGTCCTGTGCAAAGGAGTTTTGTGCAAGATCGGACCACGAAACCAGTCACTCTTACTTTATAATGCTGTTTACTGTTTAAGACTGACTATTTCAAAGCGATGACCTAGGTAACTTGACCTTAATCTTGAGCTAACTATGAACTCCTGTTTGTTCGGGATTATCCTTTGATCTGCAAACGGTGAGAGTAGACCAAATGTCTCTACTCAATAAGCCTCCTATTTTGAGGATAAGATCGGATGAATAGTTGGGGACATAGGTGCAAGATGGACACTCCTACCCGATTAGGGTTAGTAGATAAGTTGTTCTCTTTAAGTGCTGATTCTGGGTCTTGAAGAAGAGGCCTCACCCTCTCATTGGCCTGAGAGGGATTCGATTTATTGATTGGATCACAAATCAATTGTTCATTAGGGGATCAGTGGGACTTAAGGAACAAGAGGTAATTTTTGGGGTAAAACAGAGATTCGACCCAGCCGTTATTACGAACAACCTGTGAAAGATTAACTTACTAATCATGGTTATATCGAGTGGACATAATATATCTACAGTGAGGGGAGTTCAGCTATGGGCTTTAGTGGAATCACCTATTAGTTAACGGATGGGAGTTGGTTCGGTCTAATGAGTTTAGCCGATTAATCTCGGATCGTTGGAAACCATGATCTGTAGGTCCGCGAGGTCCCCTTACTAGCTCGTAAATGGATTAACTTTAGAGTAGCGTGATAAGTTAATTTGAAATGTTCAAATTAGAATTAAATGAAATTGGAGAAATATTTAAATATGATATAAATATTTGAAGTAGAATTGTGTAAAAATTATTTAATATTTGTTATTAAATTAATTAGAATTATTTAAATTATTTAAATAATTATTTATTAATTTTATTAAGAAAATTAATTTATGAAATTAATTTTGTAAAATTAATAATATTTTCAATTTTATTAAAAGAATTGATTTATGAAATCAATATTTAAAAAAATTGAAAAAGAATGAAAGATCACAAAAATGAAAAATTAGCATTTTCCATTGTCTTCATCAAGTAGCTCACTAAACCCACTTCTCAAGCTTCATTAACTCCAAGCATGAGTTGCATCTCATGTATATAATCTCTTTGCATGATCGTCTGCAATATATTGAAGAGATTGGAGTAATTTTGTTGTAGGTACCTTCATTCAAGCTATTGAGGTTTGGTCAGCATATCTGCAACATTCTCTTAGGTAAGTACCTTCATAACTTCGATTTCTCCTTTTTTTCTTATCTGACTCCCTATGAAGTGAAATTTAATATCAATGTTTTGGTTTGTGATTGCACTCTAACTATCATGGTATATTTTTGTTGATTTTTTAAAATACCATATCCTTTAAGTAAGCCTTTAAGCCATAACCCCTATTTAATAGTTTTTAATAGGACTATGTATTCAGCCTCTGTGGATGAAACTACCACCATAGATTGTAGTGTTGCTTGCTAAGTAAGTAGGTTTTGTTTCCATTAAGGAAAATCAGTAAATAAATCCATAGATTTCAATGCTCGGGTGCGCTATTTGACCTTCTTTTATCTATATATATGTAGCCTATTAAAGACCTTTTATCTATGTATATTTTTTATAACGACAGATAACTTCTTTGATATATGTTTCTCTTTTAAAGATTTATGTTTTTCTTCAACTTAAAGAGAGTAGAATTTATTTTTCTTATAGCATTGCGTATTCTACAAATTTTTCCACCATTCTCTTATTTCTTTTGTTTTGACAAATTATGGATTTTTTTAATGTAAATTTTTTAGTTCCACTTTTATTTTTCTTTGTTTTGATATTCTTCTAACATTTTTATTTTTTCATTTGGTGTTTTTTAAAATAGATTATTATATATTATATTATATTTCTTTTGGAGCAAAGGTGGAATTTATCTATTTTTTTTGTTTGGCATGGTATGGATGGTTCAATTCTTTTTCACCCTCTCTGTGTTGTATGACATTTTTATTCTTCTAGTTTAATTTGGTTTGGTTTTACTATTATTTTGGTACATTATTTTTCTAATATCTATATTGATTGTTCTAATTTAATTTGTTCCCTCTCTTTTAATTTCTCTTGTATATGTGACATTCTTTAGGCACTTTTTGTATATTATGCAGAATATTCTTACCATGCTTTCAGAGTGTTTTTTTTTTTTTTTTTTTTTTTTGAATTTTAGACAAAATTATGGATTCTAATTTGTATGAGCCTTCTATTAGATTTTAGAGCAATTTTATGAATTCTCTTTACCAATTATGGATGGTATATAGTTTGTATGTCTTCTTGTTTGACTTTAGTTTGATTTTTCTAATATTGCACTATAGATGGTTCCAATCTAACCTTTTCCCTCTTTTTTAATCTCTCTTTAATCTTATGTGACAATCTTTAGGTAATTTTTGTATATTATGTAGAATCTTTATTATGCTTAGAGCATTTTGTGAATTCTTGACAAACTATGGATGGTATATATATTTTGTGTGTCTTCTTGTTAGACTTTAGTTAGATTCTTGTATTTTAGTACTTTTTATGTTAATCATTTGGTTAAAATAATCAGTATAAGAAAATTTACTTCTAGTAACGCTCTTTTAGTGGCATGGCTAAAACATGTCGCTAAAAGCTAATTTATAGTGACACATTAGAAAATATGTCGTAGAAAATAATTATTAGCAACGAAATATAGACCAACATCACTAAAAGCTTTTGCCAATTTTTAATAGTGCCAATTTTCTTCTTAATAGTGCCAATTTTTTGAAAGCAAAACAAATTTAGAGGAAAACAACTCAAAATCTAAGTGTAGAATTGTACACTTATATCTCATATTGCTAATGATTTGCAAGTTTCAAAACTCGAAAAAAAAAAAAAAATCAAATCTTAAACAAAAAATTAGTTGTTATTATTTGCTTTTGTAAAGTAATGGAGACTTATTGTATTTGATCTTGCAATTGCACCTAGCTAATATTAGTTTTGAATTCATATTGAACCAGTAAGTTGAGATGTTAAGAATAAACTTTTTTTTTTTTTTTTTTTTTTTTTTTTTTTTTTTTTTGATAATCAAGTGGTCTTGGAAATTACATGATTTCACTTTGGTTACTCTGTCTTCTCTTCTGTCATACCTTTAAATCAAATTTCATTCTCATCAATATATTCTGTTTATTAACTATCGAGAGTAGTAAACCATTTTGTTATTTATAATATGATATGACTCATGAGACTAACTCCATAGGTAGGTGAGGAAAGATTTGTTGTAAATTATTTTAGACCATTCTTCATTAGATAAGATCAAAGGATTATTCTGAGGATTGCATTCGACTGCAAACAAGATATGATGGCAAAGCCATGGCGTGCAAAAAGAAAATGCAGCAAAATGTGACATGAAGAGCTTCAAAACTCCCAGTTCAAGAGGTATGGATATATTCTTAAACAAAATCCATCCTCCCTCTAGGCCTCAAGATATTTTAGTGACCTTACCTTGTGGACTAAGAAAATATTAGTTAGTTGGTTGTTAGATGCAAACTCATTAGTATTAGTGAAGTTTTGGATGGCGGTTACTCGTACACTATATGATTGTCTCACACAACATCCTAACAAATTCAGAAACAACAGTAAAACAAGAGAGAGTAAATCAAAGATAAACTCAGTTTGGTGATAAACCACCTACATCCAGAGGGTAATGTGCCGGAGAAAGATATTTATATATAAAAGTCAAGCGATTACAATATTGTACTTATCTATAAATAACAATGATTATAGTGACCCACATACAATCCAACTTAGCTGATCACCTAGACTCCCCCATAGATGTGAGACTCCCTCCCTCTTAAACTTAGGCTCCCCTAAGTATGTGAATATTAGTGTTGTAACACTTAGGCTCTCTCTAAGTGTGTGAGACTCTCTCTCAATTGATGATATCTTTACTTCTACTTGTAAACTCCCTTCACATTAGTTAGGCTCCCTCTAAGTCTTGAGAACTTCCATTCTCGATGAACAACCCTTTAGGCTCCCCCAAGGCTTAAGAAACCCTTCTCAATAAACAAAATCTTAGGCTCTCTCTAAGACCAATCCACCTTCATGAATTGAAGTAATAACAAGAGAATGACACGCCGCAAGACATGTAGCATTGTAAGAATTTTGTAAAGCTCACACAATGATCTCGCAAACAATTGATGCGGCAACCTTAGCATAAAGACTTCTTGGGCTTAAATAGCACAGCGGAATGATGGAAAATATTGCCACATAAAATTGCTAGCTCACCAAAAAGGAAAACATTCCAAAAAATATAATCTGCAGAATGAGTTAAATAAAGAAAGAAATATTCTGCAGATTTGGCAACCAGAAGAACAACATCTGAGACAAGATCCACCAAAGAAAAAAAACCAGAGACAATTCTTGAAAGCTCAAGAAGTTAATTTAGGAACTTAAACAAATATATTTTGCCAATATCATAGTTCTAACAAACTCCCCCTTTGGCTAAGATATACTTTTTTAAGACAGGACATAATCAGCACAACCAACTTATATCAACAATTCACAAGGGTAAGAATATAAAACAATTCACAAGGGTAAAATATAAAACAAGACTGTTAATCCATAGAGGAAAATAAAGGTCCATAAGAACAAGTCTACAACCAAAAGAAGGCAACAAACAACCAAAGAATAGTCCAAACTGAATGAAGCAAATCAACCCAAAACAAAACAAAACATCAATAGAAACGAAAACAACACAAACAATAAACCAAATGTTTGTAGCTACAGTCATCCAACCAACAACCAACCCAATCAAAACAAATCCAACAACCAACTCCCCCTCGGCTTAAAGAAAATATCATGAAAAAGGCCAAACTTGATCTAGATCATCAACAATCTATCTCAACGATGTCAACCATGGTGTAAGCTCACACTTTCGATCAGAGGCACGATTAATAACATCATTAAGCATTTTAAACTCATCAGATAGAGAGTGCATAAGGCGGAGGCCAAAGAAGACATGACAAGTGCAACTCTTGGAGCTTCCTCAACAGTACTAGGAGAAGAAGGAACAATGTCAAGAACATGATGCCCTGGAAATAACTTGTAATTAAAGTTCAACAACCCCGAACTGGCACCAATGGGCTCATCTACTGTGAAAAGATTAGGTCTCTAGGACAACAAAATCCCAAAAATCAACAGGGGATAAGCAATAGGCATCGAAAAGCCTGTGTGTCACACCTCCTCCCAGATTACCCTTTAAACCTGCAAGGAGATGTGACTACAGCAGTTATTAACCCTCTCGTTGGCACTTACTGCCTTCTAACCTGCTTAACCTGACTTAGAGCCCTTAAATGCATATATAACCATAAACTTAAGACAAAAGCATTCATTAACAGAGTTCTACATTACTCTTCAAATAATAACTTATATGCTTTATATAAGCAGTGAGCCCAACACAGTCAATTAGTCCCTACATGACATAATACATGCATGCTATTTTATACAAAACCATACTTGGACTTTCTAACAATTTGGTTTCAAGTGGTTGAGCAACAACATAATCGTCTTCTGGGGAGTGACCGCTACCTGTGGAGAAGACATTTAAACAGGGTGAGCTAGAAGCCTAGTGAGTGACTAACCATTGAAACATAAAAGACATACATATCAATCATGCTTAACAAAGAGATCATAAACTGAAAAGTGTAGTTGAAAACTAAGACATTAGTCAAGTAAGTAATTACATAAAACTTATCTACTAGTAATTAAACATAACATAGGCATCATAGATATAAGCTCTGGGAGGCCCTTAGGCCTCAACTTCCACATTAAATATCTTTATAAGAGAGCGACTCCTCTGGTCTACTCTTGGGCATAACCTTACTGAACTAAAGCTTGGTTGGGGAAGGGACCTTTTGGCCCAACTTCCACTATAACCTTAGTCGAGGTGTGTCACTTCTGACTATTCCTTAGGTCTTTAACTATAACTCATAGAACAACTTCCATAACACTTGAAGCATAAAACATAATATCGTTCTGTGAATACTTCCTAAATCTTAGTTGAGAACGAGCATTCATCGCTCAATCTCCCAACATCTGTATCATGCCAAGAGACCCATACTTTGGCCTCAGGTTACGGAAATATGGCCTAGGAGACCCATACTTTGGCCTCTTAAATATGGCCTAATAGATCCATACTTCGGCCTCTCAAATATGACCTAAGAGACCCATACTTCGGCCTCTTCTTCAGAACTTTCTACGTGCACGTGAAGTTACCTTCAACACCTTAGGTACTTCCTGGACACCTTCCTTGCTTTCAGTATCCGACCTATTAAAAACATATCATGCTTTAACATCATATATATTATGAATCTTTTAGGACATAGCTTTAATCTTAGCATTTGTAGAAACTTAGCTATAGTCTTTAGAACGCATGCTTCAACATAGAATACTTAATCTGAAATAAGACTAACATATCACCTTGGCATGCGATGAAACACGTACATACTTGAGAAAAATGCTAAGCAATCTCATGAAACTCAATTGCTTGAAAACATATAAACTTATCAACAATTATCATTGAAATCACATAGTTTATCATTCTTCATAGTTCTTGCTAATGTAGAATCAACTCAATGCATAGCATTCTTCATTAACAAGTTTTATTAAAACTTGAGTTCATCTATTGGGATGTGGCTCCTCTGTCCATCACCTTCCCAGTCCTACTGGCCCTACGTGTACGTAGCTAGGATCCTATCATCAATCGTCTCTAAGCTCGATTACCACTTTGAGGTATTGAGCTAAACATACTTTACTAGGAGTCCTTCACATAAACCTCACACTTAGCTTTGTTTTAGAGACTTAGCTTTTCCTAATAGCATGCGCTGACCATTCATGCTTTGTCTAGGGCAACATACGTCACAAGCACTAAACATTAATCACTTAAGAACATCATGCCTGGACCATACCTATTCATACTTTATAAGTCATTAATCTATCAAGCATTCGTAACCATCAGTAAATTAAATTGCTTGACAAACGTTTGAGGCTGGCTATCACTAAGTAACTTTCATAAAAGCATGACTTACTAAATCATTCATAAACATTTATAGACATTAGAGTCACTCACAGTCTTTGGGAACTCCTTTTAAGATTGATGAGCTTCTCCTACTAATGTCAACCCTGTGAACATATCAAAATACTTTAGTTACTAGCCATGGTTTTCCTTTTTAGACTCGTTTTCAAAATTAAGCTCACATTTAATCCTTTCGCTTTCAATTCTTCGTAACTTACCTTAGGGCGTCGAGTACTTAGTTTAATTTGAAAGGGCTTAAACTTTGGCTGGTCGCCTCCTTTTTAATGCCCACACTCAGTACTTAGTAGGATTTTTGGGGTGACAACCCCATGTTTAATAAGTAGTTGCCTATTCGCCCAATAAATTCCAAATTCAGTTTCTAATGTCAATAACTCGAAATCCAAAACTCATTTTAATAAAATTCCTTCTTAGAACATGCTCAGAATTCTATTAACAATGTTACCTCAAAATTTAAGCGTAAAACTCTTTGTGTTTCATCTGGAGCTTTAAATCTTTTCCAAAATCCCTAATTGCATCTCCCTGCTTGAGCAAAGATTCTAGGTTTAAATTCTGAAATATATAACTCGAACCCTAGATCTTTTCTTGCCAAAGTTCCTTCTACAAACTTACTTGAAATGGGTTCACAATAATACCTTAAAGTTTCGGCTTGAAAGTCCAAGTGGTTCAATCTAGATCTATGTTTCTTCATCGAGTGCCAGAGAATGCTCGAAAATGAACCTTCAACTCTTTATTTCTCCTCTGGCTCTCTTTTCGGTGATAACTCCCTTTCGAAGGCTCGATTTCAGAAACTAGACTCATAGAGCTTTCCAACGGTGCCAAGTTCGTCTAGTTTGCTCGTGAAAATTGTCCAAAATGAGATTTTAAAGTTTTCTTCCCTTTTTATACTACCGTCCAGTGGAGATTAAGCCATCTGTCTGGGTAACTCTAAGAGAAGTTTAAAACTGAGCATTTCGAGCAACTCGATCCTCGTTGGGAAAACTTGATGGAGAAGGGTCCTTAATCGATGGAAAATTCTGTGGCTCTCTATTAAATACTCGATGGGAAGGACTCGATACTTGATGGGAAACTTGGTGCTGGGAGCTCGCTCAATGCATACTCCTTACTCGATTGTTCGTACTCGACGCATGACCTTCCTCGCTTACCCTCGATGCTCGACCCTTCCTCGATCACTTATACTCGATGCTCGATCCTTCCTCGATTACTTATACTAGACACCCGACAGCTCTTAGTTGATGCCTACCTTATGCTCATTCAATGCTCAGCCACCATTTCCATGACTAACACTTAGCCACAATTTCTTTTTGTAAGGCTAGCTTATTAAACACTCGAGAGCCAAGTTTCTCATACTTAAATGTTTCCCTCTTCATTTCCTTAACCTTACATACTTAAGTGAGGTAATTAATACACTATGAGCCAATGTGCCTTCGTAACTGGCTGATGACAAATGCCTCATAATCAAAAAGGGTAACCTTTCCAATTTGAATTAAAAAAGTAGATAGAGCAACTGATAGATCGGAGTGATGAGATGAAGGGCACGAATTTGCAGTTTAAATGCAAAACAACACAACATATTTAACACTTGGCTCATCCGAAGCAAGCTGCTTAGTCTTAGGCCAAACATTTTCCAAACCCTTAGTTTAGAAACCAATTCTTTCATAAAAGGACACAACTCATGAGTTTTAGGAGGAGCAATCCTGTCAAGAAACTTGTTAATAACATCAATGGTGAACACAAAGCTATGACCTTGAACATGAACTCTGCGAAAGGTTGGAGAGTTTGAATCATTGAACAAGTGAGAAAGATTGATAATAAACTCCCTAACAATTTTAGGATAGTAAGAACCAAGATTCAACACGATCTTGGTTAAGTCAGCTTTAACGATGAGTTCCATGATATGAAGACATTCTTGAGCCCTATTAGACAATTCCTTTTCGGCAAAAATATTCCTCTTAATCACAAACTTCCAAAAGAAAGCACATTCCTCGGAGTGAAAAGAGAAATTGTCAAGGGGCACAGGGGGAATAGAAGCTTTGCTTTTTTCTTTTGAACTCGAGTAAATGCATGAGTGATGGGCCCATGAATTTTGGAAGAATCATCATCAGAAATACTTATTAGTCTCTAGTCTTTGGAAGGCTAGAACAAATTTTCAATATCATTGCTATCATAATTTTCTTTTGAAGACTCAGAACTAGCCTTGGCATTCTCTACAATACATTTCAACTTGGACAACATTTGACTCAAAGGCATATTTTCTTGACTGGAATTTTCAGATGCATGAGGATCAATAGAGGGTTTTGCATAACTTTTCCCCTTTCCAAATTGACCATGATAAAAATTTATTCTATCTAGTTCCCCACTATTTTCAATCACTTTTTCAACATTCTCACCCGAAAGCAATAGATCAACAGACTCTCAAACTACTTGTTTATTTATTTCTTCATTTTTATCCAAAAAAAAAAAAAAAAAAAAAAGAGAAAAGAAAAGAAAAGAAAAGAAAAAGCACAAGTAGCATCATGAACAGATTTTATTGCAATAGATACTTCAACTACACTTTTCTTTTTAGAACATGTAATAATACAGTAGGATCATTAAGTTCAATAGCCAACACATTTGCTTCAACATCAACACTATAACTTAAACCAAGCGCATGCACAATATGACCAACATGTTCAGAAGGGCTAACAACATTAGAAGAAGGATCAAAACTAGTTCTAGAGACGTTAACATTCTCAGCCATGGGGTTCTTTTCCACAATAGAATCAACAGTAGTTTGGTCAGGGACAGACGTTTCAGAAACCCTAACTTGAGGGGTCACCATAATCAGACAAGTTTTTTCGATCAGTATTACAACTCAACTCGATAGTCTTTCTCAGATTTAAATGAACCACTTGAAGATGTAGCATGTGATTAGGATAAAATAGTCTTATCTGATCCCACCAAGTCAGTCATTGTCAGAGTTGTCGCGGACAACAAATCAATCTTTCTCTTAGCAACAATAGAAGAGGGTACATTTGGCCACTTTCATTTAATAGATCGAGAGGCAACAACTCTATCTTTTGAAGGATCCTGAGTGGAACCCTCGCATGCGCATACCATATGCATTAGTTGCTGTTGCTGGAACATCATCTTTAACAACCTACTTCCTGTTTGCTTTTTCTTTACAGACCATCTTTGCTTCAAGAACATAGGTTTTCTTTTGAGTATTTAGTATCATACAGAGACAATTTTCAAAGCAGAACACTAGAACAGTTTGCAAAACATGGGGAAGAAGATGAATGACCACGTTAAAGGAAGTTAACAACTCAATTAATATCTGTCACCTACTTAATTTCCAATTTAAATTAATCATATCATTAAGCAGGTTGTCGTCTGCCATCAGAGTACCAATAATGGGCTTGTTTGAAACCATAGTCCAAGCCTACCAAAAAAAAAAAAAAAAACATAGTAACAAATTAATTGTTATAAATTAATTTTGCAAAGGCCCAAACTTACTCTTAAGGTCTCAAATTGAGCTGTATCCAAGGCTTTTGTAAAAATGTCTGCACGTTGATCTTTAGTTCGAACATTTTCAAGCACAATTTCTTTATTTTCAATTAGATCACATATGAAAGGATGTTGAATATCAATATATTTTATTCGATTGTACTGAAGTGAATTCTTTGAATATTGATCGCACTAAGGTCGTCACAATAAAGAGTCATGGCTTCCTATAGAACATCGTATTCCTTTAACATTTGTTTTATCCATATCAATTGAGTACAACTACCGTTGCTACATTCAGTTGCTGCAGTAGATAGAGAAACACAATTTTGTTTCTTGATGAACTATGATATAAGTCAAGAAAGAAACAACCTCTAGATGTGCTCTTTTTATTCTCCGAACTCCCTACCTAGTGAGCATCACAATAGCCAACAAGGGAGCTACTTGTGTCAAAGGTGTATAATAGTGATGACATGCAGAAATGCTTGTCATCTTAGGCCTTTTACTTAGAATTATGAAGGTTGTTAAGCAGAATATGGGGCGATTGTGCTAGGAATCCATGAGAAAAGTGAGCTTGCGTCGTTTAGCATGATAAATCTCGGCTAACCTGTTATTATATGTTCAATGTTCTATTTTTGTAGCTAAAATAGGAAGTGGACATAGACGATCGCATGCGGAGAAACTCTCCATCGCAAAGGCGAACACGTCGATCAACGCATGTCTGTTGCGGTAATCAGTCGTATGCGTCCATCGCATAGGAGTTGCGATCGTTAAGCGATTGCAGTCATCGTGTAGAAGTTGCGGTATTAAGCGAATGCGGTCACTACACGATTGCGACTATACAATAACGCAGAACAATGGGATCAATGCAGGGTGGGTAGAATGAACGCATCAACACAAATCAAAAGATGATGTTGACATCTCACCTACCATGCCGTTAGCGGCAGAGGTTTAGAAAAGGACTAACGTGCCGAATGTCAGACTCAGAGCTGTCCATTAATGCTGTTGGCGATCCAAGCTCTATAAATAGAAGCTCTATAACAATATTTCTGTTATGAAAGACTACAAAATATTTATTTTTAAAGAAAAAAAAGAAACTTTGGGATTGCTGAATAACAAACGAAATAATAAAGTAGGGAATATCTACCGAATTGACATGTTGTACATTTCATTTGAATTGATCATCCTACTCTCTTTTTATTGGAGAATTGAAGGATTTTTTATTGGCTGAGTTAGTTGGCTCTTTTAGGTACTTGAATATTTCCCAACTGTTCTGGCCCATTTACGGTTATTGCTTCTGTAAACACCGGGAGTAATTTACTTACGATACTTAGTTGACATTCATAAAAAGTATCTAATGAATTATGAGTTCAATACATCCTGTTTAGCAGAAAGACGGACATTCCTCGCTCATTATCAGACAATCACTTATTCACAAACCTTGTGTGGGGCTAATAGTTTTCATTTCCCATTTCATGGAAAACCCTTTTCGCTCTGCTTAGCCCTATCCCCCTCTAGGGATACCGAAGGCGTCCTTGGGGTGATCTCATAGTTCCTACGGAGTGGAGACGATGGGGTCAGTCCATGGATTTTCCTTTCTTTTGCCGGATTTTGCTCAAAGGGTTGAAGGGAGATAGTGCATCAAGCTGTTCGCTCATTTCCCCCTCGAATTTTTTTTTGGGGGTTTCTAAAGGAATATTGTTATGTTGCCTCAAACGGTATGCTAATTCTCTGAATTTGGTACCAACGAGTATCAGGCTTAATTGCGGATCCAACACAACAATAAAAATGTTTAAGTTGTTTCGTCATAGATTTTTATTTCAATTTTGTATTTATCAATTTTTTGTTTAAATTGATTTTTTTTTTGTTCATTAAGATAATTCCAAGGATTATCAAATTCATCATAAGAAATTTTTTCTGAATTATAGTACGGAATCACCTCCAAAAATCTCGGTTAGAGCAAGCATATGCCAAACGTGAATACCATTGGAAGCCCCTAGTAAAACACCTGGTAAAGAGACCCAAATTGTTATTTGATTTGATACATTATGGTCAGTAACATTGTTGAATTAGTATGAAAAGAGAGGGATTCGAACCCTCGGTAAACAAAAGCCTACATAGCAGTTCCAATGCTACGCCTTCAACCACTCGGCCATCTCTCCTACATAATGATTATGGCCCAGAAATCGAGTTAATAGTGAGTCATTCATATTCAATTTATTTTTGATAAGCAACAAACATAAAATTCTTTAGAGATATTACAATATGTTCCCTATGGTAACTGGGTTCATGAATTATGGTCAATAAACAGTACAAGCTGCAAGGTACATTGGTCAGGGTTTCATGATTACTTTATCCCAGACGCAGGAGGAGTTCAACGAGCCTAATTCTAATTGTTTTGTTCCGAAGCAAACCACGGGTGAAGGGATTGGCTAGTCCAAGATGTTGAACAACAAAGTTTGATTTTGGAAAAACACCATCATTATGGAAACGTACACGCAGTAGAAAAATTACGCCAGTCCATTGAGATATGGTATGCTATAACTTTTCTTCGGAACACATTGATTAATCAAAGAGAGATTCAACAATTAAAAGAAAGATCGATTCTTTGGGATGCATGCGTCCAAGAAGTAGGATAAGGTGTTATGTGGCAACCATGTTCATGCGGCGAAAGCTAATGAGCGGGTTATGGAGGTCTAGGCAGGCATACGCTTCTCGGAAATATCGCAGATACACCGCATACGTCCTAAAGTTAGGTTAACGTGTGTGTAGCATGATTGCATGGCTTGCGTTGACTAAGGTTGCCCTTGCGGTCACTCTTAAGGGTTGCAATAAAAACATCTCCGCATTTTATCTATTATCCCATTCATTTGTTTCATGTCAAGAGTTGTCGTGTCTCTACCTCTCATGCATATTCTCATTGCATTATCTGTTAGTTAGGAATAGGAGTAGGATTAACTTAGAAACCCCTCCATCATTCTTTTATTTAAATCGCCGCATGCACAATCACCACATTCATTTTGCTACAAGTCCCTGTGTTCGACCTCGGATCACCCGAGAAACTTGCATTCGCGTTATACTTGGCGCAAGCACAAGAAAATTTATGACAGGACGCATGATCGTCACATACATTTGTTGGCGCATATTCATTCCAACGCATGACCATCGACGCATGACTATCAATGCATATCTTAAGAACATGCATTGCATATTGCATCCACGAGATTTTAGTTATTGAATAATTTGGCTTCTAATTTCCCGTCACCAAATAGCCCATAATCAATTTTTCATGGATATACTAGATTATTCTTTTTGCATTGAGAAGATGATTAGATTTGGGACAAGATTGATATTTGGCACACACTCCAACTGCAAAGACAATATCAAGTCTACTAGTAGTAAGGTATAACAAGCTTCCAATAATGCTTCTATATAAGCCCTCATCAACACTATTTTCATTTGCTTCTTTGGACATTTTAGTGTGAGTGAAAGTTGCAGTTATTTACTTTGAGAAATAAATATGCCTTCTTCTAGTTGTTTGATTTGGAACTCTAGAAAGTAGGTAAGTTCACCTACCATACTCATCTCAAACTTTTTTTCCCCTTTTTTTTCTACAAAGAGATCAAGCATCATCTGAGACATCCCATTAAAAACAATATCATCGACATGGATCTGAACAATAACAAAATTCTTGTTAGATTTTTTTTTACAAATGGTGTTTTATCGAATCCTCCTCTACTATAGCCATTCTCAACAAGAAACTGAGTCATTCGTTCATACCAGGCCCTAGCTACCTATTTGAAATTGTAGAAAGTCATTTTATGTTTATACACATGATTGGATTGTGGGGGATTAATGAACCCTTTTGGTTGCTCAACATACACTTCCTCATTCAAATACCCATTTAAGAAGGCATTCTTCACATCCATCTGAAACAACTTGAATTTCATTAAGCATGAGACATCCAGAAGAAGTTTAATAGCTTCTAGTGGATCCATAGGGGCAAATGTTTCATGAAGATCTACGCTTCAATCTAAGTATATCCCTGAGCAATTAATCGGGCTATATTCCTAGTGAAATTTCCTTTCTCATCAGATTTTTTTTTTTTTTTTTTTTTTTTTGAAAATCCACTTTGTCCCTATAATATTAGTGTTTTCTAGACAAGGAACAACGGTCCAAACATAATTTCTAACAGATTGACTAAGTTCCTCATGCATGGTGTTCACTCAACACTAATCAATAAGAACTTCCTTGACATTCTTCGGTTCAATAGGAGAGGTAAACAGATGTTACTCTGTTGGGATTGATGTCCTAATTCTTCCGGAGTCTCGTAGTTTGTAAACGGTACACATTGTTATGAATAAAATAAGAGTTATTTTATTTGGCATTTACTCATATCCAATAAACAAAGCTTCATGGTTATTATATGTAAACTTAAGCATGTATATGAGATATACAAGTGGATCATGCCTTAAGTGATAACCTAAAAAGGTCTGTAGTATAAGGATTAAGGAGGGATACCTGATCCTGGTAACACTGCGGATACGACCCGCTTTGTAGAGGTTTATAAGTGTTGTGAACTACTACAGATGGTAGATCCTGACCATTCATGTGGAGACATACGAGCGGGGGTGTCCTATACAAAGGGTCTGTATAAGATCGGACCACGAGATGAATTGTCTCTTTATATAACACCGTTGATACTTGAGACTTACATCTCACCTAAACGACCATAGTTGACATGACCTTAATCTTGAGTGTTTTGGGAACTTCTGCCTTTGAGGGTGTTCTTTGATTAGTATGGGTGAGAGTGGCCAAATTACCAACTCAACATGCCTACCTTTTTGGGGATTTGTCTAATTTAGGAGCTGAGAACTCAGTTACACAAGTTGGAATTCACTTCTTCCCCGAAGCAGGGGTAAGTAGACAGATTGCTCCTTTAATGGCTGATTCTAGTCTTGAACATAGTGGCTACAACTTCTCTTTGGAAGAGAGGACATCGTCATAGTAGGACTATGACTTATGTTCATTAAACGGATCAGTAGTACTTAAGGAGTTAGATGTAACTACAATGGTATAATGGTAATTGGCGCAACTGTACTTATGAATGATCTGTGAAGGGTTATCACACTATTGATTGGTTGATATGGACACAAAATATATCCGTAGTAAGGAGAGTGCAGTTGTCGGTCTTTAGTGGAGTGCCTGACAGTTAACGGATGGTAGATCCCGTGACTAAAGAGTTTAGTAAGTTATTCACGTACTGTTGGAGTTTCAAGCCACAGGTCCATAACGTTCCCTTGGTAGCTCAATGGATTGAAGTTGAGAATCAGTTATGGGAGTTGATTTGAAATGTTCAAATTGACAAGAGGAAATTCGATTATATATGATATTATCGGTGTGATATATGAGATATATCAGGTGAAGGATTAATGTAAATATGATTTACATTAAGTACCATAAAATAGAAAAAGAACTATGGTTTATATGTTTCATGAGATGAAATATTAAAACTATAAGTTATAAATATAATGTGGTAAGTTGATTATCATATATACTTATAATAATATTAATTATTGGATAATTATCTTTTTTTCTCTAATAACCAATTGAGTGGGAGGTTATTGGTGGTTTTATGGTAACCGTGAGATAAAAGGAAAAATGTTTTCCTAAATTTTGAAGAGTTTCTTAACTCGGAAAGAACTCACGGATTGCTGTCAAGTGAAATGTTTTCACTAAACGATAGCTGCTAGATAGACTAAATGATCGTGGAGTGTTACTATATGATAGTTTACTCAGCTGGTTGTAGCTAAACAATCGCAGGGCATTCTCTATACGATAGACTGCCTTATTCTACACAATTGAGCATTCGTCCATATGATAGACTCTTCTCATTTCCCACTTGCTCAATCGTCTACACGATTGTTCTTCCTCTAGTCTCTGCATCTAACCAAGTCCACACAGAGCCCACACTTTTGGATTCTCACACTGAAAATACCAAGGTAACTATTGTGGTGGTGTCCTCACTCAACTCAATTGAGTTCAAGGTTTCATAGGCCGTTTGTTGGGTTCATGATCTTGGAGATCGTTGAGTTCACGTTTGCTGTTGATCGTACTGTGTTGCGGTCGTTGTGTTTGAGCGTTCGTGTATTGCCGTCTTGGATACTGGTCGAGCATTCGTGATTGAGGGAATTTGAAGAATGAGTCTTCAAAGGTATGTATTTGTTATCCCTTGATTACCTAAAGCATGTTGTAATTTCGTAATGTGCATGACTTGTAAGTTTCCGTTTCTTAACTGTAATTGTTAGTGTTCAATATAGAATGGAATTTAGAACGATCATTCCACTGCTCATAGAAATCCTCATGTCTGATTTCATTCAATTGGTATCAGAGCCAGGTTGTTCTGATATTCCAAATTTCATTTCTGTTTTGAACTTCTTTTACAGTAGTGGTGGGTTTTCTTCATTGCGTTTAAATGTTAAATGCGTTTGTGGATGGATGTTGATGAATGTTTACAGGAGAATTGCCTCTGTTTAAAGCTTTCTTTACAATTACAAAGTGTTAATTTGTAAGGGTCTTTACATTTTTGGGCAAAATTAACATGCAATAAAGTTTGTAATTCAAAGTGTTTGAGTTGTCGAGTCGTTCATGATGAAGTTTCAAAGCATGGAGATGCGGTTCTCAGCGAGGAAGAAAAACAAGAGTTGGTCATATCATGTAGTCTAAGGTAAATGATCGTTGGGATTTGGCTAAACGATCGTGTAAATTTTTACGCGATCGTGTGGTATTTACTAAACAATCATTTAGCTAATGTTAAACGATGGGGTAAAGTGTTTGCTCTATCGCATAGCGTTGGTTGCTCGATCGCATGCACGCTAGAGGTAAACGATCGAGTGGTAGCATATAATGCTCACGTTTAATAAAAGGCGTGGGCACTAAACGATCGTGTAGTTAGCATGCCTCATCGCATAGTCACTGACTACATGATCATGCGATATACGATACTTTGGCGCTCGCTCAATGATCGTTTAGACGATTGTACTTCATCACATTGTTGTTGTTTAGACAATCGTTTAAGGTTTGCGTTGTGTTGTGCGCTGCATGATCACGTACCTTATGCTTCATTGCATAGTGAAGGCACATGATCGTTTAGCTCAGGAAGCTTAGGTAAACGATTGAGTAAAGTATTTACTCTTTCGTGTAGGTGATCACAAGGAGGATGGTACACGATCAGTGGAGACTATTTGTTTTTGTAATAGTTAGCTTTTATTTTTGAGGATTTGAGGCTAATTATCTTGGTTCATCAACTTTTGTTTAATATACATGAGATGTACGTGGTTTATATGGCATAGTGTATGACATATAGATTTGAAACCCACCTTAGGTTGTGCAATTATTCAGGAATCATGTATTATAAGTGTTATAATATGGCATGATGAAATTACAAGAAAGCATGCACGTGCATCATGAAATATAAGAGTTATATTTATACATGCAGTAAGCATATTCATGCATCATCTTTATATTATGAGCATTATAGTATAAGGGTGAATGGAAGCATGTGTGCTTGGTTCGTTGCTTATTTGTATAAGAGTTATATAAAATTAGTAATGAATGGACAATGCATGGAGCATGATACTTAGGCTAATTTATAAACGTTATGAATGCCTTGTATGTGTTTGCTTTGCATTGTGGATGGTATTAGTTGTTTATGTTATAAGAGTTATAATAGAAATTAGAACTAAAATCGATAAGAAAGAGTTGCATGTGAACTTAGTCAAACTCATGTTTTAAAAGGGTTTTAAAATTGGATGGAGATAGACCTAAGTTTAAGGTTCTAATGGGATTAGCAACCTAAGTTTAATCTTTTTAAATCGGTTTAATAGGATTAAATTGATGGGCATAAAAGATTAAAATTGTATTAAATCTATCTATAAGGAACCTTTTGTCTAAGACGGGTTCTTGCTAGGCTGGGATACTTAAGCTGACGGAAATAGAACACCCCTACCTGGGAACCTACCTGGAAAGGCGAATTAGATAGATTTTCTGCAAGCATGCGACAGTTGGTCAAAGACTCTGTTAAAGAGTTTAATGAATGATGATCAAAAGTTGTTCAACTATCCAAGGTAAAATTACTCTTGGGCAAACCTAAAAAGTTAATTAGTTAAAATCCTTAGCCGTGTTTTTTCTAAGTAAACTAAACCCCAGGTCATAAAATACTCAGTAGGAGGAAGAGGTATATATGATATGTCAATAATTCCACTCACGTTTCTCCCTGAATGTTCACGTCGTGAGATTCATGCTTTGCCTCATGGTGTCTTGGGAGCATCCCCCTTTGGATGGTGTTTGCATGAGTCAATATCAAGGTGGACAGAGAGAGTGTTTATAGTAAGTGGGTGAAATGTGTGTGTCATGTTGGGGTTGATGCCCTAAAGTCTTATGTCCTGTAGTTTGTAAACAGTTTGTATGTGAAGGAAATCGACACTCGAGATTTCTATGAGCAACGGAAGCAAGACTATTCAAAATTACAATCATGAATCAACATATATTTACAGTTGACTTCCATACAAGCGGTTATGCAAATAATACAGAGAAATTAGAGCATGAACATCAAATGTATAGAGGGAAAAATTGTACTAACAATGGCAGAAGCGTCTCCACGCTCCGATGCACACTCTGATCGAACAACCGCAACCATGAGCGCTCGATCTATACGACCGCAACACTGCACGAACACAACACAAACACTTCGCGTACGTCCTCAACGATCTCCTTGGTCAAGATCTCCTTTGCAACACGAACGAACACTACGCTTGTCTTCAGCAACACAAACGGCCTCCATAAAACCTCGATGATGTCGAGTTCAGTATGACACCACCAACAAGGCGACCTTGGTATTCTTGGTATGAGAATCGAAAGGGTGGGCTCTGTTCGGACTTGGTATGAGGCAGACAAACCGAGGAAACAACGATCGCGTACACAATTGGGCAAGTGGAAGAAGTCGGAGACCTATCATATAGGTCGATGGTCAATCCTTTAGATAAAGCTATGTGATCGTTTAGCTCTATCGTTTAGCTCGATCGATTCTACACGATCGTTTACATTGGGCCAACTATCATTTAGCAAAGCTATGCGATCGTTTAGTAAATACTGCACGATTGTTTATCTAGCACCTGCATGATCGTTTACCTGGCCCAGTCGTCGTTTAGTAAATCCGTATTTACTTGACGACTTTTGTGAGTTTCTTTTCGCTAGAGAGAAAACTCAAATTCTTTTCAAAACTTTTGTGAAAAACTTCTTCTTTCAAAATAGGAAACCACTTTCCTTTAAACTCACGGTTACCATGGTCAATAACCACCCACTACATTTGGTTATTTAAAAGAAAAATTATTAATTATCTAATAATTAATATTATTATAAATATAAATGATAACCAACTTATTATACTATATTTAGAACCTATAGTTTTAATATTTCATCTCATCAAACATATAAACCATAGTTCTTTTTCTATTCCATGGTACTTAATGTAAATCTCATTTACATCAATCCTCCACTAGATGTATCACACACATCATATCGATTATATGATAATAATAAAAATACCTCTTTTCAATTTGAACATTTCAAATCAACACCAAGAACTTGATCTTTCAACATAAATCCAAGCTACCAAGGGGACCTCATGGACCTGTAGATCCGAAGCTTCAATAGTACGTGAATAACTGACTAAACTCTTTAGTCACGGGATCCACCATTCGTTAATTGCCAGACACTCCACTAAAGACTGACAACTGAAATGTTTCCACTACAGACATATTATGTGTCCATCTTAACCAATCAGTAGTGCTACAACCCTTCATAGATCGCTCGTAAGTACAGCTGGGCCAATAACCGTTATGCCCTTGTAGTTACATCTGTCTCCTTAAGTACCACTGATCCCTCTAATGAACATGAATCATAGTCTTACTATGACTGAGTCTTCTCTTCCAAAGAGAAGCTGTGGTCACTATGTTCAAGCCTCGGAATCAGCCCTTAAGGGAGCAATCTCTCTACTTATCCCTGCTTCGAGAAAGGAGTGAATTCCATATTGTGGATTGAGTTCCCAGCTCCCAGATCAGACAAGTCCTCGAAAAGGTAGGCGTGTTGAGTTGGCAATCTTGCCACTCTCACCCATACTAATCAAAGGATCACCCTCAAAGGCAGAAGTTCACAAAACACTCAGGATTAAGGTCGTGTCACCTATGGTCATTTAGGTGAGATGCAAGTCTCTAGTATCAATGGCGTTATATACAAAGTCTAGTTATCTCGTGGTCCAGGTCTTATACAAGCTCTTTGTATAGGACACCCTTGCTCCACGTCTCCACACAAATGGTTAGGTTCAACCATCTGTAGTAGTTTACAACACTTGCAAACCTCTACAAAGCGAGCCATATCCGTAGTGTCACCAGGATCAGGTATTCCACCTTAATCCTTATACTACAAACCGATTTAGGTTATCATTTAAGGCATGATCCATTTGTATATCACATATACATGCTTCAGTTCACATAAGATAACTAAGGAGCTTTGTTTATTGGATATGAGTAAATTCTAGAATTAAATAACACTTATTTTATTCATTGAACAATGTGTATCTTTACAAAACAACGAAACTTCCGGGAGAATTAGGACACCAATCCCAATAATCTCCCACTTGTTCTAATGATTCGGGAGACTAATGTACAATACAATATAAAAATGTATAATATACAATAAACTAGGGCATACCCCAGTATCATCTCCCACTTGCCATAGACAAGATGCCACATGTCCCGCAGACCCAGACTCTCTAGGTGACCCTCGAACACGTTAGCTGTGAGGGCCATTGTAAATGGATCAGCAACGTTGTAAGGATTAGATCCTTAGCTTTAAACACAAGCATGTAGTCCTTCGTTCTCTGAAGATACTTGAGGAACAACTTGACCCATTCATCTTTGTCAACATCCTCTATTGCTTTCTTAAAAGACAACAGATTCTCGACCCCATCATTCGTAATGACATTTTGGGCTTCAATCAAACCCATGTAGTGATCCGGTGGGTTCATAACCCTCCCACTACGTCGAGGCAGTCTCAACTCTTGAGCTGGTTGACTAGACGTCTCAACCTCAACAACTCTTATTGATCTGTCGGCCTGTTCAACAACTCTTGTTGAACCCTCAGCAATCTCAGTCTTACTAGAGATCTCACATAAAAGAGCTTACTTCGTGGCTTATTATCCCTCATTTGATCTTCTTTCAAGAAGATAACATTAGTGGAAACAATCACTTTGTTCTGAATTCGATCATAGAAGTATCCTCCTCTCATTTCCATGGGGTAGCCCACAAAAAGGCAAACCTTCGAACGTGGTTCCAACTTCTTTTGGTTAGTCACTAGCACATGTGTTGGACAACCCCAAATCCTAATGTGGCGTAAACTACCTTTACGGCCTCTAAATAACTCAAAAGGTGTTTCAGAAACATTTTTCGAGGGAACGTTGTTCAGGATATAACATGCAGTCTACACTGCATAACCCAAAAATAAGTCTAGAAGGTGAGCATAACTCATCATAGACCGAACCATGTGCAACAAGGTCTTATTTCTCCTTTCTGATACACCATTCTGCTGAGGTGTACCAGGGGCCGAGAGTTGGGACGCAATCCCATGTTTTATCATATAGTTCTAGAATTGGAGGTCCATATACTCTTTACCACGATCAGATTGTAGTGTTTTTATCTTCTTGCCTAACAAGTTTTCAACTTCAGCCTTATACTCCTTGAACTTGTCAAGGGCTTCAAACTTACGTTGCATTAGGAAGAGATACCCAAACCTTGAATAATCATCTATGAAAAAGATGAAATATTCATACCCACCTCGAGCCCTAACATTCATCGAACCACAGAGGTCTAAATGTACAAGCTCCAAGGCTTCCTTGGCTTTGTAACCTTTTCCAGTAAAAGGTTGTTTGGTCATCTTGCCTTCAAGGCATGATTGATATACCAACAAGGAATTTTCTTCTAAACTCTTTAGAAGTCCACTTTTTACCAACTTCTCAATTCTATTGAGGTATATGTGACCTAACCTTAGATGCCAAAGATGGGCATTTTCCTTTGGAGAAACCTTTGGTCTTTTAGCTGTTGTTGTCGTACTGAACATTTCAGTGTAAACAAGTCTTTTATGACTAACGACCTTAGTACATATAAGTTATTTTCCATCGAACTAGAACTAATCTTTATTCCATTCTTGAAAATAAACACTTTATTCTCAGAAAAAAGAGACGGTATAGCCTTGTTCAATGAGACAAGAAACAGAGATTAAGTTCCTCTTAATATGAGGAACTACAAAAACATTATCCAGTAACAGATAACGTTTCTTATCAACAAATAACTTCAGCCTGCCTACTCAAAGAGTCATCTCTCCATGTGACAACGTTTTTCAGGAACTAAATCCTTGGTAAGAGGAACTGGCATGATTGGTAGCACCTGAATCAAAGATCCAAGTAGAATCATCATTCTCTACCAGACATGTCTCCAAGACTAATAAATCATATTTATTGTATTGCCTCCTCTTTTGGAGAGTAGTGGGATGGAGGTCGTTTTCCACGAAATTCGTTTCACACGATTCTTTCCACTGTAATAAATCGGTCATTTTTGAAAGCTTTAAACAAAAATACTAACGAGTTGCTGAAAAGAAAAACACATTGACCTACGTTAGGTTTTAAGCAAATATCCGTTGTAAAACAAAACAACATCCAATAAGGTTTTAGCAAAACTAACATGAACCCCATGTGTCATCTAGTTTCGCAATGACGCTTCAAAGGTTTAGGAAAAAAGCCGCCGAAGGGAGGTCAATTATCCCTCCTCTGAATTGAGAAGATCTCAATAAGTCATTAATACCAGAACAACTCTTGTTCCTATAATGACTAGCCATCATTGATTTGGCTAAGAGATCATTAACTTACTTAACAATCTCCCGTAAGTTTGACCTACCATTTTAAGCCCTAAAGGTCCGTCCTAAAAGGCCAATCCGATTGGGGAAAAACCTAAAGTGACCCTATCCATTTCTGGAGTTCACCTTGATATTGACCAATTGCACAAAACCCATCCGAAGGGGGTCGCTCTGAATGCGACACGAGGGCGTACAAAATGATCTCACGGTGTGAACGATGATAGAGACCACAGGACGTGTTGGCACACACCCTTCACCCACTTACTATAAACACTCTCTCCGTTCACCTTGATATTGATTTATACAAACACCATCCGAAGGGAGATGTATCCTGTGGCATCTCGAGGCCAAGCATGAATCTCAGGTGTGAACATACAGGGAGAAACGTGAGTGGAATCATAGACATATCTGATACGCGTCCTCCTCCCACTGAGTATTTTTCAACCTAGGGTTTAGTTTACTTAGAAAAAACACGGCTAAGGATTTTAACTAAGTGACTTTTAGGTTTTCCCAAGAGTAACTTTTACATTGGATAGTTGAACAACTTTTGATCATCATCCATTAAACTCTTTAACAAAGTCTTTGACCAAAACATCACATGCTTGTTGAAAATCTATCTAACTCACTTTTCCAGGTACGTTCCTAGATAGGGGTGTTACGTTTTCGTCAACTTAAGAACCCCAGCCTAGCCAGAACCCACCTTAGACAAAAGGTCCCTTATAGATAGGTTTACAAAAAATTTAATCTTTTATGCCAACCAATTTAATTCTATTAAACTGATTTTAAAAGATTAATCTAGGTTACTAAACTCTTTAGAACCATTGAACTTAGGTCTATCTCAATCGAATTTTAAAACCCTTTTAAAAACTTGAGTTCACTCTAAGTCCGCATATAACTCTGAATTATTGATTTAGGTCTAATTTCCTTTATAACACTTATAAACGGAGACAACCACAATGCTAAGCTAACACATGCAAGGCATTCATAACGATTATAAACAGCCTAAGTGTAATGCTCAATGCATTGTCCATTCATTGCTACTTCTTTTATATAACACTTATACAAAACAGAAATGAAACAAGCAAAACATGCTTCCATTCACCCTTAGACTATAACAATTATAATAAAAGGATGATGCATGATAATGCTCAATGCATTTAAAATATAACTTTTATATTTCATGATGCATGCACATGTTTTCAAGTAATTTCATCATGCAATATTATAACTTTTATAATACATAATGCATGAATAATTGCACAACCTAAGGTGGGTTTTTAACTATATGAAAAACACTTTGACATATAATAACCATACATCACATGTATAAGCAATAAAAGTTGATGAACCGGGTAAAATTGCCTTAAAAACACAAAAGAGAAGCTAACTATTATAAAGACAAGGAGTCTCCAGTTTAAACAGGCGAACCGGGTCTTGAACCACTCGGCAAAGCATCGCTTCTCCAACCATCCATCGTGTACTAAACACCCCATGATCGTCTACATGATAAAACAAACTCTTTACTCTATCGTTTACCAGTGCTCCAGAGTTAAACGATCGTTTAGCATTCACTATACGATTGTCTAGTAAAATCCAAACGGTCGTTGAGCTTTTACTAACGATCGTGTACCTTTACTAAGCAATGAAGCCTGAAGTACACGATCGCTTAGCATGCTCTGCACGACGCCCACTTCCGTGATCGTCTAAGCGACTACAATGCCACGAAGCACCATTGCCTAAGCGATCGCTTAGCTAACGTCTCCATATCGTATATGTGCGGTCACAAAGGTAGTAAGTAACCATGAAACTTGTTAACTATACGATTGTCTAGTGCGTGCCTTCTACTAAATGATGAGCATCGCATGCTCCCACTACGATCGCCTACCTCCAGCACCTACACAATCGCGTAACCAACGCTACACGATAAGGTAAACGATTTACCCCATCATTTAGCATTAGCTAAACGATCGATTAGAAAATACTATACGATCGTCTAGAAAGAAAAATCTAAATGATCACTTAGTGAAATCCCAACGATCGTTTACTTGAGGCTACACGATCCGACCAATGCTTGGCCTTCTTCTTCATTGAGAATTGTATCGCCATGTGCCGAAGCTTCATCACGAACGACTCGGTGAACTTGAACTTTTCGAATTACAGACTCGATTGTAATTGAAGGAAATCGACTCTCTAGATTTCCATGAGCAGCGTAAGCAAGAATATTCCAAATTACAATCATGAATCAACATATATTTACAGTTGAATTCCATACAAGTGGTTATACAAATAATACAGAGAAATTACAGCATGAACATCAAATGTTCAGAGGGAAAAACTGTACTAACAATGGCAGAAGCGTCTTCACGCTTCGATGCGCACTATGATCGAACAGCTGCAACCACGAGCGCTCGATCTACACGATCGCAACACTGCACGAACACAACATAAACACTTCGCGCTCATCCTCAACGATCTCCTCGGTCAAGATCTCCTCCACAACACGAACGAACATTTGTAAAGATTTATCGTACTCATGATTGGTTATATCCGATGGACACAGAAATATATCTGTGGTAAGAAGAGTTCAGCTGCCGGTCTTTAGTGGAATGCCTGACAGTTAACGGATGGTGAATCTCGTGGCTAAATAGTATAATCAGCTACTCAATTACCATTGGAGCTTCGAGCTATAGGTTTATAAGGTCCCATTGGTAGCTTGAATAAAAGTTGAGAGTCAGTTTTTGGGTCAGTTTGAAATGTTCAAATTGACAAGAGGGAGTTCGATTATATATGATATAATTGAACTGGTTAATTATATATGATATAGTTGACTAAATGTATGAGATACATTATTTTGGAGGAATTTGGATATAAATATGATTTATATCAAGTAGAGGAGAAAACACTATAGTAGATATATGATATCAAACTATAGCTTAAGAATATAATATGATTATATTCATTATTTAATTAATTAGATGGTTATGAGATAATTGGCCGAGTATTTCTCTGGATTCGTGCGAAAATGGAAAGTTCGATTCAGTTCTTGTAACTGAAGAATAAAAATGAAAATTGTTTTCATTTTTACATGACACAAAAGAGACATGCAAAATTTGCTCACGGTGTGAAAGTATACGATCACTTAGCGTTAAGAGCCTATACGATAGCACCCGCCTTCTTAAACGATCGCACCTGCATTACTAAACGATCACCCACGATTTCTTAAACGATCGCTTAGCGCGCTGAGCAGAACTAAACGATGGCTTACCTTTTGATAGACGATCGCTTAGCTAAACCTATATGATCGTGTACCCCGGTCTAAATGATCAAGCACACCTAACTATACAATAGTCTTCTACTATCTCCAACTTATTTGTTCGTACTACACGATCATTTTTCCTCCTCACCTCTAAAAATTCCATCCAAGCCCACCCTTTGGATTCTCACTCCGAGAATACCGAGCGCTTCGTGTGGTGGTGTCGTCCCCGGTTGCTATTTTTTCTTGTGCTGTTGATTGTGTAGACGACCATGGTGCTGCTAGGCGACTGCTTCCTAGACGATAAAAAGCGTGAGGAGTTCGCTTCCGTTCGATCGAGTTCGATTGAAGACAGTCTTCAACTTGTACGTTCTCTCGGTCTTTTGCATTAAATTGTTAAAGCATGCCAGTAATTAGTGTTTTAATGCATATTTTCATGTTAGAATGTATGTGCGGTAATTCTATCACAATGAAATCGGAGAGACTTGCTTCCACTCATAGGTATTCTTGTGTATGAGTTCCTTCAACCAACATGTCCTGCGATCTCCTTCATTGGTTTGCACCGTGAGATCATTCTTATACTCCCTCGTGGCACCTTGGGAGCGTCCTCTTTTGGATGGGTTTATTGCAGTTGGTCAATATCAAGGTGAACTCCAGAAATGGATAGGGTCACTTTAGTTCATGCCCCAATCGGAATTTTTCCCTTCGGATTGGCTAGTTGGTGCAAAACTCTAGGGCCTAAAATGACGGGTCACACTTACAGGAAATTGTTAAGTAAGTTAATGATTTATTGACCAAATCAATGATAGCTAGTCATTATAGGAGCAATAGTTGTTATAGTATTAATGTCTGGTTGAGAATTTCTTAATTCAGAGGAGGGATAAATTGACCACCCCTCGGCGAATTTTGTCCTAAACCTTTGAAATGTCATTGCGAAACTAGATGTCACATAGGGATCATGTTAGTTTTGCTAAACCGCATTGGATGTTGTATGTTTTCAATGAGTATTTGCTTAAAACTTAACGTAGGTCAATGTGTTTTTGTTTTCAGCAACATATTTGATTTTCTGTTAAATGCCTCTAGTTTGACCGATTTCATACAGTGGAAAGAGGCCGTTAAAACGTTTTTCTTGGTAAACGACCTCGAGTTTGTCATGGTTTAGAAGTGTCCTCAAGTTCTGACCCTTGATGCACCGTGAAGTGTTCGTAATGCATATGGGGTGTGGATGAAAGCTAATTCATTGGCTCCAATTCACATATTGGCTAGCATACCTGATGTTTTGGCCAAAAGGGTTGAGAATATGGTCATTGCACGTGAGATCATGGACTCGTTGCAAGAATTGTTTGAACGTCAATTCTTACTTTTGAGCTTAGAGGGATGAATGACAAAACCAATAGATAGAGATACCCGTATCTTGAATAATCATCTATGAAAGAGATGAAATATTCATACCCACCTCGAGCTCTAACATTCATCAAACCAGTAAGGTCTGAATGTACAAGCTCCAAGGCTTCCTTGGCTCTATAACACTTTCCAGTAAAAGGTCGCTTTGTTATATTGCCTTCGAGGCATGATACACATACCAGCAAGGAGTTTTCTTCCAAACTCTTTACAATTCTTTGTAAGAGGAACTGACATGATTGGTAGCACCCGAATCAAAGATCCAGACAGAATCATCATTCTCTACCAAACACGTCTGCAAGACTAATAAATCAGATTTACTGTCTTTCCTCCTCTTTTAGAAAGTAGTGGGATCAGTGTCAGAACAACTGACACTATTGGTTTTGTCATCCATCCCTTTATGCTCGAAAAGTAAGAACTGACGTTCAAACAAATCCTGCAACGAGTCCATGATCTCGCGTGCAATGACCATGTTCTCAACCCTTTTGGTCAAAACATCAGGTATGTTAGCCAAAATGTGAAGTCGGGCCAACGAATTAGCCTTCATCCACAACTCATATGCATTACGAACACTTCGTAGTGCATCAAGGGTCTGGACTTGAGGACATTCCTCAACCATGATAAATTCGAGGTCGTTTGCCACGAAATATGTCTTACACGATTCTTTCCACTGTATGTAATCGGTCATATTAAAAGCTCTAAACGAAAAATACTAACGAGTTACTGAAAAGAAAAACACATTAACCTATGTTAGGTTATAAGTAAATACACGTTGTAAAACAAACAACATCCAATAAGGTTTTAGCAAAACTAATATGAACCCCATTTGACATCTTGTTTTGCAATAACGCTTCAAAGGTTTAGGACAAAAGTCAACTAAAGGAAGTCAATTATCCCTCATCTGAATTGAGAAGTTCTCAACCTGTCATTAATACCAGAACAACTCTTGTTCCTATAACGACTAGCCATCATTGATTTGGTCAAGAGATCATTAACTTACTTAACAATCTCCTGTAAGTGTGATCCACAATTTTATGCCCTAGAGATCCACCCCAAACAGCCAATCTGAAGGGAAAAAAATCCGATTGGGGCAAAACCTAAAGTGACCCTATCCATTTCTGGAGTTAATGTTGATCTTGACGAACTACACAAAATCCATCTGAAGAGGGACACTCTCAGGGCGCCACGAGGGAGTACAAAATGATCTCACGGTGTGAACCAATGATAGAGACCATAGGACGTGTTGACATACAACCTTGGGTGGAGAAACCAACCAAATTTTGCGTGGAAAAATCAACAACAAAACTTCCAACTAATGATGCAGAGAGAAGGGCCACCTAGATTTTTCCCGCAAACAAACGGTCCAGCGCATAGCCAAGCTAGCTGCTAACAAACATCGTATTCGTCGTCCTTAGAGAGCTTGCTGAAGCAGTACATTGAGAAAAACGAATCAGTGCTTCAGAATCAAGCTACATCCATTAGAAATCTCGAAATTCAGCTAGGACAAATTGCGAGTGAGCTGAAAAATAGACCATAAGGAGCGTTGCCGAACTCAACTAAGCTTCCTCGTAATGCTGGGGGTACCAGGAAGGAATAATGCTTAGCAGTTTCCATGCTAAGCAACAACATGACTGAGGAAGTAAGGGAGGAACCCATTGCGACCAACTTGAATGTGGTAACAACCAAGGACCCATTGACCTATAGTTCAAAAAAGCCCGAGAAAATGAACCCCGAAGAGGCGTTCACCCTCAAGCCTTCAGAATTGAATTAGAAGAAGTCCAGCTACCACCAGCTCCACAAAGATTGAAAGAAAAACAAAATGATGAAGAAAAGATCACAATAGTGGCCGCAACGCAAAATGCTATGATCCCACCTAAAATGGGCGACCCAGGAATCTTCACGATACCATGCTCTATTGGAGGGGCCTACAGTGGCAAGGTACTATGCGATCTTGGGGCGAGTATAAACGTAATACCGCTATCAATATTTAAGCAATTGAATATCGGCATACTCACGCCCACGAAAGAAACTCTCCTACTTGCGGACAGATTCTGAATATATCCTGAAGGAGAGTTGAAAAATGTTGCAATCTCAATTGATAAATTCATCTTGTCGGCAGACTTCGTCATTTAGATTGTAAAGTGGATGAAGATGCGCCCATCATATTGAGACGACCATTCCTTTCGACCGGTCGCGCTCAAATTGATGTGCGCAAGGGGGAAATTGTATTGAACATTCACGGGGAAAAGCTCCGAATTAAGGCAGTAAGGCTCCCAGAGGACAAAGAAAAGAATGAAAAGCCACCATGGATGTGAAAAGACTAGCTTGGAATAAGCAGTCCCTGAGTTATTAAGCGAATCAACCTCATCAGGGACGTAACTCTTTTTAATATCCTTTCTTTACATCATTACTTCATAAACTTTCATCATCATAGTATTATCAATTATCACACATCTAGTTTGCTTTCTTATTCTTATTCTACAAAAAAAAAAAAATAATAGTAATAATAATAATAATAAAAAGCGATTGTACTAAAAGATTGCGATAAATGATTTTGTTTAAAATAAGTTGACCCTCTCAATGTTTTCTATGCAACGACCACGACAAACGATTGCGGAGGCGCTACACGATGAAGCAACTTATATTATTCTGTCACCGTAATCCAAAGAAGATAGATCGTTGCGAAGATGGATGCATCAGCGACAATGCAAATTTGGGGGGTTCTATTCTTCCTTCACTCTATTTCAAATTTTACACTATCGCATCGCATTTTAGTTTTTAAAGGTTTTTTCATCGCATCCTCTTTGATTACCGCAATCATTTAATATTGATAAATTTAGTAAGTTACCGCATGCTATCTTTTTGCCAATTATGATTTCAATGATGAAAAACATGCTTCTATTTTTTTTATATATACTAGAATCAACTTAATCTTAGAAAGTCACCTTATGAAATATTTCTAAAAGTTAGAGGTCTGTTAGTTTTCTTTCAAACTCTCTTTACGAAGCTTTCATAGAACATCGCATGACTTCTTTCAATCTTTTGGCAATAGGAACATTGCCGCATTTTAAATTTGGGGGTGAGGTATTTATTTGTTTTCGACCTTGATATTTTTAGCATTCAAAAAGCATTAAGAAAATAATACTAAAAATAAAAAATTTATATATATTTTGATAATAACAACTCCACTGTCAACGCAATGGAGAAATCCATGTTGATAAGAGTTAAAGTTGTGAAGGGCATTTTAAATTTAGGGATGTCCGCATGACACACGTGGGGGCAAGCCAAAATGAAAGTAAGTTGCCAGGATCAACGCACAAATAAATGACCGCGACTCCGCTGCAAAGTAGGTATGAGTTTAGTCTGAGAAAGAGCGCATTGCTCGTAGTTGGATGTCCGCATAACACACGTGGGGGTAAGCCAAAACGAAGGTAAGGAACTTGGATTAACGCAAGGTCAGAGAGAAAAAAAAATATAATGTCAAGAAATATGCAAGGATAAAAAATCATTTGACACCCCGATGGAAAAGTTTTCTTTTTGAAATAAATCATGCGATGTTCCGGAATTGAGTAAAGTCATTTTGAAGGTTAAGCTTGCGATCCTTAGGTCTTAGAAATATTTTAGGAAGAGACTTGAATAAGACTTAAGGAAATTTTGGTATATAGAAGCTGAATGAAGTACCCTTGAGAAATCTAGGAAAAGAACATTGCGGTCGACTTGCTAAAGGAAATCTTTAGCTTATGCTTGAGGACAAGCATTGTTTAAATTTAGAGGTGTGATAACGGGCAGAAATGCATGTTATCATAGTACTAAGTTCTTAAACAATGCTGACTTGTGTTGATAAAATATGTGAGATTGCGTCCAAAAAGCATTAACTTCATAACATTGTGGTCGCATGTGGTCATCGCATAGAAACAGTTGATTTTTGTATTTTTATGCAGAATATGCATCGACACAAGGTGAAAAGAGCGATCATAAGAAATCAGCGGATGAGCGTAGCATTGCCGCAAGGCCTTGCAGTGATTTGTGTTCGCAAACATCTGCTCAAGAAGGAATTCCGCATAGAGCCGGCGCAACTTGGTGGGCGCATCTGGTGAAAGGCATAATTAAACACGATGGGACAGAAAGCTGATGTCAGTCGAATCCTAATTAAGTTTACAGCCGCTAACGATAATAACTACATCCAACTTTTCGGTGACAAATATTCGGCGCATTAGTCAGAGAATTAAAGCCATCCCATCCGTGAAATCATAGGAGAGAAGCTGCCTTTCACTCCGAAGTTCTATAAATATCAAAGGCATCCTTCAGAAAAGGGGTTCCACCAGGTAACAATTTCGAGAGCTAGAGAATTTCCCTTAGATAGTTTAGCCTTACTCTTAGATTTTCTTTTGTTTTAAGGCGGAAGCGAGAGAAGGAGGTTGTGCCGACAGATTGTTCTGATAAGCTTGGGAGAGCACTGGAAGTTTCAAGATCGAAGAGAGGGTCGACTCCTGCGGAAGTAGAAATATCTTTTGAACCGAATAGAGATTACCAGTGTAAAAGCCTCGGTCAGCAAGGGATTGCTACCAGGCTTTTTACCTTTATATTCCATTGTTGTTTGTATTTAACTCATTTATAGAAATGGAATTTGCTTTTCTATATCTGTTCACTCTCTGTTATTTACGCATGAGTAGCTAAATTTGTTGAATGGGTTGAGAAGCACTTAGCTAGCTTAACTAGGGATCTTCATTCTATGTGATTATCTTGTATTATGTATTCTTCATTCGTCCATTAGAGATACTTGGGAGGGTAGTCTAAGGACAAGATCTAGACTTGGGAAGGTCAGATCAGAATCTAGGCTAGGGAGAGTCAGATTAGAACGCATAATCAAGAGATAGGAGCTTAGGAATAAGTATTGTTTGCTATCAACACATCGCATGCATCCTAGAGATAGGATATGATTGTGTGCGGTAACCTTGCCTTTATGCATCTTGCATCACTGCATAGGAAAATAGTAAAGACTTAGGAATAAGCTCTATGGACACTTTTGCATTCAACATATGTGTTCTAAACTTAGGAGCATCGCATTTGCATTGGAAAATGACTTGTTGTGCATGGTTGTAGCATGATCGCATAGTCTGACGCATTCCCAAGTAACGCTAGCTAAAGACCTTCTCAACCAATTCTTCCGCATACTCAGTACATCTATCACACAATCAGACTTTTCTCAAATTCGCCGCATTTGTCTATTTTCATTACCGCAAACAACAACTCCAACAACTTATTTATTTATTTGGTTATTGCAAAGTTTTCCTAAAAATTACCACTGCAACCTATTTTCCCAAGTCCCTGAGTTTGACCCTAGACTTACCAGGAAACTCAGTGGGGTTTACACTTGGATTCCGCTGAGAAAACTTGAGTGTTCAATGCAACTCCATCAACACATTTCATCCATAATTCCACATCATAAAAATAACGCATCAATAGGTTACCTTCTTCTACACGATTGAGCATTCGTCTATACGATAGACTCTTCTCATCCCACTTGCTCAATTGTCTACACGATTATTATTCCTCCAGTCTCTACCTTTGACCAAGTCCACACAGAGCCCACACTTCTAGATTCTCACACCGAGAATATCAAGGTAACCATTGTGGTGGTGTCCTCATTCAACTTGATTGAGTTCGAGGTTTCGGAGAAATGACCTGTAAGTTTCGTATTGTGCATGACCTATAAGTGGTGTCCTCACTCAAAGGTATGCATTTGTTATCCCTTGATTATCTAAAGCATGCTATAATTTCGTATTGTGCATGACCTGTAAGTTTTCGTTTCTTGACTGTAGTTGTTATTGTTCAATATTGAATGAAATTTGGAATGATCATTCCGCTGCTCATGGAAATCTTCATGTCTGATTTCCTTCATACTCATCATCTCAAAATAGTTAACTTTATCTTTTCTCCTTTTGGAGACACATTCTAAACTTTCTATTATACTAAAGGTGGGATGATTTTTACGAGCCTTGTTTGAGGGTTTCTTTTCACTGACTTCATGTTCTTCAAGCCATCCTCACTATTTTCATTCTGGTTTTAGAGCACTTGTCAAATGGCTTATCTCAAACATTTGAGTTAACAAAAGGTAACATGCTATTTTCTTCTTACTTAGGGATAGTAACAACACCATCCAACACATCGTTAATCACAAAATTTATCAATTCAATGACACATCGTGTACGTTTGTTGTACACGCGATAGACCCTACTATTTGCGGAGCAGCCCAAAAATACGCCTTCATTGGATTTAGAATCCCATTTTCTCCTCGTGTCCCTGTCTACTAAGATATAAAACCTCCTGCCGAATATATGAAAATTTTGACATTAGGTTTCTTCCCCTTCCATATTTCATAATTCGTGCTAGAGGAACCTGAACACAGAGCAATACGGTTGTGAATGTGGCAAGCAGTATTCATAGCCTCAACTTAGAAGAGAAATGACACATTTTTGGCATGGAGCATGGCTCTAGCCATCTCTTGAAAAGTTCGATTCTTTTGTTCAACAATCCTATTTTGCTGAGGAGTAATGGGGCTGAGAACTCAAGATAAATATTAGCAGAAGTGCAGAATGTTGGGTTTTATGTTCTAAAGTGGTTTGTAAACAATAAACTAATTCTATAAATCAATAAAGTTGTTATTGAAGTTTGATTCAATAAAGTTGTATTGAATATATGAATTTCTTATTTCATTTTAGAAATAAATCCAATAAACTAAAAGATCCATGACTATTACATGACTACTTGAACTTTATATGGGGATATAAAAGTGGATCAGGTTTGAGTAAATGGTCAAAATGGTCTATAGTATATGAATAAGGTTGGGTGCCTTATTCTGGTAACGTTATCGGATGCAGCCCACTCTGTAGTTGTTACAAAAAGTTGTAAAGTGCTACAGATGAAGTGATCCTAATTCGTACATCTGATGAAATGAGGAGTGGGGGCATCTTGTGCAATGAGTTTGCACAAGATCAGACCACGAAATAAGTCACTCTTACTTTATAACGTTGTTTACGATTTTAGACTAACTATTTCGCAACGATGACCTAGGTAAATTGACCTTAATCTTGAGCTAACTATGAGCCTCAACAGCGCCGACTCAATAAGCCTCTCATTTTAGGAGTAAGATCGGGTAGATAGCGAGGGACATAGGGTGCAAGATGGAATTTGCTCCTACCCGCTTTCAGGGATAGTAGAGAGATTGTTCCCTTAAATGCTGACTCCGGATCTTGAACAAGGGGCCCCACCCTCTCATTGACCTAAGAGGGACCCGGTTTGATGATCGGATCACAAACCAATTGTTCGTTAGATGATCAGTGGGACGTAAGGTACAAGAAGTAATCTTGGGTGTAAAACAGCCTTTTGAACTAAACGTTATTACGAACAACCTATGAAGGGTTAACTTACTAATTATGGTTATATTGAGTGGACACAATATATCTACAGCTAGGGGAGTACAACTACGGACTTTAGTAGATTGACCCTGTAGTTAACGAATGGGGGTTAATTCAGTGTAAAGAGTTTAACCGATTAATCTCGGATCATTGGAGCCCATGATCTGTAGGTCTACTAGGCCCTCCTACTAGCTCACAAACGGATTAGTTTTAGAGTTGTGTGAAAAGTTGATTTGAAACGTCCAAATTAGAATTAAGGGAATTAGTAATTATATGTGATATAATTACACGTTTAATTTTGGAATTAAACGAAATTGGAGAATCGATTAATATTTAAATATGATTTAAATATTAAATTCATGAGTCCATTCATGAAGGTGAAAAGGTGTTAAATTAATTTAATATTGAATATCAAATTAATTAGAATTGATTAAATTGTTTAATTAATTATTGATTATTATTTTTATTAGAAAAATTAATTTGAATTATTTTTTTTAAATTAATAAAATTTCAATTTTAATTATTAGAATTAAAACAGAAAAGAATTTTGATTTTGAAAATAAAAATTGAAATAAAAGGTATTGGAAATTTGGAAAATCCAAAAAGCGTTAGATTTTTCTACTCACTTCTTCAAGCACCTTACTCATACCTCATTACTTTCCATTCAAATTTCTTAAGCATGAGCTGTGATGCATGCAGGAAATTTAGTTGCATGAAAGTCATGCAATATAAAGATGGAATTTTGAGTTGAATGGGCAGGCAATTGTTGTTGAATTCTGAGAAATTAAAGGTTAAAGAAAATTGTTCTTTATAGTAAAACCAGAAAACCTTTCTCCTCCCCTTTCCCTAATGCAAGCTTGTTTTGAGTCGCACAACTAAATCTAAGAAACCAAGAGAATAGTAGGGAAGACCTTGTGGTGGTCACATCCAAAGGAAGGGAGGATTGCAGCTGGAGTTTGTGATTAAAGGTACTTCAAATGTTAGTGTTGAAACTCTGCTTTTAGTTTATGAGCATGCTGAGCTTGAAGCCAAAATTAATGAATAAGAATGCTTAATGATCATGTTTTGCTTCCTTAATCTAACACAGAACTCATTGAACTGAGGATTTTCAAATTATCGGCCATGATCACTTCTAATGCGAATCATATTCAATTTTTTTTCTTTGAACTTGAATGCACAGGGCTTGCAAAATAGTGAAGGTTTTAGATTTGTAATGAAGAAAGTGCACCAAGTGTATTTCAAGTAATCATCAATACATACAATATACCTTTTTCCACCAAGGCTTTCAGTTTGCATAAGACCCATAAGGTTCAAATGATGTAGTTCCAAAATGCGATTTGAGGTAGTATAATATATACTTGTTGATGAGGCACATGAACCTACTAGCTTGACAATCACCACAGATAGTGCCACTGGAGGGAGGCCAGTTATAGCGTTCTTTGACATATCTTTTTCAATTGTCTTCATGCTTATATGACTCAACTGTTTATACCACAAATTTGCCTCCTTTTGTTGGGATAGGTGACAAACTTGAGAAGAATCATTAGGAGACCATAAATAAAAATTATCAGAAGAGCGAGTACATGTCATAACAAGTTCTCTAGCATCATTTGTAATAATGCATCTATCTCTAGTGAAATTGATATTCAACCCTTGATTACATAATTGACTAATACTGATAAGATTAGCAGTAAGTTCTTCAACTAACATCACATCATTGAGAAAAGGGAAACTAGGAAAGTTCAGTTTGCCCTTTCGAATATTTTTTTTCAATAACTTCATCACCAAAAGTAACTCGTCTTGAGCTGACTAGTTTTAGATCTGAAATATAGCTCTTTTCTTTGGTCATGTGTCTAGAACTACCACTGTCAAAGAACCAGTTCTCCTTAGCAAAAGTTCTGAGGGAAGTTAATACGACATTACATTTATTTTGCACATCTTTGGTTCTCCATACTTGTTTCATTCGAGAAGTATGAGGAATTCTATTTCTAGAAGAATGAGGCATATAAGATGAGTTTAGGAATCTATACGGAGTTCCATTCAGTTGAAAACATAAATGTCTTTTGTGACCACTTTTTTCACAGTAGTGACATATCCATGTTTACTTAAACTCATGATTAGGTGTCTTTTGTTTACACTGCTAAAAAAACTTCTAGTAAGCCATATGATTTAGGAAGTTGTGCTCTTACAAACTCAATTTTCTGTTTCCCTTTGAGTTTGGATGGTTGATTATCCCTGATTCCTTTTTCGAGAATCCTATCCCTACATTGTCACTGGTAACTTTTCCTTTTGGCAAAATTTGATCTAGACTTTTAGTGCCTGAGTTCAACATTCTAACTGACTTAAACATGGAGTCTTTCACTTCTTTAATTAGATTTAGTTCACGTTTTAAATTTGCAATTGTAGACATAAGTGTATGATTGTCAGCCATTAGAGATTCAATCGTTTTTTTTTTTTTTTTTTAACATCAAGAACCTTCAAGCCATCTTGTAACTTGTTAAATGGTGTTTGATAGGAGGGATCAGAGACACATGATTATTTTCGCTATTTTCACTTCCCATGAACACAAAAAACTCAGGATTTTCATAAGAAGAAGTGTCAGATGAGATGTTACTAACAGGTGCCTTGACATCAGCTTCAAAGTCGCTATTACCATCAAAATTATCATCAAACCAAGTCATGAAATAACTCCTATTCTACCTTTTTAAAAAACTTGGACATTCAGCTTGAAAGTGACCGTAGCCTTCACACTCTTTGCACTTGAAAGACTTTTCCTTGTTTTGGTAGCTGGCAGAGCTGGGTCAGGTTCTCTTCAAACATTTTGGCTTTAGATGATTTAGGACGAAGACTTCCTCCTAATCTAGTACTCCAAGAGCTTGGATTTCCTGGCTTCTTCGCAAATCGTTTGAGAACACGATTGAATTATTTGGACAAGAATGGTATAGAATCAACAAGAGGCTTATCAGTCTACTTATTCAAAACATCAAGCTCCTCTTCAACTGACGATTGCAAAGCAACTTCTTTATTTATTTTTTTAATTTTCCTTCCAAGGACGTTTCAAAGGTTGATGAAGACCCAAATAATTCAATAAATTTCATCTTAGAGATGTCATGAGCTTTCTCAATGGCTGTTACTTTCATATCAAATTTCTTAGGTAATGACCTAAGCACTTTCCTGACCAGCTTTTCTTCAAAGATTTTCCCTCCAAAGGCAAATGATTTATTGGCAATGTCTAGTAACTGAACATTAAATTCGACAATTGATACATCATCATGCATTTTAAGATTTTCAAATTTGTAGACACCATATTTAGTCTGGGGCATTTTCATTTTTATTGTTTGTATTTGTATTTGTATTATTTTTGTTATTATCATTAAAAAGTTTTCATGTTTTTTTTTAAAAAAATTTTAGTTTAATTTTTTATTTTATTTTTCTTGTATTTTATTTTTTTATTTTTTCTTTTTCATTCTTCTCTTCATTTTCATTTCATTTCATTATTTATTTTCTCTCTATTGTCTTCTTCTTATTATTCCTTCTTTCCCATGTCCTCATTCTTCTCCTTCTCCAACTTCTTCCCTAAACTTCTCTTCGTTCCCTATTCTTTCTCCCCCACTAACTCACCCACTTCTTCCTTCTTTTTTTTTTTTTTTCTCTCAACCTTCATTCCTTTTTAGCCACCCTCTTTAGTATATATAGAGGTGCAAATAGAATAGAAGTGGGGAGGATGGGAATTCTTGAGTTTTAAGAAAATTTTTGTCACACCCCGCCCCAGACCACCCTCTTAGCCTAGAGAAGGGAGTGACTGCAGCAGTTATCAACCCTTAGGCTGACACTTACTGCCTAAAAACTCTTGCAGAATAACTCTGATACCAAATACAAATTATATGCAACGGGATGGCTGTAGGCCCACAATTTATTAACTTAGAAACTTAATATGTTTAGAGTATTTACAACATTAGATTTACAAGTCCCAAAACCCACAAACCCTAGTCCCTATATGAACAATAGTAACATGTGTACAATATTAACAGTAACCACCTAGCAAACGGTTACAAGTCTTTTCGTCCTTTAGTGGCAGAGCAGATACTGAGCTATCTTCAGAGGATTTGACCGCTACCTATGGAAGGGGGGGGGGGGGGAACAAAAACATTTGAAAACGGGGTGAGCTTACGCCCAGTGAGTGACCGAGAAAACATAGTAAATTCTCATGCATAATTTCAGAAAATAGTTTTATCTGAAATATAATTTTGCAGCATAAATAATTTTCCAAGCGTAATGTATATAAAACTGTTTTAAACATAAAACAGTAAAATCATTTCTCAAATCAAAGTACTGTATAACTGGTAAAATAATCCCAACACCAACTACTAGTCCAGAGAGAACCTTTTTGCTCAATCTCTGACTTTATTCACCTGTGGCCACATTAGGTACTATTGCTCAGATACCTTCTCCTTGTACTTCAGTATCGAGCTATTAGGATACCTTCTCCAACATACTTCAATATCCCGTTGGCTTGGTACCTTCTCAAACGTACTTCAGTACTAATAGATACCTTCTCCTTGTACTTCAGTATCTAGTTGGGTGGATGCTTTCTCCTTGTACTTCAACATCGCATTTTACCAAAACTATTTATAAACAACTTTTCTCTTTAAAGCATGTACAGTATAACACATATACAACATGGTTTTAAAGATGGTAACGCATGCTGGATAAAATCAATACATATACATATGTAAATAGTTTTTCAACAATATGCATGCGTTCAAATCACAATTCAAACTTGCTTGGAAACCACTTTATAAAACTAGTAGGCATGAGAATTATTTTCGCAAACATGCTTTCTGTAAAACTTTTGTAATCAAAACAGTTTAAAAAACGTTTTAGTTCAAAAACATTTTAGCCACTCACCTCGAACTCTTAGAAACTTTTCACTCTAGTAGCTCCTCGGGTTCCTTTTTCACCCCTAGAATCCAGATTCAACTTACAACTTAGATTATTCATAGTTCCAAACCTTATTTGGAAATACTTCCTTCTACAAACTTATTCTAAAATATCTTAGAAATCTTACCCTAAACTTTCAGCTCAGAACTCCTCGTTCTTTGGCCGGAATATCAAAATCTTCAAGACTGGCCCAGACTGATTCGACAGTCTAACCCTTCTGCCCTCTTCTCAACCTCCAGCCCAGTTTCTTTAAGCTTTTTCCTTCGGCAGCCCTACTCTGAAAACTAGACTTCCAGAGCTTTCAGATAGCTTTGGAATCACTCCAAACACGAGTAGATTGAAAGATCTCCTCGTCCAAAGTTGACACATTCTTCTGAACCCTTACTGCCCTCCACTTTCTCTACGAAATTTATGGTTTTTGTGTGATTTGAAAATGAAATCCCAATTCCCTATTTATAGGCGTTCAAATTGCTTGTGGGATTGATAGCACCTACTTGGCTGCATGGCCAAATGTTTAATCCTCCCCTTTTCAACGTAAGCTGACTTCACCTTGGTTTAATGTGTTCTTCCCAAACGCATCAAACACAATTTCTTAGGGTTTAAGAATTTCTCTTAATCGGATACCTAGATTTTAATTGACGTTTGCCCTTACGTCTTCAAGCTTTGTTTGTATTCAAATTAGGGTTTTTAAATGCATAATCCATCCCAACACATCCAAAACATCGCCCAGAAGCTTGTTCGGCCGTTCAATGCATAGGCGAGGTGTGGGCGTGACGTTCAAATCGGACAAAGCAAGGCTAACGCATAAGCGCTCTCAGCAGTGTCGCTCTCTCCCACTTTCTCGCTGGTCTCGCTTTCTCCCCCTTTCTCACTCAAAATCTCGCTCTCTCCAGAAATCTCGCTGGTCTTGCTCTCTCCAGCTTTCTCTCCAACTTTTCTCTCCACTCTCGCTCTCTCCAGCTTTCTCGCTGGTCTTGCTCTCTCCAATCTCACTCTTTCTCTCGCTCAAAATCTTGCTCTCAATGATCTCGCTCTCAACGATCTCGTTGATCTCACTCTCAACGATCTTGCTCTTAGCTATTGCGAATATTGTTTGTCTCCGTGTAATTTCTACACGATTGTGCCACTAGTCACTTGCCTTCCAATGCTTTGTGCACAACACACATTACACATAACTTCCATATTTTTCTCGGTCCTTCAGCCATTAACGCATTTCACATAACTTCTCTATACTTAGTCGAAATTTTTCCCCAAATTTTCCAAACTTAATTTCCATATTATTCCACACTAGCTCAACGTACTTATTATTTTTCCCCAACTTTCCCAGCTCAATTCCATATTTTTCTTTTCAAATCCCCATTCTTTCTTCACCATTCCACACTAACTTTTTGATCAACATACTTATTATACAAATTTCATTACAATTTTACCAATTAAAGCTCAACTTAATTTATTCAAAGAAAATCTACTTAACACTTAGAAATTTCCTTCCCCTTAACTGAGAACTTAACTTTCACTTAGTTAATTCCTTTTATCACTTGCTTAAGTAAGAAATTAGAAATCCGGGTTTCACAATTTCTGGTGAAACATACAAGTTCCCAACACTACATCTGTTATGACTATCACTTGCACACCATTCCAACAAGCTGATGACTAATCCATGAGTTCCAAAGTGGCAGATCTGGCGAAGCTCAAGAACAGAAGTTACAACACTCCAAAATTCCTTCAAGGACGACACTACTCCGGCGGCCTATAATTGTAGCAAATTTCAGATCTTCACGGCGATGCCACACCCATCTGACGTCCAAGCGTTAGCCTTGCAATTTGTAGAAGCTTGGTCCAGTGAAGAACTGGATGAAAATTTGAGAAGGCAAAAGAGGGGTTCCCAAGGAAGAAGAAAACTAATAGGAAGGGTAAGTAACGTGGGTCCTTTTTTTTTTTTTTTTTTTTCTCTTTTATTTTATTTTATTATTTTTTTCTTGTCTTTATCATGCTATTTGATCTTGATAGGTGGGTCCTCCTTTTTTCTTTATCATGCAATATTCATCTTTTCTTTGAATTTTAGAAAAATTCTATTTCCTATGTTTTACAAGGCTACTGTGTCATGTACTTTTTTTAAAGAGGGTATCATCTTTCCTTCCCATTTAGAGTTATATAAATATGTATATATATATATATATATATATATATATATATATATATATAATATTTTGTTTACAATTACCAATTTAGTCTCTAGCCTCACTTGAGATGGTCGGTTATTATTTTGTTGATTTGGAGTTGCAATTATAAAGTGCATATCAATTTGGGTTGTTAAATCAATTCCAATTTTCTTTCTAATTGAATTAGTTCTTGATGTCAATTTTGGTGTTCCAATTGCATTAATCTTTGCATTTGCTTTAATTTGATTCATTTTCTTCTCTCATTACATGGTTTGAGTTTAGAGTTTTCTAAGTAAGGTTTCAATCCAATTAACTTTATTTTGTCTCTAAATTAATTTTCAAAATGAGTTTAATTCACCTCTCTAAGTAAAATCTCTATATTAGGAATTCATTGATGATTTTGAAATAAAATTTGGCTATAAGAAAACCTTACTGGACAATTCTGTCTAGGCTAAGGTACGAAAGTTGACTATATGGAACATCTCTATTTGAGAATTGGCCATAAGGTTGAATTAGCCAAATTTTATTTTATGTTATTGAATGTCTAAGTTGCCACCTTTTAAAATTGGATTTCTGAAATAAGAACCCTCCAATTTTTTCAAAATTGAATTTCAACAATGAAATTTGAAATAAAACAAATTGTCATTTTTCAAAATTATTCTATTGAAAATGAAATTTGAAATAAAATAAGTTATCACCTTTCAAAATTGGATTTATGAAATAAGAACCCTCCAGTTTTTCAATATTGCACATTGACAATAAAATTTGAAATAAAATAAGTTGTCACCTTTTAAAATTGGATTGCTAAAATAAGACCCTCCAATTTCTCAAAATTGCATTTCGATAATGAAGTTTGAAATAAAACAGGTTTTCATTTTTCAAAATTATTCTATTGACAATGAATTTTGAAATAAAATAAGTTGTCACTTTGCAAAATTGGATTTCTGAAACAAGAACCCTCCAATTTTTCAAATTTGAACTTTGCCAATGAAATTTGAAATAAAATAAGTTGTCACCTTTCTAAAGTTGAATTTTTGAAATGAGAACCCTTCATTTTCACAAGTCTACATCTTTATGTTTTTAAAATAAAAGTTTGCTTTTAAATGAATTTCTAAATTTGGAGCAAAAATAATGTTCTCTTTTTGAACTTCATTGAAATTTCAGAAACACATGAAAATTTCCATAACTGATTTGTTTCAAATGAACATTTATTTTAGGGAATTTAGTAGTGCTCTTTTTTTGGGATAATCATCCTAGAAATACATGAAATTTCCCTTAATAATTTGATGATGGAATATTGGGAAATGTTGATTTTCTAATCTTCTTGAGTGAGGAAATTATTTTGAAATTCAAGGTAAGTTTCAAGATCTTCTAAATAGCCTCGAGCCACTCATAATTATTAGTTCATATTTTGTTACAAAGTGGGATTAATAGCATTGGGACAATCGAAAGCAAAATTCGAAAATATTTTCTTTAAAACCAAAGAATAATTAGATAATTTTAAAATAAAATGTGCGTAATCGTTTTCAACACGGGTGCTATAGGGGTGCTAACACCTTTCCTACACTCAACCGACTCCCGAACCTTAAATTTGGTTTTACATACCATTTTTGTTAAAAGGGTTACCAATCACACCCCAAAGATGTTGGTGGCGAAAGAGACCCTTAGGGAAGGACATCGACCGCTCTGTGTCGTGATGACATTGCGACAGCTTGGCGACTCCATTGGGGACTTTAGAGCCAGAAATTTTGTTTTTCTATTATTCTATTCTTTTTTTTTTTTTTTTGTTTAGTTTTTTCATTTAGTTTTTGGTCTTTTGTTTGTTTTCTTTATATTTTTTGTTTTTAATTTAATTTTGCTCAATGTATGTTGATTCATATCTTACACACTATCACATCTCTATATCCCGAGCATTACCTTTTAAGAATAGAATTGAGAATCGAGTAATGTCGACCTTCGAGGAATTTAATTGCCCCTGGGCAGGCACAAGAAAGATTCTCGCTCAAGTTAGTTCATTTGTTAATTCTTAACATTTGATTTAATTTGTCGACCTTTTATCCTTAGGATTAGAACTATACCTTCGATGCATCATTCATTAGCTTTATTTAAGGTTCAAATGAGGAATTATTCAGAAAAGAGTTTTCCAAATGAAAAAGGAAGATTGTGATTCTACGAGTTCACTTTGTTTCTTAGAGTTTTTTTTTTTTCTTTTTGAAAAAATGTTTCTTTTTTTTCCCCCTCCCTTACTTTTCTTTGTTTTCCATATTTATTTATTTATTTTTATTTCTTTCAAAAAGGAAATAGGATGAATACCAATATTGCTGGTGCATCCATATAGACACCCCTAACTCAACATGAAGAACCAGGAACAGTATCCCAATGGGCCGAACAAATGCAACAGCAACATGGGGATAGTCAGCTGTCCACTTGGTTACCAAATTCTTGTCAGATTCATATTATTCCTAATGAATTAGGAAACTTAAATTGAGATGTTGCATCCCATTACTTTATATTTGGATGCGTAGCCACTTCAAGTTCCTGGAAGAGTTCAAATATCCAAAAGTTAATTTCAAAAGCACTTGGAATACAACCAGGAATGTAATTTCTGAGTTCAGCACTACCCAACAAAATTCAAATTTTCCAGGGGAGGAGGCATGGAAGTCTTTCTTTGCTTGAGTAAAGCAATAGAACGTAATTTAGAAGGCACGTTGGATGCCTTTGATGGCCGTAACGTAGAGATGTGGTAGCTTTCACACAGCTCCCTTGCTAGGCCCATGGGGTTGCATCCATTACGCACCATTGTTGGTTCTAAGGCAGATGTTGTTTAAACAGTTTACACCTCCAACTCACGGTCTGAGTAGTTTAGAGTTCGCATATGCTGACGAAGACTATAATGAAAAGAAGCATCACGTGATGGCTTCTTGGAAGATGGTTAAACAGATTGACAGTAATGACCATGGTGAAGGATCTACCAAAAAGTATTTACAATGGCACTCAAACAGAAAAAATAATATAAAGATTGTTCCAGATGATGTTAAAAAGAAATCTCCTAAGCATAAGGCCATGAATAGGCGTGATCGATGGGTAATAGAACGTACAATAAGAAATCAAATTCTTGGGAAGCTATGACAAGAGTTCATTCGCATGGCGGATGATACAACCCAGACCAACAATAAATCCTTAGGAGCAGAAAAGAAAACAAAAAAGAGAACGAGACAGGAAAGGGATTACGACTCATTAGAGCGGAAAATAGAATACTGCATAAAGAAAAACATACTCTCAGGGTTCAGAACTCAATGCTACAAAAGAGAAGGTATCAACCAGAAGATGAGATAAAATAGGTTTTTGAACTTGCCAAGTGAACTGAATGAGATTATCAGCAAACAAAAATCTCAACATGTTGAATTTAATGAAGCAAATGCAACACTACGCCAAACAAATGATAGTCTTCAATTGAGAGTAAAAGATCAATTTGAAGACCATGAGATTTTAAAAGGTTTTGCAAAGTCAATTGAACGTTAGCTCCAAGGTTATCAAAGAGTGAACGAGCAATTGTCACAAAAATATGATCATTTGGAGAAAGAGTGTTTTGCGTTAAAAGGAAATTATGATCTCTTGAGAGATGACATGCAAATAGTCCTAGGCAAAGTTAATCTAACATTGGGTATTATCAGAGTAATGGCCAGAAGAGCTCAAGGGTATGCAGCGTGGGCTAAAGATCTCCGAGAAAGCACTTCACCGATGACTCATACTAGGGACCTAGGATATTTTGGACATTTTCATTGATTGTTTCTTTTTTTTTTTTAATTATTATTTTCTTTTTTCGTAAATTTGTTCATTACTCAATAAAGTTCGTTCATTCATTATACATTTTTTTTTCATTACTCTGAGGTCACTCTTTTAAAATCAAAACAGAAAACCAAAGTAGCTCGATCACTGAGAATTCATAAAATACATTTCACAAGAAGCAAGGTTAAAGCTATAGAAGAAAAAGCAGAGCAAGAGAAAAAGTGGAGGCCATCTTGGCTGCTCTAGAAAAGGGGAAAATGATAGCAGACATGACCCTACTGAAAATCCAGCTAACGACTTGCCATTCCCACCAAGTTTTGGGCCACCTTTGTCAGCAAAAGGATCAGTACCACATTATACATCATACAATCCCATGTATGATATACCAACAGGACATTACACGTATCCTAATGCGAAAGTCTCGGGAAGGAATCAGCCTGGTATTTCAGCTCAGAAGCAAGAGACGTCCAATGTACCTTTCATTATGCCTAACTTGTATGACCCTGAAGTCTGAAAAAATCTGACGAATGAAGAGCAGAAAGATCCAAGTAATGAAGCATTTGAGGTCTTTGAAGAAAGGCTAAGGGCAATAGAAGAGACAAATGTTTTTGGCCATGTTGATGCCATGAGGCTATGTCTGGTACCCGATGTTATGCTCCCACCCAAGTTCAAAGTTCCAAAATTCGAAAAATATGATGGATTGTCTAAAAAGTCATCTCATCATGTATTACAGGAAGATGTCAGCATATGCTCAAAATGACAAACTTCTCATACACTACTTCCAGGATAGTTTAGCTGGACTAGCAGCTCATTGGTACATGCAACTCGAGGGTACGCACATCTCATCATGGAGAAACTTAGCTGATTCTTTTCTAAAACAATACAACCATAATATTGATATGGCACCGGATAGACTAGACTTGCAAAGAATGGAAAAGAAGAGTACAGAGGGTTTTAAAGAGTATGCTCAAAGGTGGAGAGATACAGCTGCACAGGTACAACCACCATTAACAGATAAAGAGTTTTCTGCAATGTTTATCAATACTCTAAAGTCGCCATTCTACGACCACATGATTGGAAGTACTTCTATCAATTTCTCTGATATAATGGCAATTGGAGAAAGAATTGAATATGGAATTAAACATGGTAGAATAAGCCCAGTCTCATATACATCAGCGCAGAAGAAGAGATCTTCATCGAAAAAGAAAGAAGGAGAAATACACACGATGGGGAAGATTGAAAGGTCCATGCACAAACCTTATCAGCAAATGTCACAATACTCTCCAAATTATTATCCATCCCCATACGAATATTATCCTTATCAGGTGAATAATGCATCCATGCACTACTCTCCTTATGTTGGTCAAGGAGTAAGACCTCATACAAGTCAAGGATTTTAGCCATGTAAACAACAACATGCAAATACTCCTAGACAAGACAGCAATCGGATGACAAATAAGCCATAGTTTGACCAAATTCCCATGACATATACTGGACTTCTACCTCATTTAATTCGAAATCATCATCGACTCCCAAACCTATACGACCGATTCTGCCTCCCTATCTATGGTGGTATGACCCAAATGTTGTGATTATCATGCGGGAGCTATCGGGCATTTGACAGAAAATTGTACTGCTTTAAAATACAAGGTTTAGGAGCTAGTCAAGTCAGGGTGGTTGAACTTTAAAAAGGAAGAAGGGCCTAAGGTCAATAACAACCCTTTGCCAAATCACTAAGTAAATGTTGCAGAATGTTTGGATTATGACTTGAAGACCAAAGGTGCAAATATAAATATTCCTATGAAACAACTCTTCGAAGTTCTCTTGGAAAACAGATATATTTCTATTGAACATTCAAACTCGGACCATGATTGTGAAGAGTATGATGATAATTTGACCTGCCTTTTCCATGCTGGGACAAAAGTTCATTTGTTGAATGGATGTTCTCGTTTTCATAAAAAAAATTCAAGAGTTAGTTGACAGAAAAGTTCTTCCTATCACATATTTATTTTCTTCAAGACCAAAGATCTTCCAAACTACCTCGAGCCACTCATAATTATTAGTTCATATTTTATTACAAAGTGTGAACTAATAGCATTGGGACATTCGAAAGCAAAATTCAAAAATATTTTTAGACCAAAGAATCATAGGATAATTTTAAAATAAAATGTGCTAACCGTTTTTTAGACGGTGTTGTAGGGGTGCTAATATCTTCCCTACACTCAACCAATTCCTAAACCTTAAATTTGGTTTTGCAGACTTTTTTTTTTTTTTTTTTTTTAATTTTATTTTAAAAGGGTGACCAATCAAACCCAAAGATGATTGGTGGCGACTCCAAACCTCCCACCTCCAAAGAGACCATTAGAGAAGGACGTCGACCGCTCCGTGTCACGATGACATTAGGACAAATTTTTGATGTCATAGTTGTCTTGACAACTTGACTTTCAATGCTATCCCAAACTTCATTAGCCAAAGTGCAAGTATTAATTAAACGGTATATGTTGCGATCCACACCATTAAATATTGCATTTAAAGCTCGTGAGTTCCCTAAAGAAGTTTCATCTTTAACTTTGGATCACTGAATCTCTGGTTTCAAGATTTCTTTGTCATCAACCTTCTTCTTAGTTTGATGAGACCATCTTGAGACTACTACCTTCCAGGTTTTGTCGTCAATTGATTTCAAGAAGGTAGTCATCCTAGCTTTTCAGTAAGAGTGGTTTGTGCCATTAAAAATAGGAGGATGCATAGTGGAACTACCTTAATACCATCCATGATCGAGGCACTTGAGATAAAGATGACCTGCTTTGGTACCAATTAAAATTTTGGAAAGTGGTTACTTGCACACTATATGACTTTCTGAGAGACAATGTGCCTGGAAATGATATTTTATTAATATATAAAGTCAATTGATTACAATGTTGTACTTATTTGTAAATAACGATGATTACACTAACCCATGTACAACCCAACTTAGCTGATAACCTAGGCTCTCATTAGATGTGAGATTCCCCCTCTCTTAAACTTAGACTCCCTCCAAGTATGTGAATATTAGTGTTGAAACATTTAGGCTCCCCATAAATGTGTGAGACTCCCTCTCACTTGATGATATCTTTCCTTCTACTTATGAACTCTCTTCACATAAGAACTTAGGCTCTCTTTAAGTTTTGAGAACTCCCTTTTTTGATGAATAACACCTTAAGCTTCCCGTAAGGTTTTAGAAACCCTTCTCGATGAACAAAATCTTAGGCTCTTCATAAGACTAATCTACCTTCATGAATTGAAGTAAGTACAAGTGAATGATGCGCTCAACAAATAGCAGTATGAGATATATAATTGGAGGAAAAGGATATAAATATGATTTATATCTAGTAAAGGAGAAAATGACTATGGTTTATATGTTGCATATAATATGATATTAAACTATAGGTTATAAATATAATATAATTATATTTATTTTTTATTAAACAATTATGAGATAATTGTTGGCGATTTTTCTCCATAATCGAATGAGATAATGGGAGGTTGCAATCAGTTTTCGTAACTGGAGGATAAAATGAAAATTGTTTTCATTTTGCAAAGTGATCAGATAATCGCTTCACGATTTAGTACACGCCCATCATCTAGTAAACAAGAGCCTACAAGAGAGCTTAAGTTGTCCTAAGCAATCGTGTACACGCGCGGATTACCTAAACGATCGCATAGTCTTTTCTAAACGATCGCGTGCTCGAGCGATTTTACTAAACAATTATCTAAACGATCAGTCTTAGTTTACTACACGATCGTGTACCTTTTACTAAATGATCAAGCGTCTGTCTATGCGATAGACTTCATACCTCTCTCACTTGCTTGATCATAATAAATGATCGTCGTTTCCTCCTCCCCTCTACCAAATTCAATAGAACCCAAACCTTCTGGATTCTCATTCCCAGAATATCGAGGTTACTAGGTGGTTGTGTCCTCCTTTTTGTCTATTCGTGAGAAGTCCATTCGGTGGTAGATGATAGCAAGATTTGGTGGACGATAGACTTGACGATCTCAACGATAGCGAGAGTTGCTGACTTGGCGAGAGCGAGATTTAAAGAGAAGAAGAGTTCTTCAACTGGTATGCCTCTCGTTCCTTTGCATTTAAGTTTGAAAAGCATGCCGTAATTTATTGTTAAATGCATAACTTGTCTGTTTGATTGTGAATGCGGTATTTCTATCACAATAAATTTGGAACAATCTTATTTCCGCTCATAGGCCATCTTTGATAAGAGTTCCTTCAATTGTTTCTATTAAAATCAGTTTCATTAACTTGTTAAGTTAATTTCACGAGACTTCCGAATAGTTTTTGTGATAAGTTGTCTTTGATCTTGATATTTGAACATGTGACTGATAAATAGTTTGTTGATAAGTTGTTCATGGTTTCATGTTCTTAGCTATTGTCTTTAGTTGACAAGTGGAGAATCTACATCTAATATAAAATGGACTTCATATTAACATTAATAACAATTTCAATGTAATATTTATAAGACGATTATCTTAAAAGTCTAGCTTGTTCTAAAGTATTGGATTTTTCAATTGTTTTCTTTTGTTTCAATGATAATACATGCTTCACAGGTGTATTTTCGCCTTTTTTTTTTTTCGTTTAATTGTAAAATGATTAATTGATGTTTAATTTGTTTTTAAAATGATTATATTTTTATTTTACAACAAGCTTACATATTTTGGTGTGTCTGTGGGTGGAGAAAAAACAAACACATCTCTGAGTGGGTTTTTGGTATCTTATGTTTATAACTCAATTTGAAGAAACACTCAGTTTCCACATGAAGGATAGTTGAACATAGTTTGGATGGATTTTAGTTCAAGTATCTATTTCCCTTGTTTTCTTAGTCAAGGATAGTTCAACTTGAAAATGTATCGTACACATAATTATGCATGCAACCTTTTACATTTGTTGGCATCTAAATTATTACATATTATATGTTTCTATCAAAGAATTAAATTGGTGTTTAATGTCATTCTCTCTTAATACTTAGCAAGAATTTTGTTAATGAGGAATGTTTCTATAAGATAAGTTGTCGGTATTTGATAGATTTCATTTTTTGGTTCCATTTCAATTAAGGTGGGTATTTGATCTTAGATGTTTCTGTGAATGACTAAATCAGTTCGTGTTCGTAAGTTTGTGTTCATCTTTCTACAATTAATTATTAGTTTCTATTTGTAAGTTCAAGCTAAGATCTCTCTAAAATTATTTTTCGATCTTGAGTGCTTGTTATTCTTAAATAAGATAAAAGTCTGATGAAGTTATATTCAAAACATTCAGGACAGAAATAAGAAGACGCTTGAGTTCCAATTGGATGTAGTGAAGCCGACAACTTCATTAGAAAAAAGCTAGATGTAGTGAAACTGATGATTAGACTTCATGAAATATGTAAGCTAAAAATAAATATTTAAGGTCAATAAGTATTTTAAGGTTTTAAAGTCTTCTACTTATTATAGTTACCAATTTTGTTCCTCTTTGCAAGTTGAATATTTGTAGAGGGATGAATAATTATTTACTTTTGTTGAAGTGAATTAGTTAAGTGTTATGCTTGTTGAAAATTAATTTGTGTATACAAATATCATATTAATTTTATTATATCCATTAAATATTGTTAGTCATCCTTCTTCGATGTCGGTGAGTACCCCTATGTTGGGTTTTGACTGACATTATAACTAAGTTTTGTACTAATGATAATAGGTTTATATATTAAATTAAATATTTTTTAATTAATGAAAATACTTTTATCGATACTTATATATATTGCAAAAAATACTTGCAGTGATCATTGATCCACCTTTAGCAACAATTTTATATGTTGCTAAAATTTATCTTTCAGTGACAAACTTGCAATGTCACTATATTAGAAAAATAGCGACAAATAACGTGTTGCTAACAGAGTTTTTAGTAATGTCGTATGTGTCAGTAAAATTTATCTTTTAGCAGCACGTAGTGAATATGTCACTAAAATCTTTAGCTACAAGACTATAGTGGCATTCTTAGCGACATGTGTCTTAGCGTTGCTAAAACTTTTAGTGACGCTTTTTGACCTTAAACAACGCGTTTTATGCGCCACTCATCCACTTCTTGTTTGAAATAAACTTCAAACAAACTTACCTAGTTCTCCCTCTATATATGATGTCTCCTCAACAAAAACAAGCTTAAGACTCCTCTAAGCATGTATCAATCACATACTTACACATGGAAGCAAACTACTCGAACACAATACTTCAACCAAGTCTTGACGCTCGACAATAGCTTCTTAGAGAGTTATTCTATAATGCAAAGCTCTCAAACAATGTACTCTTTCATATAACAAAACAACACCAAAATGTATATGAGCAGCTACAAATATAACTTTGAAAAAGGAGAGAATCTCCATCGAGAAATATGAATGGAAAGTTAAGTCTATGAATCAAACTATAAATAAGGAAAAAATATTTCCAGACATAAACTGCCAAGTCTTAACTTCATGATTATCCGATAAAATCCTAACATTGTATAAAACAATAAAAATCAAGATCTTTGAACTAGATGATTAGTTAGAGTAACATATCTTGATCCATGATATTAATTTGTAAGGGATTAAGTTTCTCTCTCTAGGTCTTCCTTTAGAATTTAATTGGATTTTTTTTTTTAAAAGAATCAATTAGATTTTTTGATGAAGAGAAAAAAACTACTTAATGAAGTAGAGAGAGGACCAATCCCTATGGTTTTATCTTTATATATAGACACATCCCATTAGATAGTTTAATTAGAGAATTATCTTTTACTTAATTGACCTAGTAAAATAATAGACCTAAAAGATAAGATAGTAGATAGCACACATGGGTCACATTAATGATAATATTAAATTTAAACAAAATCTAACATTCTTCCACTCAGCTAATTTGACATTATTTGTCATATATGTTCATAAACATAATGTACGAAGATTTTTATCTTCATATCATGATATCAATGTCAAGTTAAAGAAACTACTAAAGGATCATGGTGCTCTTGACAAACCAAGGAACAAACCACCTAAAAATTCAGCCAACTCAACTGCAGTAACACTTTTCTCTTTACGTTTCTCTAGAAACAATTTTTTTTTCCGAAGGACACAATAAAGAATTACTCATCAATTAAAAACTATCTTACCATGTCATTTATTTATTGATGTTTTAATTTGCTATTTTTGTATTACGACACATAATCGAATCTTTGATTATGGAACTTGATATTTTTATATTGGGTTGTATGTCCTAAAACTCGTAGTTTGTAATCTTTAAGCATATCCTATTTGCAAGTTGTTATTAAGGTTTATTCAATAAAATTGTTATTGAACATGTAAATTACACTTTTAAAGCCTAAATCCAATCAACTAACGAACCCTCTGGATATAGCATGAATACTTAAACTTTATGTAGAGACATAAAAGAGGATCAAGTTTGAGTACATAGCCAAAATGATCTATAAGTATAAGGATAAGATTGGGTACCTTATCCTGGGGACACTATAGATGTACCCCGCTCTATATCTGATACAAATGATGTCATCTCAAAATCGTTCATGTGGAGACATGCGAGTGGGGGAATCCTATGCAAAATATTTTTGTGTAAGACTGGACCAAAAAATAGTCACTTTCCTTTATAATTTCGTTTACTGTTAAAACTGACTATTTTAATTCGATGACCTAAGGTAACTCGGTCTCAATCCTGAGCTAACTATGAACTCCTATTTATTCGGGATTATCCTTTAATCTGAATGGGTGAGAGTGGTCAACATCTCTCCTCCCATTTTAGGGGTAAGACAAGGTAGATAGTTGGGGACATAGTCCTGCAAGATGGAATTCACTCCTACTCGCTCTATGGATAGTAGATAGGTTGTTCCCTTAAGTACTGACTCTTAGTCTTAAACAAAGGGCTCTTCTCTCTCTATAACTGAGAGGTACTTGGTTTATTGGTAAGACCATAAACCTTTTATTAGTGGATCAATGGAGACTTAAGGAACCAGATGTATTACAGAGGTAAAATGGTAATTTTGACCCAACTATAAAAATGAACAACCTATGAATGATCAAATTATTGATCATGGTTAAATTAATTGGACATAAATATATCTACAATGAGGAGAAAACAACTACTAGACTTTAGTGGAGTGTCCCGATAGTTAATGAATGTTGGTTAATTCGGTTAAAAGAGTTTATCTAATTAATCTCGGATGGTTAGAGCTTATGATCTGTAGGTCCATTAGGTCCCCTAATAGCTCATAAACGTATTAAACTTTAGAATAGAGTGATGAGAGAATTTGAAATGTTCAAATTCGATTCAAGGGAACCATTAATTATATATGATATAATCAAATGTTTAATTATCGAATTAAATGAAATTGGAGAATTGGAAAATATTTAAATATGATTGAAATATTAATTACATAAATAGAGATTCATCTTTAGAATAGGTGATATATTAATTTAATATTTGATATTAAATTAATTGATTAATTAAATTGTTTAATTAATTATTTAGAATTAATTTTATTTAAGTATTAATTAATGAATTAATATTTTATAAAATTGAAATTCTATTTAAATTTGAAAGTTGAACTTTCAAATTAATGTGGTTTTTATAGAAAATCATTAAAATTATAATTTAGAGTTGAGTGGGTTTTTCCCACTTCAACCACTATCAAATACACCTTCAATTCCACTAACTAATTGAGGTATTGGTGTAAAAAAGTTAGGCAATCTGATGACATGATGAAATGAATTAAAAACAAACTCACATTGCTGAGATAGGGGTTCATACAATTCACATCTTGATGAAGAAGAAGTTCTTCATCTAAGACACCAAAAAAAAGACTCTCCAATCTCCAAGAATTCCCTAAATTAACTCTCATTTTTTATCCAGCAATCTAGTCTAAGGGCCAAGAGGATAGTAGGGAAGATCCTGTGGCAGTCTACATCAAGTTCTTAATCAATTTCAAGTTGAGAATTTGCTGATTTGGAGGATTCTTTAAAGGTATTTTTCAGAAACCCTATTATTTTGCTATGAACAAGCATGCTTTAAATCGAAAATGTAGTTAGTGCTTTAGAACCAAATTGCTTCTGCATGTTCATTAAACACCATTAGTTTATTGTCTTATTTTTGTTTTCTATTTAAATTAATTAAAATGAAATGTCGATCCATTCTTAGCTCATAAAAAATAGTAATTTTTTCAAAGAAGAAAGAAGAAGCCCAAGGAGATAGAGGCAAGCATTAACTTATGATTTTCGTTGTCCAATCAACTAATGGGGTTTCGAGTTGTGCAACCTGAATTGCTTAATCCATTACAGAATGTCAAAGAAATGGTTATTACCACAGAAGATGATTCCGTAGACATCACAGATGGAATACGAACAATAGCAAGGGTAGATTTTTTTTTTATGCATGACAAAGTCTCGAAGGAAAATGAAGATAGTCTGCAATATTGACATTTGAAAAGTTCAAATGAAATGATAGCGAAATTGACTAGGACTAACATCGATGAATGTGGTGTATGTCATCCTAAAATAATCTGGAAGATATTCTCACATAATCAAGATCACAATTTTTAAAAACATTTCTTTTTTTTTTTTTTTTTTTGAAATCAATCATCTCGAACAAAACCAAAGAATTTTCTCTGAAGTAATAAACTATTATATTATGTAACTTCTCATTAATTTCAATCTACCAATTTTATTTTAATTGGATTATAAGTATTTTAATTTTAATCATTAATGTGTTCTCTTTATCGTTTTTATCTCTTCCATGATTTTTCAATTTCATGTTAAATATTTAATATTTGAACTCAACATAAAATATGTACATTCAAAACTTAAATATTACATTACAAAATCACATTTCAAAATTCTTAAACTATGGGAACAGATTTCATATTTATTTTAATTTAACTTATAAAAAAAGAAATATTTGGGTTTTTCACAGTTTTTTCCCTTTTTATTTTTTATTTTTTAAACTTTCAGTTGAAACAATGAGCTTCACATGTTTTCTTAATAAAAATTAGTATAATTATCTAACTAATTTCGATAAAAATAAAATTGACTAAACATTTATTAATAGTGTATACTAAATTTAGACAGTCGAAAGTAGAAATATGAAAAAGAGTGAAAATAAGAATACAAGACCAAAATAATTGTTACCTTCTTAGAAATACTTACCTTCTTGGTTCGTGCAGCTGCTAGGTTGGAATTTGGTTTTGTGCCGATATTGGCTTCCAATTCGGAAGATAGAAGAATCTGCTGGGATTCTCTTTTCCCCCTCTTGGTTGTTGAATGTTTTATATGAGGATGTGGTTGTTTCGGATTGTATTTGAAAATTAGGTGAATCACAATAATACCACAACTTAGGAAAATGTCACTGACAAAAGTAAAGATAAACAAACGGAAGTAAAGGTAGAGAAGATGCACTCAGAGACGTGCTAACCTAGTTCGGTGTAATCACACCTACGTCTGGGAGGCTTTCCGTCTAGGTGAAAAGAGATTCATTAGTAACTTAGTTTTACAACATACACTTCAACTAAGATTACATAGAACCAATCTACACATGATTGAATACTAGTGAACAAGTTAGGTTCCCTTTAATATTGATACTACTTCCAATGAGTTTGCAGATTTAGGCTCCCCCTAAATCTGATGCCACAACAATGATTTCAACCCCCTTTTCATCTGCTAGTTAAAAAAACACTCATCCAGTACTTTACTACAGTAATACGAAGCATCTACTTGGACAGACGAAGCTTCAAAAGATCCGCACGACTTCTGAATATTACATTAATTAGGTAGCCACACAGAACACACAAGATTCTCTCTACTTTTCAGTCGATCAACCCTTGAGACAAAAACTAACCACAAATGAGGCACAATTAAATACAATTTTCATAAGGCAATAAAACCATAAATGACAATAGCACAAACAAGGAAATGATCAACCTAGCAAATCTACCACCAATAAAGAAAGAACATTAACACTAAGTAAGAGACAAAATATCTAATATAATCAAATAAAATATTATCATTCAACCAACACCGTAACAAGCTTCTCCTTTGGTATAAGATTTTATTTTGTTGGCAAACCAGCCAGACACATCGAAAGGAGAAAAAAACAAAACACACAATTTCATATTAATTAAATTAAATTTCGAGATACTGTCCAAGTAACAACAACAACTAAAAAGAGAAGATAATAAGAACAATCCAAATTCAGAATAACTAACAAAAACCAAACAACAACCAACATTCAATCATCTCCTCTTTTTTGGAAAAGAAAATCGATCAAATGGCGAAGGCTGAGAAGATGATGCATCATCAGAACGCGGATGTGAAAAACTTAAGAGATGGACCAACGCATCAATTTCAGCCCGAGAATAGTTAGATCACGAATAATAGTGCACTGTACGATACTCAGAAGCCAAAATGTGAAAAATGTGAGTCCCAAACTCAAGATGTATTAATAAACCACCTTCTGGAACTTGCAAATCCTCAAGGAGAGCAATGTAAGAACCCTTGGGAGGACAGATATTATGCACAATATCAGGGACATGAGAACCCTAAAAAATATTGTAACTTAGATTAAGATGCTTGCAAGGCCAGGAGCATAATTCGAACAACAAGATACCAGAGAATAAGTGTGGTATACAAATAGGCTTGATCGCAAAGGAGCCAACATGTTGAAGAAGTTGATTATATGCAAACACCTCAAAATCAAAAGTAGATAAAGTTCTAATCTGATACAGAAGATTGGCCAGAGAAGGAGAAAGCCTAGACCCATGAGTTGAATGACACTAATTAGCAATGTCAATTCAAAATAAAATTGCATACTTCACACTGAGTGTTTAGGCAAGCAATTAACCAGATGAAGACCACTATGACCGAGTACCACCTGTAAGCTCAGCAACAAGATCCTGAGGGGAGGGATGAGGTTCACCACGAGGAGGAGAATTAGCACACCCTAGATAAACATTAATAACAACAGGAGAAATGGTGAAACAAGTACCTTTAATATAGACCTTCTGATAATTAGGAAAACTGGGATCATTGAACTTGGAAGAAAGATTGACGATGAACTCCCTTTCCCTCATCAACTCAACATAAAAAGGACTAAGTTCCACAATAGTCTTAAGAAGTTAAATACGTTGAAGAAGATCCATAATTTCCAAATAGGACTTGGTTTGGTCAGAAAAATGATGGAGTTGAATTTCAACATGCGGAAGTAATTAAGGATCTAAGTGCTCTAACTACATCAATTTTAGCTAATTAGCATGCATGTTCAAGAAGAAAACAGAAATAGGGTTTGTAGTGTACAACCTTTGTAAATTCCTCCAAATTGCTTGAATCCTCTATGATTTCTTCTTCAATCTTAGTAGTAGACCACCACTGAAGTCTTCTCTACTATCTTCAGGCCTTAGATTGAGTGGTGGAACTCAAATTGAGAGCAATTTTACATATGTTTTGAGAGTTGAACAAGGGAAGAAAAAACTGAATTTTCTGGGTTTTTGAATCTCAGAATTCTAGTTGCATGAAAAATGATAAATTGAGTTCAAAACTTCAATTTATAAAACTTATCATGCATATTAGATCAAGAAAATTCCACTTCAAATTTCATTGAATTTTAGTGGCATGAGGTGGATTGAATAGTGGGAAAAGTTCGGTTTTCCCACTTTCAATCTATTTTTCATTAAATTTATAAAATTGAATTAGAACTTATTTTTAATATTATTTTTAACTAAATAAAAGTTATCAATTTCAAAATTAGATATCAAAATTTTAATTCAATCAATTTCATAATTTTGAATTTCATAAATTCAAAATTTTAATAAATTAAATTTGAAAAATCAATTAAACCAATTTAATTTAATTTAATTTAATATCAAATATTAAATTAATAAAACACCTTATCAAATATTTAAATCATATTTGAATATTGTCAACTCTCTAAACCCATAATGTTTAATTCGTTAATTAAACATCAAATATATCAAATATAAAATCAAAACCCTAAATCGAGTTTGAATATTCTAAATTCTCTTAACATACTATTATGAGATTTAATCATTTTAGGAGTTAGTAGAGGGACCTAGTGGACCTACAGATGATGAGTTCTAACGATTTAAGATTAATTGGCTAAACTCTTTAAACCAAATTAATCACTACTCGTTGACTACCGAGACATACTACTATAGCTCAGCAGTTGCATTCTCCTCATTGTAGATATATTTATGTCCACTTGATTTAACCATAATCAATAAGTTGATCCTTCACAAGTCGTTCGTATTTACAGTTAGGTAAAAATTACCGTTTTACCCATGTAATACATCTTGCTCCTTAAGTCTCCACTGATCCTCTATTGAATAATTGGTTTATAGTTCAACTAATAAACCGAGTGCATCTCTGCCACGAGAAGGCGGGTCTCTTTGTTCAAGACCAAGGGTAAGTACTTAAGGGAACAACCTATCTGCTGACCCTAAGACGGGTATAAGTGAATTTTATCTTGCAAGACTATGTCCCCATCTATCTATCTGGTGTTACCCTTAAAATGGGAGCCTTATTGAGTGGTGATGTCGAACCACTCTTACCTATGCAGATTAAAAGATAAACCCAAATAAACAGAAGTTCATAGTTAGCTCAAGATTAAGATTGAGTTACCTTAGGTCATCAAATTGAAATAGTTTGTTTTAATAGTAAACGGTTGTTATAAAGAAAAGTGACTATTTCGTGGTCTGATCTTATGCAAATGTCTTCTTGCATAGGATGCCTCCATTTGCATATCTTCATATGAACGACTTTGAGATCACATCATTTGTATCAATATATAAAGTGGGCCGCATCCATAGTGTCCCAAGGATAAGGTACCCAACCTTATCCATATATTTATAGACATTTTTTACTATATTCTAAAATATGCTTGATGCGTTGTTTTATGCGGTAATATAATGAAAGGAAATTGCGGTGATGGGAAATGCGTTGTGCAACATGTTTTCTCAACAGAACCCAAGTATAAATCCTGCTGAGTTTTTTGGTAAGTCCAGGGTCGAACTCAGGGACTAAGGAAAACAATATGCGGTAATAATTTTTAAAATGACCTTGCGGTAACCAATAAATCAAAAAGTTGTTGGGTTATTGTTTGCAACAAAAAAATGTATGCAACGGAGTTAAAAAAAGAGTTAATACTATGGAAGATGCGATGAATATGCAGGGAGCGGGTTGAGAAGTGGTTCAGCTAACACTTCCTAGGATTTTGTTCATGTTATGCGATCATGCTACACACATGCCATCTCTCAACGCAAATGCTACGGCTTCTAGTTTTAGAACGCATGCGATATATGCGATAAGTCTATAGGGCCTACACATAAGACTTTATTCTTGTCTATGCGATGACGAATGACACACACACATACAAGGCAGCCGCATAATACCATAACCTATCTCTAGGGTGCATGCGATGCATGTTGGCAAACTAAGCTTATCTCTAAGTCCCTATCTCTTACTTATGCAGATCTAATCTTACTCTCTCGAGTCTAGATTCTAACCTAGCTCTCTCAAGTCTTAGGTTCTTTCTTTAGACTCTCTCTTGAGTAGCTCTAAAGGGGTGTTGGGCACAACATAAGACAAGATGATCGCATGCAATGAAAATCCTAGGTCATATTAGTTAAGTTCTTCTCAACCCATTCGATAAATTTAGCTACTCATGCATGCTTTTAAAAGAGTGAACAGATGTAGATAAGCAGGTTCCATTTTATAGATATAGAATTGAAATATAGAATAACAATGTGGAATAAGAATAAAGAGCCTAGTAGCAATCTCTTGCTTCCCAAGGCTTTTTACACCGTTCTTCTCTACTCTGCTCAAAAGATAATCTTGCTCTCGTAAGAGCCGGCCCACTATCTGTCTTTCCACGCCTCCTGCATTCTCTCTCGAGCTGACCAGGGCGATCTTTCGATGTCTCTTCCCTTCTCTCGCTCTGCCTTCTAAGTAAAAGAAAAACTATGAACAAGGCTAAGAAAATTATCTAACTGTCGAACTCCTTCACTGAAGGTGGCTTCTGGTATTTATAGAGCTTCGGAATGAAAGGCTTCTTCTCTCTTATGATTGCACTGATGGGATGGCATTAATTCTCTGTTTGAAGCGCCGAATATTTTTCACTAAAAAGTTGAGTGTACTTGCTACAGTAGGTTGTTAACGACTTGTCAACTTAATTCGGATCCGACTTTCTGTCCCATCGTGATTTATTATGCTTTTCACCTAGATGAGCCCACCAAGTTGCGCTGCATCTATGCGACAACCTTCTTGAGCAGATACTTCCGAGCGCAAATGACCCCATATCCTTGCGTTAACGCAATCTCTTAATACGTAGATATAGCCTTGCGTTAATGCAATCTCTTAATACGCAGATATAGCCTTGCATTAACGCAATCTCTTGATGCGCAGATATAGCCTTGCGTTAACGCAATCTCTTGATGCGCTCGGCCGTTGATTTCTTTGGATCGCATTTTTCGCTTTGCGTCAACGCATATTCTGCACAAAATTATATAAGTTAATTTTTTTAATGCGCTTGATGCATGCGACCGCAATGTTGTGAACTTAATACTTTTGGACGCAATATTGTATATTTTTATCAACGCAATCTTGCATTGCTTTATAACTTTGCACTGTAATAACGTGCATTTTTGCCCGTTATTAATGATCCTCTTTTATAACTCTACATAAAGTTTAAGTATTCATGTTATAGCCATGGGTTAGTTTATTAGATTTCGTAATGAATGCAATTCAATAAAATCTTCAATAATAACTTTATTGTGAATAGAACATGTTTAAAGTTTACAAACTATGAGTTTTAGGACATTCCTAACAACAAAACCTTCTCATCAGGAATATACCACTACATCATATACTTCCACCTCAGAACATTGTCCTTACTATGAAAGGATATCCCATCAATAGGCACATAATGAACATTAGAAGGAATTTTACGATAACCAACTCTTGTGCGAGGTTTGTCCTTGACAAAGGCAATGTCTTCTTAACTGCTAGAGAAAAAAAATCTGGATATAAGGGTCTGATTGAGAGTCAGGGCTCTTCTTCTTAGAGGAATTCCTTTTGAACGAGTACAAGTAGAGAGACCAAAATCAGCAGACACCTTTATAGAGGCCCTCTTCTTCAATTTGCCCAACTGGGCAAGGAATATTATCATCACAGGAAATTGATATAGTCCCTTTAGAGGAACTCGAGCCAGAAACAGATTGATCACCATTAAAATAAATAGCATGGGAGAAAGTCACAACCTGATCACCTTGTGCTAGAAGCAAAAGCAACCAGAGAAGACCCCTCAGAACTATGCCTGGAATCCTCTATGTTAAGGAGAATGTCAGTAACATCTAGGATAATATCAGAAACCTTCTCGGCAGCAACCAAAGAGTTCACAAGAGTAGAACCAAAATAACATTATCAATATCAGGAGCAACAACATTAACATTATCAGGAGCAACATCAGTATAAGAGTCAACAACAAGATTACTTGCATCAGAGGCAACAACAAAATCAACAACATGGGCGGAAGTATTAATATTTTCAGAAGACACATTAGCAGCATCAGACCAATAGTACATGAAATAGGAACATCAGATTCAATATTAGAAGAGTGAGGGATAGAGGGAACCATTGCACCCTCTTTAGCAGCAGAGGTACTCAACAAATTCTAGACATCAGCAGAACTCTTAGGAGGCCTAGTCGCATCATTATCAGCATTTTTCACAGTAGAGTCGTCCCTCAGAATCATAGTAAGAGGGCGAATGACAAGGGACTCCGACTTACTGGAATCTTCAACATGCAAGGAGGGTTGAACAACAAGCACATCTTAGAATACTCCTCAATCTCTGAGATGGGATATCAGAGGAAGACGAGTTCAAGTGAGATCTTTTGGAAGAGGATTTTTCAACAGAAGTATCGGGAATTTCTGCCCTAGCCGGAGAAACATCCGAACTAACATGCCATTTTTTTATTAGCTTTTTGCTTCAATCTACCCATTATTGTGCTGGAAGTTTGAGTATGTTGGGTTTTATGCCCTAAAACTCGTGGATAGTAAATGCTATTTATTGACTGTCATCAATAAAGTGTTATAGATGTTAAATCAATAAAAGTTATTGATTGTATTGTTGTCTATTTTTTCTTAATAACCCTAAATCCAATAAACTAATATCCAAGGTTTTCTTATGTCACACCCCGCCCCGAGCCCGTCTCCTGAGCTCGAGGGGAGGCATGAGGGACCGTAGATACCACTCTTTTGTGATACCTACCGCTCATCTAAACCTCTTTACTACACTCAATAAACTTTAAGTCAAAGAGATAAACAACAACGGATTGAGTAGGCTCATTTTATTACAACAATGTAATGTTTATACAACTCTAAGACTTAACTACAAAGTTTACAACAATAACTTTTAGAACCCCGGAAGTGTTACATATGGTATGTCATTGTGTAAGGGTGCCAAAATTGATCCAATTTTTGTTGTTTAATTTAATTATGCATTGGATGTATGTTTTAAATTATTTATTTTTTGAATTTATGTTACATATGGTATGTCTTATGGATTAAAAAATACCCACCTTAAGGTAAACATAAACATGCATCATGATTAAATATAAAGGGTTATATTTTATAGATGCATGATTAAATTAGCATGCTCATGCGTCATAATACAAGAGTTATGTTAGTGATGTATGATTAGCCTAAGCATGTCCATGAATTATACTATATGTATTAAAATTGTTCTAATAAATAGTGGAATGATCTATGTGAATACTTGATGTGATTATAGATTTAATAATCCATTAATTTATAAAGAGTTATAGTATTAATGAAATTGATTAAAATCTATAATCTAGATTTCATGCAAACATAGGTCAAATTATTTTAAATTGTTTAAAATCGATCTATGTTATTTTTAATGAGATTAGGAATAGGTTAATCTTTTTAATTTTTTTAGTAGGATTTAAATGAATTTGAATAAAAGATTAAATTTATAAAAAATTGCCCATAAGGTACCTTTGTCTAACAAAGTTTCTGTCTAGGAAGGGGTATTTAAGCTGACGTGAACGGAACACCTCTACTTGGGAAACGACTCTGAAGGTGAATTGGATAAATATTTTATAAGCATGCAATAAATGATTAATTTTATTAAAAGAGTTTAATGAAATCAAGTATTGTTAAACCATTTAATATAAATGTTATATTGAACAAATGTAAAGGACTTAGAAAAATTCATTAGCCGAAGTTTTAACTAAGCATAATAAATTCCTAATAAAATACCTTAGTGGGAGGAAGTTGGTATATATGATCTATCAAATTTCAGCTCTCACGTCCCTAAGAGTTCACACCATGATATTCATGCTCGGCTTCATGTCGCCCTGAGAACGGCCTCCCTTCGGAAAGTATTTGCATGGGTCAATAACAAGGTGAATCTAGAAAGTATTCATAGTAAGTGGGAGAGGATGTGTGTCAACATATCCCACGGTCTCCTCCATTAGGTTACACCGTGAGATTTCTATGGTTCGCCTGCGTGTCATCCTAAAGCAACCATCCCTTCGGAGGGCCTCATCATAGGGGTTAGAACAACACAAACTCTAACAATGGATAGAGTTTCTTAGGTTAATCTTCAAAAGTTGTCTTTCCCTTCAGTAGACTGTTGAAGTGTACCTTTGGGATCCAAAAATGGGAGGGTCACACTTATAGTTGGAATTAAGCTAGTTAATGAATCCTTGACCGAAACAACGGTAGCTAAAAACTATAGGAATAAGAGTTATTCTAGTATTAGTGATTGGTTGAGATTTTGTCAATTTAGGAGAGGAGTAGTTGATCACCCTTTAGTGGTTGTTGCCCTAAACCTCTGAAGTATCATTGCAAAAATTGAAATCAATAGTTTAATTAGGGTTCTATGATTGTATATGTTTTTGCTAAATTGATTGAATAATTATGTAATTGGTTATGACAAAGATAACTAATAAGGTCGAATGATTGTTATATGTTTCAGCATTTCTTCCACAATCATATCTTTGCTTAAAAATGAGAAATTAACCGATGAAAACTATGCAACGTGGAAATCTAACCTGAAAATGATTCTGGTTGTTGATGATCTACAGTTTTTCTTTATGAAGGAGTGTCCTCTAGCCCTCGCTCGAAATGCATCTTAATTGTTGAAGGATGCTTATGATCGTTGGACGAAGGTTAATGATAAGGCCCGAGTCTACTTCTTAGCAAGTCTATCTATCGCTCTTACTGAGAAGCATGAGGCCAAGATGATTGCACGTTAAATCATGGAGTCCCTTCAAGAGATTTTTGGACAACTGTCCGCTCAGATTCGACACGAGGCCCTCAAGTACATTTATAATGTGCACAAGAAAGAGAGCCAATTAGTGAAAGAACATGTTCTCGATCTGATGGTCCATTTCAATGTCACTGAAATGAACGGTACGGTTATAGACGAGTAGAGTCAGGTGTCCTTTATTTTGTAATCTCTTTCGAAGAGTTTTCTTTAGTACCGCAGAAGGAGAGGAAAATGTTGCACATTTCAAAAAGTTCCATAAGGGTTCATCCTCTAGAACTAATACTATTCCTTCAACTTCTTATTCTAAGAAGATCCGGAAAAAGAAAGGAGAGAAGGGGAAGGCTCCAGCTGCAGACAAAGGCAAGGGCAAAGCTAAAACTGACATGGGAAAATGTGTCCACTGTAAGTAGATTGTCACTGAAAATGCAATTGCACCAAGTACCTTGCTGATAAGAAGAAAGAAAAGGAAGGTAAATAGAATTTATTAGTTCTGGAAACTTGTTTAGTGGCAATGACCATGATGTCTGGATACTTGATTCAGAAGCCACTAATCATGTTTGTTCTTCTTTACTGGGAATTAGTTCCTTGCAGCAGCTAGAAAAGGGTGAAATGACGCTCAAGGTTGGAACAAGAGACACCATTCAGCTCGTGTAATGGGAGCTGCAAAGTTGCCTTTTGGAAATAGATTTTTGTATTTGGAAAACTTATACATTGTTTCCAAAATGAAGAGGAACCTTATTTCTATTTCTTGTTTAATTGAACAATCATACTCTATCTCTTTTAATTCAAATGAAGCATTCATTATGAAAAATGGTGTGACTATTTGTACAACTAAACTAGAAGACAACTTATATGTGTTATGACCAACTGAAGCAAAATCACTTTTAAATCATAAGATGTTTAAAACTGCTAATACTTAAACTAAAAGATGAAGAATTTCTCCAAGTAACAATGATACCTACCTTTGGCATTTTAAATTAGACTGCATAAATCTCGATAGGATCAAGAGATTGGTAAATAATGGACTTCTAAGCGAGTTAGATGATTCATTACCTCCATGTGAATTATGTCTCGAAGGAAAAATGACTAAAAGATCTTTTAGTGGAAAAAGTTATAGAGCCAAAGAGCCCTTAGAGCTCATACACTCGGATCTTTGCAATCCAATGAATGTAAAGGCTAGAGGAGGGTACAAATACTTCATCTCTTTTATAGATTATTATTCGAGGTATGGTTACTTATACCTAATGGAACATAAGTCTGAAGCCTTTGAAAAGTTTAAAGAGTACAAGGCTAAAGTTGAAAACCTATTAGGTAAAACAATTAAAACACTTCGATCTAATCGGGGTGGAGAGTACATGGATTTAGAATTCCAGGACTATTTGATAGAACATGGAATTCAATCCCAATTCTCAACACCTGGTACACTTCAGAAAAACGGTGTATCAAATAGGAGAAATAGAAATTTATTAGACATGGTTTGTTTTATGATGAGCTATGCTCAATTTTCTTACTCATTTTAGGGGCATGCAGTAGAGACTGCAGTTAACATTTTGAACAATGTTCCATCGAATAGTGTTTCTAAAACAATGATAACAGGCAGAAATGCACGTTATCATAGTACTAAGTTCTTAAACAATGTTGGATTGCGTTAATGAAATATGTTAAATTGCGTCCATTAAGCATAAATTCTATAATATTGCGGTCGCATGCGTCCAACGCATTAGAGCAGTTGATTTTTACATTTTTGTGCATAATATGCATTAACGCAATGTAGAGATTGCGATCATAGGAATACATTGGTCGAGCGCAACTTCACCGCAAGACTTTGCGTTGATCATGCTCGCAAACATTCGCCCAAGAAGAATCACCGCAACTTGGTCAGCGCAACATGGTGGGCGCATCTGGGTGAAAGGACAATTCAGATCGATGGGACAGAAAGCTGACGACAATCAGATCCAAATTAAGTTGACAGCCAATAACAGTCACGAAGTACATTCCGCTTTATCGGTGACAATTATCCAGTGCATCAGTCAGGAATTAAAGCTGTCCCATCTGTACAACAGGGAGAGAGAAACCGCCTTTCACCATGGAAACTCTATAAATACCAAGTGCATTCTTCAGAGAAGGGGTTAAGCAGTCAATTACTTCATCACTTTACAAGTTCACGTCTATGTCCATAGTCTTCTTTCATTTTTAAGGTGGACGCAAGGAAGAAGGTGTGCCGATAGATCGTTCCGGCAAGCTTAGGAAAGCACTGGAAGCTACAAGACAGAGAGAGGGCTGACGCCTGTGGAAGCGGGAATATTTGTAGATCAGAATAGAGATTCAGTGTAAAAAGCCTCAGTCAGCAAGAAATTTCTACCAGGCTCTCTACCTTTATTTGCCATTATCATTTTGTACTCAACTGAGTTATAAGAATGGAATGTCTTTCTCTATATTTGTTCACTCTCTCTAATTCACGCATGAGTAGCTAAATTAGTTGAATGGGATGAGAAGCATTTAGCTATCACAACTAGAGAACCTTCATTCTTTGCAATTATCTTATTTATGTATGCTTCATTCGTCTATTAGAGATACTCGGGAGGGTAGTCTAAGGATAGGATCTAGACTTGGGAAGGTCAGGTCAGAATCTAGGTTTGGAAGAACCAGATTAGAACGCATAAACGAGAGATAGGTGCTTAGGAATGAGCACTATTTGTTATTAATGCATTGCATATATGCTAGCGATAAGATACGATTGTATGCGGTCACCTTGCTTTCATGCATTTTGCATCAACGCATAGGACAAGAGTAGAGTCTTAGAAATAAGCTCTATGGACATTTTGGATTCAACACATGCGTCCTAGACTTAAGAGCATCGCATTTACATTGGGAAATGACTTGTTGTGCATGGTTGTAACATGATCGCAAAGTTTGACGCATTCCCGAGTAATGCTAGCTAAAGATCTTCTTAACCCATTCATCGCATACTTATTGCATCTATCAACGCAACTATCTTTCTCAAATCTGTCGTCTTTATTTACTTCTTTTTCATCAACGCAACAACACACCCAACACTTTATTTATTTACTTGGTTACCACAAAGTTTTCATAAGCATTACCAATGCAACTATTTTCACAAGTCCCTGTATTCGACCTTGGACTTACCAGGAAACTCAGAGGAATTTACACTTGAATTTCACTGGGGAAACTTGAGTGCACAATGCAATCCATCAACGCATATCATTTATATTTTCATTCATAAAAATAATGGATCAAGTTTTGGGCGCGGTTGCCAGGGACTTCGGCAAAATCGTTGTTAACGGTAATTTTTGTGATTTCTTTGTAGAACTCTCAATCTCTGGCGAACTACAACCCGAAGATTGAGAGAAATTTTCAAAGGAGACTACGAGACCGCCAACAGCAACCACAATCCGATAAAGAAGAGATAGCGGAGCAGCTTGAAGGTGGAGCACCAAATGATAATAATGTCATGGCGAATCCGATTCTATTGGCAAACGATCACAATAGGCCCATTAGGAACTATGCATCGCCAAACTTCTATGATTCCTCTCCGTGAATCATGAGACTAGCCCTCGACGGAAGTAGATTCGAGATCAAACCGGTGATGCTGCAGATGATCCAGACTGCAGGTCAATTCGAAGGAAGGCGTGGCGAGGATCTGCACGCCCACCTCCGAAGTTTTATTGAAATCTGCAATACTTTTGTGTTCCCGAACATCTCTGCTGAAGAAGTTCGACTAACGTTGTTCCCATTTTCTCTCTATGATCAGGCTAAGAAATGGGCTTATTCGCTCGAACTAGGATAGATTACTTCTTGGGAGCAGGTAGTGGAGAAATTCATGAAAAAGTATTTTCCACCTACCGAGAATGCAAGACAAAGAAAGCTTATTACTAATTTTGAACAAGATATGGACGAATTGCTCAGTGATGTTTAGGCGAGGTTTAAAAGGTTAGTCCAAGATTGTCTGCATAATGGGCTACCAGCCTGCCTTCAAATGGAAATTTTCTATCACGGTTTGAACCCTGCTTCGCAGACCACTGCCAATGCGACAGCTGCTGGTGGTCTGCTTGATAAAACTTATGAGGAGGCGAAGAATATTCTGGACTGCATCTCCAAGAACCATGAAGACTGAAGGAAGAATGACCAGAGATTGAGACTCAAAGATTCAAACGCAAATAATGGTGCCATTGTTTTGTTACAAAACCAAATGACCACAATGATGAATTTGATTCAAGGAATGGCGATCAACAGCTCAACATCGCAAGGTAGGCAAATTAACGCAATAAGTCAAAACACCGCAAGGTGTGTGACTTGCGGTGATGGGCATGTGATGGAAGATTGCCCGCAAAATCCACAGTCTGTATATTTTGTAAAGAATAATTCCTTTTCAAACACTTACAACCCCGGGTGGAGAAACCACCCCAATTTTTCTTGGAAGAATCAACAACAAAATTTTCAATCTGTGGCGCAAAAAGAATGGCCACCAGGATTCTTCCAACGCAACAACGGTCAGCAGAGCAACCAAGCAAGTAGCTCGCAACATCCAACGCAATCTTCTTCTCTAGAGAGCCTATTGCGAATGAGCTGAAGAGTCATTGCTTCAAAGTCAGGCTATGTCCATCCGCAACCTCGAATTGCAAATGGGCCAGATTGTGAATGAGCTGAAGAGTCGACCGCAAGGGGCGTTGTCAAGTTCTACCGAGCTTTCGCGCAACCCAGGGGGATCAGGTAAGGAGCAATGTCAGGTTGTGACATTGCTTAGTGGAAAGACTGTGGAGGGAGAAAAGAAGGTTCTACCCAAAGGGAAGGTGTTGACTATGAGGAAACTTTTTCCCCTGTTGCTATGCTTAAGTCTATAAGAATTCTCTTGTCCATACCCACATATAATGACTATGAGATATGAAAAGTGGATATCAAGACTGCTTTTCTGAATGACAATCTTGAGGAGAATATCTTTATGTCTCAACCCGAAATGTTTGTAGCCATGTCAGGAGCAGAAGGTTTGCAAGCTAAATCGATCCATTTATGGTTTGAAATAGACATCCAGATCTTGGAACATTAGATTTGATACAGCGATCAAATCTTTTAGTTTTGATCAAAACATTGATGAATCTTGTATCTACAAGAAAATCATCAACGATAAAGAAGCTTTTGTAATACTTTATATGGACAATATCCTACTCATTGAGAATGATGTAGGGTACCTTACTTGTCTATAGGAACAGTGCCCTAAGACACCTCAAGAAGTTAAAGATATAAGACGTATTTCCTATGCCTCAACTGTGGGCAGTTTAATGTATGTTATGCTCTGCACTAGGTCAAACATTTGTTATGCAATGGGAATTGTCAGTAGGTACCAGTCCAATCCAGGGTTAGACCACTAGAAAGCGGTCAAGAACATCCTCAAGTATCTTAGGAGAACGGGGAACTACAAGCTGATGTATGGAGCAAAGGATTTAATCCTTACAGGATACACCAACACTGATTTCTAACTATGAAGGATTTAATCCTTATGAAGCAGAGAAGGAAGAAATTTGGCTTAGGAAGTTCCTAAATGATTTGGACGTAGTTTCAAATATGGACTTGTCCATCACCTTATACTATGACAACAATGGGGCAGTAGCCATTTTGTTAGGTTTTTAAAGGATATATATTTTCTATGTTAATTTTCTCAAAATTGTGTTGATTATTTGCTTTAAATACTAATTTTGTTGGTAAAACAGTCTCCGAGGCGTTTAGAAGTCATTAAGAGAAAATCGGGCCAAATAGATAAAAAAAAATGACCAAGAAAATAAATAAATTGAAGAGAATCAGAATTACCAAAAATGCCATCGAGTAACCTCGAGTAATCGAGTAATTGAGTACCATTGAGTACTATCGAGTTTCTTCTCATTCTTTTTTTAATCGAGTAAATGTCATTGTGCATCGAGGATTGGGTAAAGGCCATCGTGCATCAAGTATCAAGTTTCACCATCAAATTTTAGTGTCACGACCTTAGGAGAAGCGTCGAACAACGCTTGAACATAGAACGCTCGCTTTTGTTGCAAAACAGGGAAGTGTTGCAACGCTCCGGATTTTGACACAATTCATCCCCCGCGCCTTGCGCAACCAAGCGTCCAAGCATCAGCCCAGCGTTGCAACATTAGCCCAACAGTTCTTGGATTTTCTATGATTTAGCGTTGCAACGCTAGCCATGGCATTGCAACACTATACCTGCTGGTATAAATTTTGTTGTTTCAGTTTTTCAAAGAGAGAAGAGAAGAAAAACTCAAATTTTTAGAGAGAGACTTCAAATTTACAGAGCTATTCTTGTAAATTTTATAGAGATTTAATAAATTTGTATTCAATCCATGTACCAATTATACAACTATTAGTGGATTCATTGAAGAATTTCATCATCCATGAGTACGTAATCCTTTTTCTTGGGGAATTATGTAGATTGGCACTTTCTTGAGACTTTTCCTTGAACGTTCTTTCATGTAATTACTTTCTTTTGAATGTTCTTGCTGAGATTTAGAATAAAATTGAATTGACGACTCAAGATTAATCGATTTTTTAATGCAAAAATTACATAGTTCTATAACAAAATTGTAATTATGGTTGCAAGAATTAGTAGTCTTGATAGAAAATGTGTACTTCTTTTCCTCTTTTCTTTAAAGAACCTATTAATTTAGAACATTCATGCAATTAATCTTGAATTTTCATTCTTTTGATTTCAAGATTGGAATAGTTAACAAAACATACGAGTTTAATGCAATTTAGGGATCAATTTTGAAATGTCTTTAGGAAGCAATTGAGACCTAGATTAGGGTTAATTGTCAAATTAACTAATTAGGGCATTAGGAATTTATTCTTAATGAACTATTGAATAATCTAATTGCATGATTTTTTGTTAAGTCAATGATAGATTTGCCTAGTTTACATGAAATCCCCAAGATTTCATTTCAATTGAATCTTATCTCATAATCTCTCTTACTTATTTCATTAATAAATTTTCTATATCAATTCTTGCTTTTTCACTTAGTTAGTTTCTAGTTCTTGAAAACAAAAAACCCCCCGTTTAATCTTTTGCATTATGAAATTCAAATAGTCTATTTTAGGCATATTAATAGAGGTTCTTTTGGGATCGACCTCTTACTCCACTATTACTACGTGTTAGTTCTAGTTGTAGTTAGAGTATTATAAATTTCATTTGTTTTGGGTAAGATAGAATAAATGATACCTATTTTAGACCAAATAAATTGACGTTGTTGCCATAGAACCATGCAATTGGCCTTTAAAAATCATTGAATTCCTTTCTTTTAGAAAAAGAAATAAAAAAACAAAACAAAAAAAAAATAGTTAGTTTAATTGAACTATATTTTTGTGCATGACTTGCTACTCCCAGAGTATACTTTGTGATTTTGTTGTAGATATCGACTGTGAGGAGAGGAGACTACGAAAGGAAAGAATAAGAAGAGAAGAAGGAGAATTTGAGGAATCAAGTCAAGAAGAGTAACCAATACAAACAAACACTATGGGTGAAACAAGGGAGAAAACGTTAAGAGAGCTTGCCGAATCGGATTACACTCAACAACCGTTATGTATAGTGTACTCGGAGACTACGGTACCATTTGAATTGAAACTCGGTTTAGTTCATCTTTTACCCACTTTTTGAGGTAATCCAGGTGAGGACCCATACAAACACATGAATGAATTCCATTTGGTATGTAACGGTATGCGCCCACATGGGATAACACAAGAACAACTTAATCTTAAGACCTTCCCCTTCTTCTTGAAGAATGTAGCTAAGGATTGGTTGTACTACTTACCAGCTGGATCGATCACAACATGGAATGGTCTTAAGAAAAAGTTTGTAGAAAATTTTTTCCCTGTATCTAAGGCTAATAAGCAACTTTGAAGCCAGTCAACTTTATGCTTATATGAGTATTGGGAAAGGTATAAGCAACTTTGTGCTTCATTTCCCCATCATCAAATTTCTAACCAATATCTTATTCAGTATTTCTATTCAGGATTGCTTCCATCTGATAGGAGCAACATTGATGCAGCCGCGAGTGGAGCATTAACTGCCAAAACGCCTACTGAAGCCAGTCAACTAATATCAACCATGGCGGAGAATTCACAGAACTTTGGATCAAGGATTCTAGAATATGATGTTGTTCAAGCTAAAGAAGTTAGTGAGTTGAGAACTCAAGTATCTAATCTAGTTTTCCATTTCACTCAAGTTGCTCAAGGAGGACTTCCCCAAATTAAAACATGTAGAGCATGTAGAGTGGTTGATGCTTCGAAGGCTTGGCCACAAGGTCAACCTCAAGTTAATGCAATAGGAGATTTCCAAAGGAAGTATGACCCCCATGGGCAAACTTATAACCAAGGGTGGCAAGATCACCCAAATTTCAAATAGGGATCCCAAGGGCAATTTGAGAACCGAAACCAATCTTCTTCAAGCTCTTCAGATATGTCTCTCGAGGATGTAGTTAAATCTCTTACTGACCATTCATTAAAATTTCAATAGGAACTACACAATTTGCAAAAGGACAATATACAACTTCAACAAGAAACAAAATAACTTCAACAAGACACAAAATCCTTTCAACAAGAAACCCGACAAAACTTTCCAAACTTGGCCACACAAATCATGCAACTAGAAACTGTGGTAAGCAAGCTTGAGAGTAAGTCATCAGGAAAGCTATTGTTCAACCAGAGCATGCAAATGTAAGCGCGATCACTCTAAGAAGTGGTAAGGAAATTCTTTCTTCTTTCCAAGTAGCTAGCCCAGTTCAACCAACTCCCAAGAAGCCTGAAAAGGTAATTAATCATGATAACAAGGTAAATGAATCTGAAGAATCTCCCATCTTCCCTGAGGTATGTAACTACTCTCCCCCTAATGTAGAGCCATATGTACCTAAGACCGCCTTCCCCCGTAGATTAGCAAAACCTAAGGTAGAAGATATTGACCATGAGCTAATTGAAATGTTTAAAAAGGTAAAAACCAATATTCCTTTGCTCGATGCCATTTAACAAGTACCTAAGTATGCTAAATTCTTAAAAGACTTATATACTAAGAAAAGAAAAGGGAAAAAATATGAGACAGTAATTGTTAGCAAAAATATGTCTGCTTTGTTAAAAAAGGACATGCCTAAAAAATGTAGAGACCCTGAAATGTTTACTCTATTGGGTTTTATGTCCTAAAATTCGTGGTATGTAAATAATAGAACTTATTTTGAAGATTCAATAAGATGTTATTGAATAGATGTTTTGCTTAATAGAAATCCAATAAACCTAAAAGTCCCTTGACTATTGGATGAGTACTTGAACTTTATGTGGAGACATAAAAGTGGATCAAGTTAGAGTAAACAGTCAAAATGATCTATAGTATATGAATGAGGTTGTGAAACCCGGATTTCTATTTTCCTTACTTAAGCAAATGATAAAAGGAATTAACTAAAGTTAACTCCTAAGTTAAGGGAAAGGAAATTTCTAACTGTTAAGTAGACTTTTCTTTGAATAAATTAAGTTGAACTTTAATTGGTAAAATTGTGATGAAATTTGGATAATAAGTAGGATGATGATACAGCTAGTATGGAATGGGGATGGAATTGAGTTGGGAAGTTGGGGAAAAATAATAAGTAGGTTGAGCTAACGTGGAATAATATGGAAATTAAGTTTGGAAAATTTGGAGAAAAATTCGGTTAAGTATGGAGAAATTAGGTGAAGTGCATTATGGCTGAAGGATTGAGGAAAATATGGAAGTTATGTGAAATGCGTGTTGTGCACAAAGCACTGGAAGGTAAGTGATTAGTGGCACAATCGTGTAGAATTGCACGGAGATAAACAATTCGCAGTAGCTAAGAGCGAGATCGTTGAGAGTGAGATCAGCGAGATCATTGAGAACGAGATCAGCGAGATCGAGACCAGCGAGATTGGAAAGGAAATGGGAGAGAGCGAGATTGGATAGAAGATGGGAGAGAGCGAGACTAGCGAGAAAGTTGAAGAGAGCGAGAGTGGAGAGAGCGAGAGTTTAAGTGAGAAAGTTGGAAAGAGCGAGAGTTTAAGCGAGAAAGTGGGAGAGAGCGAGATCAGCGAGAAAGTGGGAGAAAGCGAGAGTGGAGAGAGCGAGAGCAGCTTGTGCGCGTTAGCAACGCCTTGTCTGGTGCTGCATTCGAACGTCACTCCCACACCTCGCCTATGCATTGAACGGCCGAGCAAACTTCTAGGCGATGTATTTGGATGCGTTGGGGTGGATCATGCATTTAAAAACCCTAATTTGAATACAAAAAAAGCTTGAAGACGTAAGGGTAAATGTCAATTAAAATTTAGGTGTCCGATTAAGAGAAATTCTTAAGGGCTAAGGAAATTTAGTGGACGCATATGAAGAAAACACCTTAGGACAAGGTGATGCAAGCGTGCATTGATAAGGGGAGAAATAAACATTTGGCCATGTAGCCAAGTAGATGCTATCAACACCACGAGAGATTTGAACGGCTATAAATAGAGCTTTGGGATTTCATTTTTAAATCAAAAATCATAAAATTCGTAGAGAAAGTAGAGGGTAGTGAGGGTTCAGAGGAATGTGTCAACTTTGGACGAGGAGATCTTCTAATCTACTCATGAGTTTGGAGTTATTTTAAAGCCATCTGAAAGCTCTAGAAGTGTAGTTTTCATAGTAGGGCTGCCAGAAGAAAAAGCTCAAAGGAACTGGGCTGGAGGTTGAGAAGAAGGCAGAAGGGTCATACTGTCGAATCAGTCTGGCCAGTCTTGAAGATTTTGAGATTTCGGCCAAACCACAAGAAATTCTGAGCTGAAAGTTTAGGGTAAGATTCCTAAGACATTTTATAATAAGTTTTTAGAAGGAAGTATTTCCAAATATTCGGAACTATGAGTAATCTAAGTTGTAAGTTGAATCTGGATTCTAGGGGTGAAAAAGGGACCCGAGGAGCTACTAGAGTGAAAAGTTCCTAAGAGTTCGAGGTGAATGGCTAAAATGTTTTCGAACTCAAACGTTTTTAAACTGTTTTGATTACAAACGTTTTACAGAAAGCATGTTTGCGAACATAATTCTCATGCCTACTAGTTTTATAAAGTGGCTTCCAAGCAAGATCTGAATTGTGTTGTGAACGCATGCCTATTGTTGAAAAACTATTTACATATGTTGATTTTATCCAGCATGCGTTACATCTTTAAAGCCATGTTGTATATGTGTTATACTGTAATACTTTAAAGAGAAAAGTTGTTTATAAATAATTTTGGTAAAATGTGATGCCGAAGTATAAGGAGAAGGCATCCACCCAACTAGATATTGAAGTACAATGAGAAGGTATCTATTGGTACTGAAGTATGTTTGAGAAGGTACCAAGCCAACAGGATACTGAAGTACGTTGGAGGAGGTATCCTAGTAGCTCGATACTGAAGTACAAGGAGAAGGTATCTGAGCAGTAGTACCTAATGTGGCCACAGGTGAATAAAGTTAGAGATTGAGCAAAAGGGTTCTCTCTGGACTAGCAGTTGGTGTTGGGATTATTTTACCAGTCATAAAGTACTTTGATTTGAGAAATGATTTTACTGTTTTATGTTTAAAACAGTTTTATATATATTATGCTTGGAAATTGTTTATGTTACATCAAATTATATTTCAGATAAATCTATCTTCTGAAATTATGCATGAGAATTTACTATGTTTTCTCGGTCACTCACTTAGCGTAAGCTCACCCTGTTTTCAAATGTTTTGTTTCCTCCCCCCCCCCCCCCCCCCCCCCCCCACAGGTAGCGGTCAAATCCTCTGAAGATAGTTCAATATCTGCTCTGCCACTAAAGGACCAAAATACTTGTAACCGTTTGCTAGGTGGTTATAGTTAATATTGTACACATGTTGCTATTGTTCATATAGGGACTAGGGTTTGTAGGTTTTGGGACTTGTAAATCTAATGTTGTAAATACTCTGAACATATTAAGTTTCTAAGTTAATAAATTGTGGGCCTACAGCCGTCCCGTTGCATATAATTTTTATTTGGTATCAGAGTTATTCTGCAAGATTTTTTACGTAGTAAGTGTCAGCCTAAGGGTTGATAACTGCTACAATCACACCCTTCTCTAGGCTAAGAGGGTGATCTGGGGCGGGGTGTGACAGAGGTTGAGTATCTTATTCTGATAACACTATTGGATGTGGCCTGCTATGTTGTTACAAAGAGTTGTAAAGTGCTACAAATGAAGTGATCCTAATTCGTTTATGGTGGGACATGAAGAGTGAGGGTATCCTTGTGCAAAAGGGTTTGTACAAGATCAGACCACGAAATCAGTCACTCTTACTTTATAATGTTGTTTATTGTTTAAGACTAACTATTCAAAGCGATGACCCAGGTAACTTGACCTTAATCCTGAGCTAACTATGAACTTCTGTTTATTTGGAATTATCCTTAGATTTGCATAGGTGAAGGTTGGCTCAATAACCTTTCATTTCAGGGGTAAGACTGGATAGGTAGCTGGGGACATAGGGTGCAAGATGGAATTCACTCCTACCCGCTTTTAGGGATAGTAGAGAGGTTGTTCCCTTAAGTGCTAATTCTGGGCCTTGAACAAGGGGCCTCGCCCTCTCACTGGCTCGAGAGGGACTCGATTTTGTTGATTGGATCACAAAACAATTGTTCATTAGGGGATCAGTGGGACTTAAGGAATAAGAGGTAATTTCAGGGGTAAAATAAAGATTCGACCCAGTCGTTATTACGAACAATCTGTGAAGGGTTAACTTACTAATCATGGTTATATCGAGTGGACATAATATATCTATAGTGAGGGGAGTTCAACTATGGGCTTTAGTGGAGTGACCCATTAGTTAACGAATGGGGGTTAGTTTGGTCTAATGAGTTTAGCCGAATAATCTCGGATCGTTGGAGCCCATGATCTATAGGTCCATGAGGTCCCCCTACTAGCTCGAAAATGGATTAGCTCTAGAGTAGCGTGATAAGTTAATTTAAAATGTTCAAATTAGAATCAAACAGAATTGTAGATTTAAATATGATTTAAATATATGAAGATGGATTTGTGTAAAATTAATTTGATATTGGATATTAAATTAATTAGAATTATTTAAATTGTTTAAATAATTATTTATTAATTTTATTAGAAAATTAATTTATGAAATTAATTTGTAAAATTAATAAATTTTTATTTTTAAATCAAATATGATTTTCAAGTCAAATTTAGAATTTGGAATTAGAAAATTACACAAATGGAAAAATGGAATTTTCCAAATCCTTCTTCAAGTAGCTCACTAATAACCCATTATCTTAAAGCTTCAATTACTCCAAGCATGAGTTGCATCTCATGTAGTCATTCTCTTTACATGATATTCTACAATATATTGAAGAGATTGCAGTGATTTTGAGGCAATGAAACCGATAGAATTTTAGCTGAAAATTCGTGTGAAGAAGATGGTCTTCCTTTGGGTTGCTGCTATGAGCATTCTCCAAGTTCCCTTGATTTCAGCTTATTTTGAGTCCCACAACTCAATCTAAAATATCAAAAGAATAGTATGGAAGATCTTGTGGTGGTCTACTCAAAGATTTGGAGAGTTTTTACAGCTAGAAATCAAGATTTCAAAGGTTCTTCAAAGGTATGTCTTGAAACCCATTAAATTTTGCTTGAGCATGCTTTCGTTTCTGTCAAAATTAATGAATTAGAGTGCTTATCGATCTTTGTCGCTTCCGCTGCGTGATAATACAATCCAATATACTCTACCTTATAAGATAGGAGATAGAAGTATCACTCATGCCATGCTAGACCTAGGCGCATCAATAAATGCCATGCCTTTTCATGTCTATGAAGATCTTAAACTGAATGGCCTACAAAAAAAATGAATGTTTGCATACAACTAGCGGATAGGTCATATATTCAACCCCTAGGCATTGTAGAAGATTTTTTGTTGAGAGTTGGAGAATTAATTTTTTTCCGTTGATTTTTATATTTTAAAAATGGATGAACCATACTCTACTTCCTCCTCTAATATTTTACTTGATAGAACCTTCATGAAAACTACAAAAACTATAATTGATGTAGATAAGGGATCTTTATCAGTAGAATTTGATGGATAGGTAAAATCCTTAAGCATCTATGATGCCTGAGATTTCGGAAGGAATATTATTCTCTTTGCTCAATAAACACATATGATGAAATTAATCACATTATTGATGCCATGATATGCAAAAGTTCTCATTGTTTGGTAGCCCATTCCATTCATTATGATTTTTATTGGATTACTCGTGATTCTTCTCATACATCTCCTCACTCTTGTGACCATAATAGTTCAAATAAAAAGCATATTTCTAATTTTTCACTTCAAATTTCTGAGAAGAATGAATCTTCTTCAAAAGATGATAATTTAAATTCTTTCAACAACAAGTTTTGCCAAAATGTAAATACTTCAAAAGAATATTCAAATTTTCAAAACAAAATTTGTATAAGTGAAAACACGTTAACTGATAATTCAAATTCAAAATTCAATTGTCATAACAAAAACAAAGCTTTTAAACTTTGCTCCATTTTCAAAATACAGGAAAAAGGGGGATTGAGCCCAAGGCTCTTCCTTCTCCAAAGAAGATCAAGAACTTGGGAAGTTATTTCAAAAACCCCAAGAAGCAAAAACATAGAAAAAAAAAATTGATGTTCCCTGAAAAACACAAAAATCTTCAAGGTGAACGGGCACGGACTCAAAATCTTCAATGAAGGGCATGTAAACCAAGTCGAATGGGCTTGCGTTTAGCTAATCCCTCATATACTTGACACCCTTCTTCACCAACGTCGAGCAAATGACGTTGAAAATTTGCAACAGGACAATTTTTTTCATTATCTTTCTTTTCTCATTTCTCTCTTTTTTTTTCTTTATTACTTTTAGCATTTCAAATAAATAGAATAATTGATTCTTTTCTTTATCTTTGTAGGTGATTTACTCAATAAAAAAAAAACGAGCTCTCAAGAATAAAAAAAACAAAAGCAAGAAAATTCTCTCTCAAGTAAATAAATGATCAACAACAAAACCAGGGAAGTTTCTCTCTACATCCCTTCCTTTTTATTTCTTGAATTCATTTGCCTATTCTAAACATTGAGCTCAATAAAAGAAAAACGAGCTCTCAAGAATAAAAAAAACAAAAGCAAGGAAATTCTCTCTCAAGTAAATAAATGATCAACAACAAAACCAGGGAAGTTTCTCTCTACATCCCTTCCTTTTTATTTCTTGAATTCATTTGCCTATTCTAAACATTGAGCTCAATAAAAGAAAAACGAGCTCTCAAGAATAAAAAAAACAAAAGCAAGGAAATTCTCTCTCAAGTAAATAAATGATCAACAACAAAACCAGGGAAGTTTCTCTCTACATCCCTTCCTTTTTATTTCTTGAATTCATTTGCCTATTCTAAACATTGAGGACAATGTTCCATCTTTAAGTTGGGGGTGGGTAAACATTGCATGTTTTTGTATTCTTTTGAGTATCCTTTGATTAGCTTTAAAAATGAGCCTCACTAAAAAATTTTGCATGACTGGAACCCTTGAGCATCTGAGCTCGGGTTAAAAAATTGTTTATTACTTAGATTGATTACATAAATTTTGCGATTTTTCTTTGACATATCTGAATAAATTTGAGGCTCTGATTCATCTCGATGGTGTAATTTTGATTCTTTGAAAAAACATGTCTATTGAATTCTTTATTCTTCAAAAGACCATTTTTGCCTTGAATGCAATAAATTCATGTTTTCACATTCAAGAATCTCATTCACTTTGATTCTATGCATCATTTATTTTTACTTAATTTCTTGATTCTTATTGATGAATTTTTGATGACGCACTTTTTCTCGTAAGGATACAAAAAAAAAATTAGACCTTCAAAGTTTTTCAAACAAAAATTTGAACCTCATTTTTCAAAAGAAACTTTCTTTTCCTTTTAACTTCATAAAAAATCGAGTACTTAGTCTTTAGGTTTATTTAGAACCTTTAGACTCTTAGAAATTTCATATCCACTTAATTTTCTTTGTTACCCCAATAGGACGAACTTTGGTCTAAGAACAACTATCTTGTTTTAAAGACAAGTCTAGACATAGAGGAATAAAAAGGGCCTAGTATAAAAAAAAATTGCTAGCACAAAAAAAAAATTCCAAATTAACATAACCTTTACTAACGTGTGTGTTCATGGGTAGAGGTGAAAAGAACTACCTTCATCGTGTTTCTATTAGGGCCCATGAGAAAAGAGTGATACGTTCCCGATGGTGTGAATGTGAAAGCTATCTCCCTAAGTAAAAGAAATGCAATTACATTTTGTATGCGTGAGTTTGAAAAGGCACCCCTGTATTAGAATTGCTTCTATCCAATGCAAGTTAGGTATATCATAGATTGATAACCAGGCCAGTGTAGGCCAAAGAGGAATTGAAAGTTGGATGTCTCCTTTCTATTAGTTTAGGCCTTTAAGTAAACTAAAACTAGGTAGTCTTTTCTTTTATGATTTTGCAAGAAAAAGACCTTTTCTTTTCAAAATAAGCTTCAACCTTTTGTTAGCAAAACTTTGAATTTCTAAATGTTTGCTTATATCCTTACTTCTTTGATTGTTAAGAAAAGAGATGAGAATCAATTTATTGTGTAAGACACTTGAATGTATAGACCATTTAGATGTGAAGATGAAAATGTGCCAACTTGAATTTGTTAATTTGAATAAAATAATGAAACTGTGAATAAACAATAAACAATTCACTTTTGCTTAAATATATGCATATTTCTAGTTTAGACTTGTTCAGGACTACCAAGAGCTAAGTTGGGGGTATTTTTTTAGGTTTGTAAAGGATAAATATTTTCTATATTAATTTCTCCAAAATTGTGTTGATTATTTTCTTTAAATGCTAATTTTATAGGTAAAACGGTCCCCGAGGCATTTAGAAGTCATTAAGAGAAAATCGGGCCTAAAAGATAAAAAAAAAAAGACCAAGAAAATCAATAAATTGAAGAGAATCAGAAAATTACAAAAATTCCATCAAGTATCATCGAGTAATCGAATAATCGAATAATCAATCCACGAGTAATCGAGCATCGAGTAAATACCAAAATTCTACCAAGTAAATACCATCAAGTAAGGTTGTTGAATATAATCAAAAGTAATCGAGTGATCGAGCATCAAGTAATCGAGTACCATCGAGTACTATCGAGTTTCTTATTATTCTTCTTTTCATCGAGTAAAGGCCATCGAGTAAATTCCATCGTTCATCGAGGATCGGGTAAAGGCCATCGTGCATCGAGTATCGAGTTTCACCTTCAAATTTCAGCGTCTCGACCTCAATAGAAGCAACAAGCAACACTTGAATACAGAATACTCGCTTTTGCTGCAAAACAAGGTAGCGTTGCAATGCTCCCCATAGCATTGCAACACTCCGAATTTTGATGCGATTCATCCCCGCGCCTTGTACAACCAAGAGTCAATGCAGTGTTGCAACGTTAGCCCAACACTTCTTGGCTTTTCTACGATTTAGCGTTGCAACACTGGCCTTGTCGTCTTGACACTATGTCTGCTCGTATAAATTTTATTGTTTCAGTTTTTCAAAGAGAGAAGAGAAGGAAAATTAAAATTTTTAAAGAGAGACTTCTAATTTACAGATCTATTCTTGTAAATTTTTTAGAGATTCAATCATTTGTATTCAATCCTTGTACCAATTATGCAACTATCAATGGATTGCTTGAAGAATTTCATCATCCATGAGTAGGTAATCCTTTTTCATGGGGAATTATGTAGATTGGTACTTTCTTGAGACTTTTCCTTGAACTTTCTTTCATGTAATTACTTTCTTTGTTCTTGCTGAGATTTAGAATAAAATTGAATTGACGACTCAAGATTAATCAATTTTTTAATGCAAAAATTACATAGTTCTATAACAAAATTGTAATTATGGTTGCAAGAATTAGTAGTCTTGATAGAAAATATGGACTTCTTTTCCTCTCTTTAAAGTACCTATTAATTTAGAACATTCATGCCATCAATCTTGAATTTTCATTCTTTTGATTTCAAGATTGGAATAGTTAACAAAACACATGAGTTTAATGCAATTTAGGGATCAATTGTGAAATGTCTTTAGGAAGCAATTAAGACCAAGATTATGGTTAATTGTCAAATTAGCTAATTAGGGCATTAGGAATTTATTCTTAATGAACTATTGAATAATCTAATTGCATGATTTTTTATTAAGTCAATGATAGAATTGCCTAGTTTACATGAAATCCCCACGATTTCATTTCAATTGAATCTTATCTCATAATCTCTCTTACTTCTCTCATTAATAAATTTCCTATATTAATTCTTGCTTTTTCACTTGGTTAGTTTCTAGTTCTTGAAAACAAACAACCCCCGTTTAATCTTTTGCATTTTGAAATTCAAATAGTTTATTTTAGGCATATTAATAAAGGTTCTCTTGGGATCGACCTCTTACTCCACTATTACTACGTGTTAGTTCTAGTTGTAGTTAAAGTATTATAAATTTCATTTGTTTTGGGTAAGATATAATTAACGACACCTATATTAGACTAAACACCATTACTGATCAATTTACGAAGGCTCTCTCGGCTAAAGTGTATGAAGGTCATCAGAGAATCTAGGTCTACAAAACATGTACATTGTATAATATAGGGCAAGTAGAAGATGATTAATGGGTATATGGATGCCCTAGTTTATTGTATTTATTTATAACAATCTTGCCTTTGGATTGTGTACAACTCACTGACTAGACTTTTAGTTCAAGTGGGAGTTTGTTGGGTTTTATGCCCTAAAACTCATAGATAGTAAATGTTATTAATTGACTGTCATCAATAAAGTGTCATAGATGTTAAATCAATAAATGTTATTGTTTGTATTGTTTTCTATTTTGTCTTAATAACCTTAAATCCAATAAACTAACATCCAAGGCTATCTTATGAGTCTTGAACTGTATGTGGAGACATATAGGGATCAATGTCACATACAGGGATCAATGTTCAAGATACAACTTAAAAGGTCTATAGTATAAGGATAAGGTTGGGTACCTTATCTTGGTAACACTATATATACAATCCATTTTGTATTTGATACCAATATAATGATCCAATTGTTAGATTTATGTCCTAAAACTCGTAGTTTGTAATATCATATTCTTATTCAATAAAGCTGTTATTGAAAATCTTTAGTAAATTTAAATTCTATATTCATGAATCCAATAAACTAAGGATCCGAGGCTATTAAGTTTAAGTTTGAACTTTATGTAGTGACATAAATGTGGATCAAGTTCAAATATATAGCCAAAATGGTCTATAGTATATGAATAAGATTGGGTGCCTTATTCTAGGGACACTATGGATACGGCCCATTTTGTAGTTAGTACAAACGATGTGATCCTAAACCGTTCATGTGGAGACATGAAAAATGGGGGCATCCTATCTAAAGAGTTTACATAAGACTGAACCATGAAATAGTCACTTTTTACGTTCTAAATGTCGTTTTATGTATAAAACTGACTATTTCGTTAATTGATGACCTAGGTAACTTAATCTTAATCCTGAGCTAACTATGAACTCCTGTTCACTCGGAACTATCCTTAGATCTGCATAGGTGAGGGGCAGCTCATTATCGCTAGCCCAATAAGCCTCCCATTATAGGGGTAAGATCAGGTGGATAGTTGGGAACATAGGGTGCAAGACGGAATTCATTCCTACCCGTTATAGGGATAGTTGATAGGTTGTTCCCTTTAGTACTGAATCTAGGTCTTGAACAAAGGGCCCCACCATCTCATTGGCCGGTTTATATGTTGGACCTTAAACCAATTGTTCATTAGAGGATCAGTGGAACTTAAGGAATAAGATGTAGTCTCGGGGGTAAAACGATTTTTATGACCTAGCCGAGATTACGAACAACCTGTGAAGGATTAGCTTACTAATCATGGTTATATCATATGGACACAAATATATCTATAGTGAGGGGAGTGCAACTACGGGACTATAGTGGAATGACTCGTGAGTTAATGAATGTTGATTAGCTCCATCTAAGGAGTTTAGCTAACTAATCTCGGATCGTTGGAGCCCATGATCTGTAGGTTCATTAGGTTCCCTTACTAGCTCATATGGAATAAACTTATAATAGTATGATAGAATAATTCGAATTGTTCGAATTAGGTGTAGAGATAGAAACCGACAAGTATATGTGATATAGTGGTCGATTTTTTAGTTTAGAGATACAGCTTTAATATTTAAATGTGATTTAAATATCAAGAATATGAATACGTTCATATTCGGAAGCGCAGAAATAATCGAAATGGTCAAAGATGTAAAAAGTCAAAGAGTTGACTTTTGACTTTGAAAAGTCAAACTTTGACCGACATTATACTCAAATGTGATTTGAATTTCGATAAAATGAATGCGGATTCATACTCGAGAGGTCAAAATTAGTCAAATCATAAATAGTCAAAATGTTGACTTTTTGGTCAAAGTTTGACTTTGACCAAATGACTATTTTTCCCTTTGCCTAAAGTTGGTGGAAAAATCCAAACTTTTATTGGATAATTCCACTAACAAAATAGTGGGTTGGGTGTTGGCTTATAGTGGAGACATTAAACCCAGTTAGTGAGTGGATTCTAGGTGTTGGGTTTTTATGAAATTATTTCATGCAATTTTGCATGGCCCTTTTGTATAAATATGGGCTTGTCATTTTGGATTAAAGACTTTTGGAAATTTTTCAAAATTAGTTTTAAAAATTGGGCTGAAAAAATCCAAACCCAACCCTAATATCACTCTACTATTTCCATCTCTTTTTCTCTCTCTCGGGTTCTTCATCCATCAGGTCCCACAATCTGGTTCTGAGTCCAGAGGATAGTAGGTAGGCTCTAGTGGTTGTCTGGTTCGTGTTCGAGTGGAGATAGACGAGTTTCGGGAGCTTTAAAGGTATTATTTCAAAATAACCCTAATTAATTCATTTGGGTTGCATGTTTAATTTGGGCAATTAAAGTAAAATCGATTCTCATTTCCGCTGCGCATGCCGACTTTTCCATCATGTGGTATCAAAGCTTGTTTTAATTTTACTTAATTTCATGTGGTGGGTATCAATTTATTAGATAAAATTGAGATTGGAAACTAAAATGGTTTTTAGGATTTGGCAATTAAATTAAGTTTTTTTTGTAGTATTAATTTGTAATTGCTCACATGTTTATGAGCATTAATGTGTGAAAAAGGGTCTGTAAATTTGCTAGAGTCATTAGAGTTGAAATTAGGATGTAATTGCTTGGTTCTTGGAAAGAGGACGACTTCAAAATAAAGAAAAAAAGCTCACAGACTCGTTTTTCCTCCTAGACCAGAGAAGAAAGCTCACCGACCCATTTTTCCTCCCAGATCCGACCCGGTTTCTTCGCAACCCGTACGCACCAGCTATCGATGAGCACTCCGGCCCACTCCACGACCCGCTGGTTTTCCGCACGACCCGCACTTCTGCGCCCCCGCCCGCTCCAGCCGACCCACACTCTAGGCTTCTGTGGACTGCGCCAGCAAACGTTGACCAGCCGATCCATACGGTCTAGATTGGTCCAATTGAGCCGGTGTGACCGGTTCAACCTGGTTTTTGGAGTTTTTTGGGCCGGTTTGAGTGTTTCAAGCTGGTTCATGAGTGGTTTTTTGTACTACACCAAATTATTATTGTAATAATTTAGTTGTTAGCTTAATTTAAGAGCCAAAACCAATCCATTTTAGGGTGTTTAATTAATTATGCATGTTGATGTATGTTTTAATTAAATTTTGAATCTTGTTGTACTTATAGTATGCCATATAGATTTAAAATCCCACCATAGGTAAACATGTACATGCATTTGATATATGTTATAATTGTTATAATGTATATAGTATGCATGTTAAGTTTTTTTTAATATAAAGAGTTATATTAAAGCATGATCATTAAGTATGAATGTATGTTATAGATGTATGATTCTAGGGTTATAATGGTTATAATTTTATTTCATAATTGTTATAAAATAACCTAGACTTTAAAATCTATAACAAAGATAAAAGTTGCATGCTCACCTAGGATTAAATTGGTGCAATTTCAATCGGCTTTTCTAAAGAGTTAGAATAGGTCGATTACTTGTTAAAAAAAGAGTTATTTACTTACCCAAGGAGATCTTGTCTAAGGTTGGGGGTTCTTAAGATGATGGTTTACAGACCACCTCCTATCTAGAGATCAAACTAGCGTCTAAATCAAATAACCCTAGTTTTAATGAGCATGCATGAGAGATGTGAGGTAATAAAATTTGTTTATCACCTAGACATCATAGGTTAAAATCCAGTATAAGAGTTATACATGGATCTATCACCTTAGGATATGTTTAATTTAGCTGAAATATATCTCTAAGTATTTTTTTATACCTTAAACCGTTATAGTACACTTCAGCTAGAGAGAAGTAGCGTACTTTTAGCTCAAGCGTCCCTAAGAGGCCCTGAAAGAGATAATAGATTCATTAAGATAATAGGCTCTTAAAATCCAGTATAAGAGTTATAAATGCTAACCGAACTGTTCGGGAAGCATACGATCGATGGGTCAAAGCCAATGAAAAGGCCCGTGTTTACATTATTGCTAGCATGTCTGATGTTTTAGCAAAGAAACATGAATCCTTAGCAATGGCTAAAGAGATAATAGATTCATTAAGAGAAATGTTTGGGAAACCATCATGGTCCCATAGACACGAGGCAATTAAGCACATTTACACGAAGCGGATGAAGGAGGGGACCTCTGTTAGAGAACATGTCCTGGACATGATGATGTACTTCAATATCGCTGAAGTAAATGGCAGACCCATTGATGAGGCTAACCAGGTTAGCTTTATCTTACAATCTCTTCCGAAGAGTTTTATACCTTTCGAGATAAATGCGTCTTTAAATAAGATAGAATTTAACCTCACTACCCTTCTTAACGAGCTTCAACGATTCCAAAACCTTACTTTAGGTAAGGGGAAGGAAGTGGAAGCAAATGTTACTACCACGAAGAAAAAATTATAAGAGGATCGTCCTCTAAAAATAAACCTGGACCCTCTAAAGCTCAAATGGAAGGGAAAAGGGCATGCTCCCAAGATAGAAAAGGGAAAGAAGGATACAGATAAAGGAAAATGTTTCCACTGTAACCAAAACGGGCATTGGAAGAGAAATTTTCCGAAGTACCTTGCAGAGAAGAAAGCTGAGAAAACGACACAAAGTAAATATGATTTACTGGTCGTTGAAACATGTTTAGTGGAATATGATACTTCAACCTGGATACTAGATTCAGGAGCCACTAATCATATTTATTTCTCGTTTCAGGAAACTAGTTCTTGGAAAAAGCTTGAAGAAGGTGAGATAACCCTCAGAGTAGGAACAGAAGAGTTGTCTCAGCTGAAGTAGTGGGAGATCTGAAGTTGTTTTTTGAAGATAGATATCTAGTACTTAAAAATGTTCTGTATGCACCTCTTATGAAGAGGAATTTGATATCTATCGCTTGTATTATAGAACAATTATATACAATATCTTTTAATATAAATGAAACATTCATTTTTTGTAAACGTATTCAAATTTGTTCTGCTACACTTGAAGACAACTTATATAAGTTAAGACCAACTAGAGCAAATTTTGTTTTAAATACTAAAATTTTTACAACATTAGAAACTCAGAATAAAAAACAAAAGGTTTCTTCCAATGCATATCTATGGCATCTAAGACTTGGTCACATAAATCTCAATAGGATTGGAAGATTGGTCAAGAGTGGACTTTTAAGTCAGTTAGAAGATAACTTTTTACCTCCATGTGAATCCTATCTTGAAGGAAAGATGAGCAAGAGATCTTTTACTGGAAAAGGTCTCAGAGCCGAAGTACCCTTAGAGCTCGTACATTCGGACCTTTGTGGACCAATGAATGACAAGATGGGTATGAATATTTCATCAGTTTTATTGATGATTATTCAAGGTATGGTCATGTTTACCTGCTTCATCACAAGTCTGATTCTATTGAAAAGTTCAAAGAATATAAGGCTGAAGTTGAGAATGAATTAGGTAAAACAATAAAGACACTTCGATCAGATCGAGGTGAAGAGTATATGGACATACGATTCCAAGACTATTTGATAGAAAACGAGATCCAATCACAACTCTCTACACCTAGTACACCTCAGCAGAATGGTGTATCAGAAAGAAGAAACTGAACCTTATTAGATATGGTTCGCTCTATAATGAGCTATGCTCAATTGCCTGATTCCTTTTGGGGATATACACTTGAATCTACTATCCATATTTTGAACAACATTCCCTCTAAAAGTGTTTCAGAAACACCTTATGAGCAATGGAAAGGGCTAAAAGTAGTTTACGTCACTTTAGAATTTGGGATTTCCCAGCACATGTGTTGGTACAAAATCCCAAGAAATTAGAACATCGTTCAAAATTATGCCTATTTGTAGGTTATCCAAAGGAAACAAGGGGTGGTCTATTTTATCATCCTCAAGAAAACAAGGTATTTGTATAAAAAAAAATGCCACATTCTTAGAGGAAGACCACATTAGAAATCATCAACCAAGTAGTAAAATAGTGTTAAAAGAAATTTTAAAAGACGCTACAGATAGAGCTAGTTCATCTACTAAAGTAGTAGATAAAACTAGTACATCTGGTCAGTCACATCATTCTCAAGAGTTGAGAATGCCTCGACGTAGTGAGAGGGTTGTTCATCAGCCTGACTGTTACTTGGGTTTAACAGAAACACATATGACGACATAGAGGATCCATCGACCTATAAACAGGCGATGAAAGATGTGGACCGTGATCAACGGGTCAAAGCCATGGACCTCGAAATGGAGTCTATGTACTTCAATTCTGTCTGGAAACTTGTAGATCAACCAAATGATGTAAAACCAATTGGTTGTAAGTGGATCTATAAGAGAAAATGAGACCAAGCCGGTAAAGTATAGACTTTTAAGGCTCGACTTGTGGCAAAGGGTTATACCTAGAGAGGGGGAGTGGACTATGAAGAAACTTTTTCTCCCGTTGCCATGCTTAAGTCGATTAGAATACTCTTATCCATTTTCACCTTTTATGACTATGAAATTTGGCAGATGGATGTCAAGACAGCCTTTCTAAATGGCGATCTTGAAAAGAGTATCTATATGGCTCAACCAGAGGGATTTATTGCACAGGGTCAAGAACAAAAGGTTTGTAAGCTTCAAAAATCCATTTATGGGTTGAAACAAGCTTCTAGATCCTAGAATATAAGATTTGATACTGCGATCAAATCTTATGGCTTTGAACAGAATTTGACGAGCCTTGTGTTTACAAAAAGATCGTCAATTCTACTATAGCAATCTTAGTTTTATATGTTGATGATATTCTACTCGTTGGGAATGATGTAAGATATCTTACTGACATCAAACAATGGCTAGATACATAATTCCAAATGAAAGATTTAGGAAATGCGCAGTATATTCTTGGGATCCAAATTGTTTGGAATCTCAAGAATAGGACACTAGCCATGTCTCAAGCATCTTATATAGACAAAATTTTGTCTAGATATAAAATGCAGAATTCCAAAAAGGGTCTGTTGCCTTTCAGACATGAAATTCATCTGTCGAAAGAATAATGTCCTAAAACACCTCAAGATGTTGAGGATATGAGAAATATTCCCTATGCCTTCGCAGTTGGAAGCCTGATGTATGCAATGTTATGTACTAGACCTGACATATGCTACTCAGTAGGGATCGTCAGTAGATACCAGTCTAATCCTGGACGTGATCATTGGACTGCCATTAAGAACATCTTAAAGTATCTCAGGAGAACTAGGGACTACATGCTCGTGTATAGTGCTAAGGATCTGATCCTTATTGGATACACTGACTCTGATTTCCAAACTGATAAAGATGTTAGAAAATCTACATATGGATCAGTGTTCACTCTTAACGGAGGAGCAGTAGTGTGGAGAAGCGTCAGTAGTGTGGAGAAGCGTAAAACAGACCTGTATAGTTGACTCCACAATGAAAGCTGAATATGTAGCTGCTTACGAAGCAGCAAAAGAAGCAGTATGGCTGAGGAAATTCTTGACAGATTTGGAAGTTGTTCCAAATATGCATCTACCCATCACCTTGTATTATGACAACAGCGGTGCAGTTGCAAATTCAAAAGAACCTCGAAGCCATAAATGAGGAAAGCACATCGAACGCAAGTACCTCCTTATCCGAGAAATCGTACACCGTGGTGATGTTATAGTGACCTAGATACCTTCTGAGTAAAACATTGCTGATCCTTTTACAAAAACCCTCACGGCTAAAGTTTTTAGGGTCACTTACAGAGTTTAGGTCTACGATGTTTGTAAACTAGGACAAGTGGGAGAACTTTTGGGTATATGGCCTAGTTTATTGTATTCATATGTTTATTGTACTCATATGTAATATTAATTTCTCACAGTTAAATTCAGCTTCGTTTGATCCTACTAGGAGTTTTAGTCCAAGTGGGAATTTGTTGGATTTTATGTCCTAAAACTCGTAGTTTGTAATATCATATTCTTGTTCAATAAAGCTGTTATTGAAAATCTTTAGTAAATTTAAATTCTATATTCATGAATCCAATAAACTAAGGATCTGAGGCTATTAAGTTTAAGTTTGAACTTTATGTAGTGACATAAATGTGGATCAAGTTCAAATATATAGCCAAAATGGTCTATAGTATATGAATAAGGTTGGGCGCCTTATTCTGGGGACACTATGGATGCGGCCCATTTTGTAGTTAGTACAAACGATGTGATCCTAAACCGTTCATGTGGAGACATGAAAATGGGGGCATCCTATGTAAAGAGTTTACATAAGACTGAACCATGAAATAGTCACTTTTTACATTCTAAATGTCGTTTAATGTATAAAACTGACTATTTCGTTAATTGATGACCTAGGTAACTTAATCTTAATCCTGAGCTAACTATGAACTCCTGTTCACTCGGAATTATCCTTAGATCTACATAGGTGAGGGCAGCTCAATATCGCTGGCCCAATAAGCCTCCCATTTCAGGGGTAAGATCGGGTGGATAGCTGGGAACATAGGGTGCAAGACGGAATTCACTCCTACCCATTATAGGGATAGTAGATAGGTTGTTCCCTTTAGTACTAAATCCAGGTCTTGAACAAGGGGCCCCACCCTCTCCTTGGCCCGAGAGGGATTCGGTTTATAGGTTGGACCTTAAACTAATTGTTCATTAGAGGATCAGTGGAACTTAAGGAACAAGATGTAGTCTTGGGGGTAAAACGATTTTTATGACCCAGCCGAGATTACGAACAACCTATGAAGGATTAGCTTACTAATCATGGTTATATCAAATGGACACAAATATATCTATAGTGAGGGGAGTGCAACTATGGGACTTTAGTGGAATGACCCGTTAGTTAACGAATGTTGATTAGCTCCGTCTAAAGAGTTTAGCTAGCTAATCTCGAATCGTTGGAGCCCATGATCTATAGGTCCATTAGGTTCCCCTACTAGCTCATATGGAATAAACTTAGAACAGTATGATAGAATAATTCGAATTGTTCGAATTAGGTAAAGAGAGAGAAACCGACAAGTATATATGATATAGTGGTCGTTTTTAGTTTAGAGATATAGCTTTAATATTTAAATATGATTTAAATATCAATAATATGAATACGTTCATATTCGGAAGCTCGGAAATAATGGAAATGGTCAAAGATGTAAAAGTCAAAGAGTTGACTTTTGACTTTGAAAAGTCAAACTTTGACCGACCTTATATTCAAATGTGATTTGAATTTCGAGAAAATGAATGTGGATTCATGCTCGGGAGGTCAAAATTAGTCAACACGGAAAAAATCATAAAAAGTCAAAATGTTGACTTTTTGGTCAAAGTTTGACTTTGACCAAATGACTATTTTGCCCTTTGACTATAGTTAGTGGAAAAAACCAAACTTTTATTGGATAATTCCACTAAAAAAATAGTGGGCTAGATGTTGGCTTATAGTGGAGAAATTAAGCCCACTAAGTGAGTGGATTCTAGGTGTTGGGTTTTTGTGAAGATTTTTCATGCAATTGTTGCATGTCTTTTTTCTATAAAT